>NC_133163.1:73433217-73734586 GCF_040802235.1 Manis javanica
GCTTTGCTTTACGTGCGTTACCTCACTCACAATAAAATAAGTGAGGTGGATACTGCTATTACTTAACATTTCATAGATAATGAAACTGAAACTCCAGTCACAAGGCTGGTTGGTGGTGGAGCTGTGCACGCTGCTAGAAGCCCTGGCCCATGCCAAAGAAAACAATGTGGCCTGCCCTCCACCCCACAGTGAATTCCTTGGTGGGCCCCACTTGTCCAACCAGACTCTCTCTAATCCCACTAAACCCCGGCTGGTTTGAACTGAATCACCTGTCTCCAACTCCTGGCAGAACCTGGGTCATCACTGCAGAAATGAAACTGAAACTCAGATAAATACAGATTTTCAAAGTCCCTCAAAGCTCTGAGCCACTGAGGTTGCCAGCTAAACAACAAAAGAGTGGAGATCCTCCCCAGTTCGTCCTCTCCATTAACTCTTGTTTAGGGGCTGGGGACCTTGCATGCAGGAAGGGTCAAGGAGGGCTGTTCACCTTGGCTCTGCGGGCGTTCTCCTTAAGGCCCTCCAGCTGCAGCCAGATGTGAGGGTTCTCGGGACAGTCCTTCGGGAGGACACTCATCCCCACTCTGAAAATGTGCTCCACATGGCTTTGCTGCGCCCACACCTTGTCCTCCGCCTTCGCAGAAACGGCAAAGCGGTCCGGGGACGGGGAGCCAGCCCCCAAGGTAGGCATGGCTGCTTGGCCGCCTAGCCCTGCGAGGAGAGAAGGCAGCTCGGAGCCTCGCCGTCCCTTCAACCCAGTTCTCCCAGCTCACACCAGCTATCAACAGGTCGCACCTAGTTACTGATCCGGTAAACAACCCAGGAGAAAACAAGCACCTCAGTCCATCTTGGGGCTAGGAAGGGAATATCCCATTAGCCGGAAACCGACCTTCTCTCCAGAAAGAAGTCATAGGAAAACAGGGCTGTCTATCTGGGGTGGGCGTCTGGCCTTGGAAGAGCATGACCGCAGCCCCGAGCAGCAATGGTGGGGGCTTCAGCTCGGGCTGGAGGGCAGAGGGGTGGACGGGTGACGAAAGAGTCCCCTCCTCGGGGTCTCTGCAATCTCCGGAGCCGACACACTTCTTAAAGATGAATCCTCACCAAGGTTTGGACGGAGGCCGCCCTCTGGGGAGGGTCCTTGTCTGCCATTTCCAAGGTTTAGCCACCCTCACCCAGGCACTCCTCCGCGATCCACCGCCGCCGCCCCGCGCACAGGGCTCCAGGGCCTCGGGCTCCCGCCGCCCGGCGCAGGGAAAGGCGCCTACCCGCCTGGCCTGCGGCGGCCGCAGTCCCGCCGGCGCCTCACGGTACCCGGCGCCCCCGGCTCCTCCCGCGCCCCCGGCCCAGGGGAGAAGGGCAGGGGGCCCGAATCTGGGCGGGCCTTGGATTCCTCACCGGGACCTCCCCTCTCTACTTCGCGCTGTGTTTCGAGTCACTTCCTGGCCCGGGGCGGAGTCAGCTGGTGCTCCCGGGGCTGGGCCTGCTCGGGGGCCCCAGTGCGCGGCTGCCGACCGCCCCTCCCGTCCTCGCGGCAGCCGTGCGCTTGGGCTCTCCCGGCTCCTCGGGATCTGCTTATTCTGCGCAGTACTTTCTCGGGAAAGAGGGGCCACTCATTGAGAGTTGGAGGTGAAGAGGGCCTTAAAGGGACTAATCCAGCACCGTCGGATGAAGATATGGAAGATCAAGGAGAGAAAGAGACTGGCCCAGGGTCACCTGACATTGTTAGTCTAAGCATTTACCGCCAAAACAATTGTGGTAAAAGACAGGACACCTGCTTTCTTCCAGTAGAAAAAGATGCCACTGAGAGGGCTGTTGGCTTGTGAGGGGTTTTGAGGAAGAGAGGAATGAGAAGGGGAAGAGTCTGTCAGAGCTGTCTCTGGTACATACAGGCACGCACACGTTCTCACTGAAACACCCAAGTTCTCCATTATGCCAGGTCCAGCCTTGACTGCTCTCCAGAGCGGCTGCCCTGGGATTCTGTCCGTAGCCCTCCTGTCTGGCTGCTTCATCCCTCCTCTTCTAGAGCCCACCTGCTGTCATTTCATGCCCTGCCAGGGAGGAGGGAATTGCAGTGACAGCAGGAGTCAGAGACAGGACAGTCGTGGGGCAGAGAGGTATGGGGAGGGAGATGCTGGGACCAGGTGACAGTGAGACCCTGACAGAGTGCTGAGGAGCAGGGTGAGGGGTGGGGAGGGTCTGGCAGGGAGCAGAAACTGAAAGGAACAGAAAGAAGGAGAAGCAGACAGCAGGACTGTGGGTCAGAGAGCCGGTCAACCATGCTGGGAGCAAAGCCACACTGGCCACTAGGTCTCCCACCCAGCCACCCGCTGCCCTTGGCCCTAATGCTTCTGGCCCTGGGGACTGGGCGGGCCCAAGAGGGAGCAGACACCGTCCTCCTGGAGGGGGAGTGCCTGGTAGTCTGCGAACCAGCCGCTGCAGGGGGGCCTGGGGGAGCAGCCCTGGGAGAGGCACCTCCTGGAAGAGTGGCATTTGCTGCAGTCCGAAGCCACCACCATGAGCCAGCAGGGGAGATCAGCAATGGCACCAGTGGGGCCATCTACTTCGATCAGGTAATCCCCCTACCCCTGTCCACAGGACCCTGCAAGGACCTGGACTCAACTGTCCAAGCCCACTTTGCTGTTAAGGAAACAAACCTCCTATTGTGGCCATTTGCCCCTCAACCCCACTGCCTTCCTCCCCTCCCTACACTCCTACCCACAACCCTCCTTGGCCTGTCTCACCATTTATTTTGAATGCGTGGATTCCTCCTGTTCCTATCCACTTGCCACCCCTTCTCCTTCTTACTCACTGCCCCTTTCTCCAACCCAGTGGTTTCCCTGAGGCCCAGGCATCCCCGAGCCCCACTCAGCAGGGTATGCTTCCTACAGGTCCTGGTGAACGAGGGTGGTGGCTTTGACCGGGCCTCAGGCTCCTTCGTGGCCCCTGTCCGGGGTGTCTACAGCTTCCGATTCCATGTGGTGAAGGTGTACAACCGCCAAACTGTCCAGGTGACGTGAGCACTGAGCCCCATCCTGGCACAAGAGGGGACAGAGAACAGGGAGGGGGAGTAAGAGGAATCCAGCTGACCCCTGACCAGACCCTCCATTGACCTGGTCCTGGAAGGGCCTGGAGCAAGAGAGGAAAAGGGCCTGCCTAGCAGAGAGCATGGAGGAGGTGCTGAGTCCAGCACTGGCCACCCCTCAGCTGTCCCAGAAGAGTGCACTGAGCCCCAGGTTCCCAGGATTCTGAAATGTCCCTGGGGACTGGAGAAGAGGGCAGCCTTGGGGACAGTAGGCGTCCTGGGACAAAGGTTTGGAGAGGTGCTGACTGGGCTCCCCTCCACAGGTAAGCCTGATGCTGAACACATGGCCTGTCATCTCAGCCTTTGCCAACGACCCTGATGTGACCCGGGAGGCAGCCACTAGCTCTGTGTTACTCCCACTTGACCCTGGGGACAGGGTGTCCCTGCGCCTGCGTCGGGGGAACCTCCTGGGTGGCTGGAAGTATTCAAGCTTCTCTGGCTTCCTCATCTTCCCTCTCTGAGGGCACAAGCCTTTCAGGGATAGGAATATAGGTCCTGCCCTCTCTTGTCCCAGAGGCAGCATCTTTGGGGTAGGAGAGACTCCCTCTAGCTGTCTGTATTCCACTGCCTTGCATGGGACCCTGTGCCAAACACCCAAAGAGAAGAGTAGTGTCTGGGGATCTGGCCCCTCTGACCTGCCCCTGACCCCAATTGCCCTCCCAGCCTCCCACTCATCTCTTCATGCCTGCAGCCCTAGGGTCAGGGCAGGGCTCGGCAGGTAGGAAGGTCTGTGCTACTTTGCAGACTCTGCTCCTTCTGTTCCCCTGCCCCCAGCTTCCTGCTCAGTGCTATTTGGGGACAAGTGAACCTGACAGGCCCCCACAGGGGCCCAGATGGACCAGCCTCAGCATACCCTGCATGCTCCTTCCTGTGAGTAGTGCCAGCATCATGGATCTGGGCCAGCACAGTCAGAGCTTAGCCAGAACCATATGGGCTAGGGCGGGAGGATCAGCCACCAGGAGTGTGGAGAGGGCCACAGAGCAGCCTGACCCCTGTGACTGGTGGGGCAGGAAGGGGGCCTGTGCCCAGCCTGAACATGGATGGTACACATTTTTCATGTGCATTAGGACAGCCAGTAAGCAGGGAACCCAGGGGTCCATCTGCCAGGTCCCAGATGAACTCTGGCCCTCATCTCCTCACCCAAGACATAAGGTGTGTGTGTTTGCTCTGGCCAAGAGCAGGTGTACCAAGCTTTCTCAGATAGCTGGAGGTACGGGTAGAAGGTCACACGTGGGCAAGTATAGATCTCCAGGTATGGAACACACCAGTGACTGTGGTCACATCCCAGAACCGCTCCACCTTTGTAGTCTGAACTTCAGTAACTCCACACCCTGACCACCACCTCCTTCCTCCCAGCTCTCAGAACATACACTGTACCTGTTCCAGACTATCCCACAACCTCCTTCTTCTCCCGATTTATACTGTCTTATCCTCCTTCTTAAACTTCCTACTACCTTGGATTCCATGATTCAAGACCCTCTTCTTCAGCCACTCTCCTGCCACGATTATAAACTCTCTGTCTTAGCTTGCTGTCCCATTGGCCCAGCATGGATGAATCAATAAAGCAACTAGAGAATGACGGTCAATGAGAAACTGTAGGATCACTAGAGAGAGAAGGTGCCATTACAATTTAGATCAGGGGTTATAGGACACAAGCAGGTATACTGTAGAGAAAATCTAAAACTGCATATTAAAGTCAAATAAAAAGGGGGGTTAATAATGCTTGAATTAAATAGAAAATACCAATCTGAATTTGCGGTTTTTCACAAGAAATAACTTCTTCAAACTTTCTCACTATAGTAGCATAGAAACAACATCAGGCAAAATCTGACATATATTCTTAACACCTGGATCTTTGCCTCAGCTATTATTCACCTTTAAACGAACTCAGAGTTCCTTGGAGAATAGCTCCATGTCTTAAATAACTCTAGGCCTGGAGCATGTTGTTGATGACAGAAAGCAAGGAAACTTTTCAAAGTGTTAGAGTAGAGCTGAAAAAGCAAAGGAACCAATTTTTAAAAGTCTTCCAACCTGACATGTGGTGACAATTTGATCATCAGAAGGAAAATGATATAGTTAATTAGAGCAAGGTGAACTTTTAAAGTGCATGACTTCGTAGTGATACTCAAAAAGGAAAAAGTCTCTATAAAATGTGGGAAAAGGTGGTTAATATGCTGAGTGAAGAATAAATATAAGATTTTTTGGTTAATTTTGATAAGTAGAAGAGTATAAATACAGCAAGTATTTTATCTATTCATAAGGTAAATTTCTTTTTCTTAATCTGTATAAGAAGCCAAGAGTGATATTCCAGAAAAAATTGGAACTGTACCAAGAATGAAAGAGACTGATTGGTGCCATCTGGATATACATTACAACTAGGGAGAAAGAGTCCAACAGTGTGCTACAAAATGATGAATCAGTCAAACATCCAAAAGATAATTGCTCACTGCTCAAACTTAATCCTTCATCTCTTGGGAAAGGGAACCTCTCTGTCATCATACTAACTATAATGAGATTACAGTAACAGTAAAGCCCAAAATAATAATAACTTAAATAAAATGGAAAGTTATTTCTGTCTCACATAGAAGAATTTTCAAATAAAGAGTCCAGGGAAGAATGGCAGTTTTACGATCATAACAGCCCAGTTTTCCTTCTTGCTGTTCTACCGCCTTTAACATGTCACCTCATAACCCAAGATGGCTTCTTGAGTTCCAGTCATTACATCAGGCTTACAGCCCCAGTGAGGAAGAAGAAAGGGCACCCCCCTTTGCTTTAAAGAAGCTTTCTGAAAAGTGCAGCCAACATTTCTGATTGCACCTCACTGGCAATAATTTAATCACACCTGGCCACAGGAAAAGAGACTAGGAAATAATCTTTATTCCAGGTAGCCATGCCCCACTAGCAGTCAGGAGTTTTGTATTAAGGAGGATGAGGAAACTTCATATTGGGAAAAACAACCATATGTTTTTTAAAATGTAAGGGAGCTAAATAAATTTATAAATAATGATAGTCATTATATTGTTCTTTTGTTGTATAACAAATAACCATAAATTTAGTAGCTTAATACAACACCTTTTATTATCTCACAATTTCTGCAGGTCAGAAGTTCAGCAGAACATGACTGAATTCTCTCTTTGGGGTTTCATAAGTCAAAAGCAAGGTATAGACAGAGCTGCCTTCCTTGCTGAAGGTTAAAAATCCACTTCCAAACTCATTCAGAATTCAGTTCCTTACAGTTGTAGGACTGAGGCCTCCTCCACCTTTCAGCCAACAATGTCAGACCAGGTCCTTCTCACACTTGGAATCTCTCTGTCCTACCTTTCTGAGACAGGGACCGTGGGTGTAGTCAGAGTAGGGTGAGGGCCTCCAAAAAACGCAGGATATTTGCAGTCAGAGCAATGTAACTACATGCAAGGAGACCCCCTACCAAAACCCTGTGCTACACCAATAAGCTCTAGAGTCATTCTTAAGTGAGATCAGTTAATATACCCCATATAAAGAAGAGTAGTACATGTTTTATTATGCTAACTGTGGGTAAAATTGAAATATTTCCAGAATGTCTTGCCTGGTTTTGGTGCATCTGCATATCAACAGTTCAGAGGTGTAAACAACTAGGCTTTAGTGCATTTGCATCTTTCCTCAGGGGTGGAGAAGTTCATCTCCATATCAGTGGGTAATTACCTGGGCAACAGAGGGCTTATCTGTACCTGAGAGGTGAGGGGGAGGGCCAGTGTTGTGGCTGCTGGAGCAGGAGAGAGAGATGAGTCAGACTGCAGTTTTGTAAGCAATAAACCGGTTTTAAACTTTACTTCTCCCTTTGACTGATTTTGGTTTTTAGAGGTATTTTGCCCCGGGATTTCCTTTCCCCAGACTTGCATTAACCATTTATAGTCAAGTGTAAGATTCACTTTAGCATACTGTTGGATTCTCCCAGAGGAGGACGCCGCCCCAAATCACTCACGAAAGGCGTCTCTTGATGCAATAAGCAAGAGGAATTTATTCAGGAACCAGCTAGCTGGGGTCCAAGTTAGCCCGACGCAGCGGGTCTCAACAAGGACCCTGAGCACACAAAGCCAGAAGGTTTTATAGCATTTTCAAAGGGGGCAACATTTTCCACAATCACAATACAGTGTTTTTTCATAGACACATAAATCTTTGGCTGGGGCCACATCCTGGGGTCTGGTTAGATAAGATTACCTTCGGAATTGTGTATGATTAACTGATTTGAGGTCAGCTAATTAAAGGTCACTACATTTAACACTGGCTGACTAACTTGTTTTTCAAGATTCTAATAATTTTTCCTCCTTCTAGGTTAGGGGGTGGTATTTAAGCCTTTAAGATGGCTGTACTTATGCTAACTTTTGATTCTTCAGATCCTACAATACTAAATGGCCCAGGCCTCTGTGCTGTCTTTCCTCCTTCAGATCTGATGAAGTGATTTCACAAACTGGGAAACTAATTTAGCAAGTAAGCCCAGGCATAAACAACACAGTAAAAGGCAAGGAGGATTCCACCTAAAAGATAAGGTTGCATTTTAAAACCCAAGAAGTTAAGAAGTTAGAAATTCTTAACTTACTCTTTAGCAAACAATACCTCAGCCCACCTTGGGGGCTGGGCAGGTGGCCTTGTTTCATATGCCCCCAGACCAAGATGCTGGTATCTCAGGGAGAAATCATCAGAGCAGGAAGTTGCTTGTGTTAATTCTAAATATTCAGGGAACCTTAATAAGTCCACACCCCTAAGCTTTTTTCATGTTCTCAAAACTCCTCACCTACCTATAAAACTCCTAGACAACCCACCACCCTGGACTCTCTTGTCCCCTCCTGGTGTGAGCCAGGAGCTCTGTCCTTTCACTTTATCTCTAAATAAAAGCCTGTACCCTGCTCCCCTACCTTGAGTGTTTGTGAGGCTCATTCTTCAGCTTTGTGAACAAGAACCCGGCATCACTTCTGCCACACTGACTTCAGTGAAGAAAGTTCCGTGTCTTAAGGTCTCGTGTGATTAGGATTGGACCCACCCAGAATAATCTCCCTATTTTAAGGCCCATAATCTAAATTACTTATGGAAAAGTCCCTTTTTCCATGAAACATAATATATTCAGAGGTTCCAGGGATCAGGACATGGGTATCTTTGGAACATATGCATATCATAATCATTAAAATTAAAGATCATGTGAAGAAAAGACGTTCAGTTATAATATACTAATTGCATGGAAAATATGTGGACTTGAAAAATTCCTGTAATATACAGGATAGACACTGGCCCAGGATTTAATGATTTTCAGTGAACGAGTTCCCGGGTACCAACTGTTAGGCAGAAAATAGATATAAGCGGGGTGGAAAGAGAACAAGGTCAGTAAGGTCCCCTAGAAAGGACTGTTAACCAATCAAAACTAGAAAGCGAGAAAAGACTCAGAGTTAATGAGTTAATCAGTTAAGCCCAAAAGGTCAAGAGCAACGTGGCCTCAAATGTTTGAATATTCCCCAGATAAAGAGAAGTATCTGAGCACAGCCCAAGTCTTCACTATGTCAATTGTATCATTGTAAGATTTACTCTAGCCTGCTAAAAGGCCCGCCTATAAACAGTATAATAAAGTCAGGGAGATCCCACCTTAAAGCCAAAATTGTATTTTGAGAAAAACCCAGGAAGTTAAGAAGATTCTTAATGTACTCTTTACCAAACAACAAATAACCCTGCCCACCTTGGAGGAAGGGCAGACAGTCTTGATTGATAAGCTAATTTTGCAGAATTACCTAGAGGACTGATAAGAAACTTAATGTCTCATCAAAGATACTTGAGACCACTTAACAAGTCCACACCCCTAGCCCTTTGTCACATTTCTGAAAAAAAATCCTCAAAAGGGGTAACCCCCAACCTTTCATATCCTCTCTCTGAGGTCATCCACACTTTTCAAGTGCATAAACTTTTAAACTTTCTCTCTCCAACCTTTCAGGGTGCCTTTTCTTGCTGAGGTGGCCTATACTTTTTCTCTCTTTAAGTAACTCTAAATAAAACTTTTACTCTGCTTCACTACTGTCTCTGCCCTTCATTTATTTGTTGCCCTGCGGAAAAGGACTAAAGAAAATACACAACGCTCCCCCAACACAAACAAGAATACATTGATTAATAATCCAAAACTTCATCTGCACTGAGATAATGTTTTTTCTTTGGATATCCAAATTCAAAAATTGGTCTGAACTGAGATAGTGTCCCTCTCTTACAAACCCATTTTTAATGGGTATTGGTGTAATAAATTTTATAATTCTCAGGTGTGTGCTTTAGCAAAATGTTTGATGCTTTTACACAAGCTTGACCTACTGGTGATTCTATTGAAATATTCAAGAGGATTTAAGTTTGCAATAAATGTTTAAATAATTTGACGTATACAAATGTGTAGGTTTTAATTCCACTATTGGGTATCCACCTGAAGAAAAGGAAAACATTAATTCAAAAAGATATATGCACCCCAATGTTTACTGCAGCTTTATTTACAACAAAATATGGAAACTTTAGTGTACACTGATGGATGAGAGGATAAAGAAGATATAAATACAATGGAATACTATTTAGCCATTAAAAAATGAAATTTCACCATTTGCCACAACATGGATGGACCTTGAGGACATCATGACAAGTGCAGTAAGTCAGACAGAGAAAGACAAACACCACATGATTTCACTTACATGTGGAATTTAAAAAACAAGACAAAGAAAATCAAACCAAACCCAGACTCACAGAGATGGGATTGATAGTTGCCAGAGGAAAGGAGGATGGTGGGTGGGGGCAAAATGGGTGAAGGGGATTAAGAGGTAAAAACTTCCAGTTAAAAATAAGTAAGTCATGGGGATGTAATGTAATGTACAAGTATTGTACAGCAAGGGGAATACAGTCAATACCATTGTACTAATTTTGTAAGGTGACAGATGGTAACTAGACTTGATGTGATCATCTGACACAGAATTGTCAGATCACAATGTTGTATACCTGAAACTAACATAATATTGTATGTCAATTATACCTCAAATATGAAAAATAAAACTGAAAAAAAATGTAGGTTTTTATTTGGTTATATAAATAATGTTTAAATGTTTAGACAGTTTTTGCTTAAATAAGTTTATGAAGTAACCAGATTAAACAATAAAGCACAGATGGTGTTAGTGTTTCTCTCTGGGTAGAAAAACTCAGACTTTAAGGATCCTAGGAACAGAATACAACTGCCCTGCCGTCCCTATGCCCACAGCCTAGCAGCTGTTTACTACAGAGAAAAGTCTCACCACTGAAAGAAGTATGGATCTAAACCCATGGTCTCCAGCCACCCCTGGTCCTCAGTCCTCCAAGCTATCTTTTGTGTTTTCCTTTGCCAGCTTCTTTCCTCATCCTTCCCAGAATCCAGCTGAAGCCTCCTTAAACCTTTCACCCAATTCAGTCCCCACTGTCAGCAGCAGGTGGTTCCCTTACTACTTCACAGAAAGAGCAAAAACAGAAGGCAGGAAAGAACCCTTCCCACCACCCCATCTAGAAACTCACCGTCCTTCTCATCTCTGCTTCTTCCCATCTGGCTCAGTAGAGGATGTATCCCTCCTATTGTCAAGGCAGTGCCGGCCATCCTCATCCACCAGCCATGGAGCCTGTTTCCTCCAAACATACTCTTTTATTTTCCTCTCCTCTCTTCTGTATGTTCAACTTCTCCCTCCTACTTACTCCTTCCCTCAGCAGTTAAATAGACTCAAGTCTCTTAAATAGAAGATGAGTATGGAAATAGTTGTACAGACATAGTTACCTTCTGCTCTATATGCCCCTGCAGCTAATTAGCGTCATCTCTCCTCTTTAGAGCCAAATACCTGTGCTCACCAGTTGCTCTCTTCTTAAGTTAACTATGGCCTCTGCAGCTCCAGCTAAACTACCCTCAACTGTCCACTCACAACTTCTGAGTCACTAAAGTCAACACTCACCAGTCGTTCTGTTACTCAGGCTCTAACACTTGGCCCTGTGGGCCAATCTCCCGGGAGCCTCCCTGGGGACTGCCTGACTATGCACTCTGCCCTCCCCCGCCCCCTCTCCGCCCAGGCTCCAGTTTCTTTTTCAGGCTCCTCTACCTCTGCCTGTCTCTTAAATGTTGGTTTTCCTCAAGGCTCTGCCCTAAGATTCCTTCTGTGCTGACACTCTCAAAAGCACAAATTCCCAGCCATGTGCTAACACCATCCACATTTCTCATCTCTAGCCAGGATCTCTCCCCTAAATCTCAGGCTCATACATTGGATGTCTGTAAGAATAGAAATAAGTTAGCATAAGCATACCCATCTTAAAGGCCTAGAAGCCATTTTCTGAGTATGTGACTTAGAAAGAAAAACTGGAACTGGGTAAGGCCTTGAAAAACAAGTTAATCATGAACACCAGGTGGTAGGCAGCTGTGGCCTTTAGTTAGCTAACCTTGGTCAGCTAATCTTACATACCAAACTTTTCCAGCAGAACCTCCCTGACAATTGAAGAGTGGTCTTATCTTGCTCTTGCCTAACCCCAGGATGTATGTCTTGCAAGAATAATGTGCAGCTGTGGAAAATTACTATGAGTTAAGTGTTTTGAAAATGCTATATAAACCCTTGGCTTTGAGTGCGCGGGGTCCTTGTTGAAACCCACTGCGTCGGGCTGACACTTGGACCCCAGCTAGCTGGTTCCTGAATAAAGTCCTCTTACTTGTTGCATCAAGAGACGTCTTCCGTGAGTGAATTGGGGTGGCGTTCTCATTTAGGCAGATCCAACATGTCTGTCCCACCTTAAAGCCAACCTGTTAAAATTACAGTCTTTCCTCCCTAAATCTGATCTCTCCCCCAAGTTCTCTGTGTCTGCAAATGGAATTTCTCTGTTGTCCCAACCAAACACCAGCTCTTACCTTGGTACTTCCCTCTCCCCAAACCCCATATCCAATCACTTACGCACATAGGTTCCATCCACTGTTTCCCATCCAAAATCCTGGCTCAAACTTTCAATCTCTTGAGTTCTACAAAAGCTTCCTAACTAACCCCGTAGCCACCAGTTTTGCCTCCTTCAGTCCATTTTCCATGCTGGGGTTGCCATAATGATCTATCTGAATGAACTTCAAGGCCTAAAGCCCTTCAGGGGATCCCAAGGGAGGGAGGGACTCAGAATGAAATCCATGTTTGCTAATGTGATTTTGAAGCCCTCTGCAACCCCCTGTTGCAGTCTCCCCTGCTTCATTTTCCACCATCTACAAGAATGTGGAAATGTACAAAATAGCATCATTTATTAGCTTGGAAAATGGCACCCCTAATATGTTGTGGGGCCTGTAACTGGTGTATTAAATTAAGAATATGCAGATTATGACCTGATGAATGAGGAGGCACAAGCCACCACACAGGGTCGGCAGGGAGCTCCCTCAGCACCCTAGCTCCCACTTTGGGGGAAGTGAACATCCGGGGGTCACTTTGACTACAGGTACAGTTTCAGCACACACATACAAAAATAAAGTCATAAGATTTACTACTTGTACATACCAGAAACAGGACAGCAGTGAGTGAGCAGGGGGCCAGGAGAAGCGCAGCTCTCTGTCCCAGGTCACAAGTGAGCAAGAGACAGAGAGCAGGGGAACAAGCACGTATTCCTTATGTGGGGGAGTTGCAGAGGCTGCTAACTTTTCACAGGCTCACCTCTAAGTGGTTATATTAAAAGGTGCCCTGGGAAAAGCAAAGTAGGAACCCTAAGCTCAGGTCCTTATCTACACGTCCAGACTCTGGGTGTATGCAGGGTTGTCATACTGTAAAATGCTTAGGCAGCTACACAGAGTAGCTCTTCTCTCATCACACCTCAAAAAAAGAGGGTACGGCATCCGAGTCAAAATTGGTCAGGGCCAAGAGAATCATTCTTGGACTCAACCGAGGTTAAGTCAGGACTTGTTTTGGTTTGTAAATCATGTTTATCTGGACCAAACGGAAATAGACAATTCATAACTGACACTATATAATATGTTAATAAGAGATGGAGAGGCCATAGATTAGCTAGGAAGTGACTCCAACAACCAAGTGAATGTAACTGTATGAGAGATGGAGAGCACTGGGGTTAGGATGGTGGGCACCGGAGCCTCCACTTAGTGCCTGCTCATGACCTTCAGGGAGTGTTCCTTAAACTCTTTGCGCCTCATGGTCTTCCTCTATAAAATAGAATAATTGCATCTACCTTACATGTTGGAAAGTACTTGGAATAGTGCCTGGCACAGAGCAAATACTCAATATCTGTAAGTTACTGTTACCATATGATTTAGTAAACAAGTTCAAACTAGTGCACGTCTCAAAGACTGTTGAGCAATCTTTAAAAAGCAGGTAGGATTTTTGTTCTGTTGTGTTTTGGCCAAAGACTTAGTAAATGGTTGCTAGGCAAACATGGTACAACAAAGCTTAGGGAGTCCCAGTCTCACCAGATAGCCTCACCAGACAGTTTAAGTAAATTTTAACCTGGGAACAGGATACAATGCTGGGCATTCTTTATCTTTAGAGTTTGTATGTCATCGGCTGCATACTGGCTACTTTGTAATTTCTCTGTTAGAGACTTAGGGACACCCCCCCTGCCAGTGTACCAGATACCAAGGGGAAACCATGAGAAAATCAGAAAAGCAGTGGCTAACAGTCTGCAGTGCCCGCAGTGCTCATGTGGACAAACCATTTCTAATCCATGCCTCCAAAAATAGGAGGAATCGCAGATCTCTGCTCAGACCTTGTTAATTATTCAATAGCAAAGATGAAGAGAAAGTTTACCAGAGGACTCAGAAGCCAATATGGGTAAAATCTGATTATTGAAAAGCTATCTTGAGTAGGAAATAGAGATTTTGCTGACACAGCTTTCTGATCACTCTTCTACTTAGGGTTTTGAACCATTCACTCACAGACCTGTGTTAAGCACATGTGCACGACTCTTCATGCAGGGAGTCAGGGAAGCCCAAGACCTTCCTGGGTGCCATGTGGGCTGAGACTCCAGGTTCCTGAGCCAAGGGCTCCTATGCCACACTCTTCCCCTTACTACCCTGCCCTGCATTTGCTTGTGGAATTGTCTCCCTCACTGACTCTGGGCTCCAAAGGGACAGAGACCATATTACACACATTACTTGCTACCCACCCCATGCCTAGAGCTGGCCCATAGTAGGCCCTCTGTACGTAATTTGCTTATATACATGCATGCACATAAGCTGGGGAATTCTTAGGAAGGAGGGTCCCTTCCTGCCACTCCCTACCCCTGCCAGTGCTGAACAGAAGTTTGGGCAGGCGAGAAATGCAGCAGGAAGCAGAGGCCCGCAGTGGGGAGGCTTGGCCAACCTTAGAAAGGTCTCTGAGCCTGAGGAGCAATAACTGCAACGCTCCAGGGGCAGGAAGAAGAGAAATGTTAGCTAGCATGTGATCATCTTAGTTCCCGCTACTATAACAAAATACCATAGACTGTGTGGTTTAAACAACAGAAATGTATTTCTCATTGTTCTGGAGGCTGGACATTCAAGACCAAGATGCTGGTAGATCCAGTGTCTGGTGAGAGCCCACTTCCTGGCTTGCAGATGGCATCTTCTCACTGTATCCTCACGTGGTGGAAAGAGAGAGCTCTAATCTCTTTATCTTCTTGTAAAGACACTAATCCCACCATGAGGGCTAGTTACCTCCCAAAGGCCCCACCCACCTCCTAACACCATCCCACTAGGGTTTAGGGTTTCACATATGAACGGGGAAGAGGGGACACAAACATGCAGTCCATCCCTGTCATCGTGGTGGATGCTTCCTCTACACCTGGTATCGCAGTGGCCTCTCCACACAGATTATTTCATGTACTCCTTGACCCATCCCGTAATTAGTTACTGTTACTCTGCATTTGGTAGATGGGGAAACCAAGGCCTCAGGAAACAGGCCACACAGGTAGCAGATACAGAGTCAGAATCCAAACCTGGTTCTATCATGTTTCCAATCCAACTAAGCTGGTTCAGTACAGACGCTATTCTCTCACACCGGCCTCCATTCATCTTCATTCCCACCCCGCCCATTGCCAAGATGTGAACTGGGAAGAGCACTAGGGTGGAAGCCCACATGGGGCCTGAAGCATATCCCTACCTGAGCACTGGTCTCCTTATCGTAAAATAAGCGCTTAGGTCTGATGAACCTGTGAAGGTCCTATCCAAGCCCTCAAATCTGCAAGCAATGCCCCAGGCAGCAGTCACAGCCCCCAACTGCCTCTACCTACCTCACTCTCGTGACAGTCTGAAGCTAGAAAAGAACTGGACACGGGCTCCATTTTCATGTTTATTGACAAATCAAAATTTTAAAGACACATAAAGGGGTGTAAGATCACAATGGAGTTAACAGGGGAAATAGGTATAGCAAGGAGAAGGGAGAATGAGGTTGGCCATTCCAGAGGAGGGAAGAGGGGAGGAGTAGGGAGAAAAGGAGGAAGGAAGGCATCTGCTAAAATTCCCAAGCTCACCTTTCAGTTTCTCAGCTGTCACCCAATCATTCTTTCCTGGAAAGAATTAACACCTGGAAATGTTTTAAGGGCAACATCTAAGTAATTTGTCTATTAAGATTTGGGGTTGGAGAGAATGCAGGTATAGGGCTTTGAGGGATTCCCTCACTTGAACCTGTCACCAGAACCCTGTTTATGGTGAACTGAGAGTTAGGAACTTAATCCTGGTCTCAGCCCAGCCACAGACTAGCTGTGTGACTCTGGCAAGTCACTTCCCCTCTCTGGGCCTCTTTCCTTGACTATAAAACGAGCAAACAGGACTTGATGGTAGGCCCTGCTCCAGCCCTAGCAGCACCAAGTGTTTTGGCTGCCTAAACTAGGCTGAGACTGTCTCAGCTTTGGAGAAATAGAACTACACAGAGGCCCAGGCAGAGGTGTGTGGTGCTGGCCCTCACCTGGCACTTACACTGCTGGAAGTGGCAGATGTTGGGGAGAAATGTAAGCACACTTACCTAGGAGAACCTCGCTCTCACTACAAGAGTGATCTTGGCGAGAGGGCCTCTGAAGGAGCCCCAGCTTTGCTCTACATGGAGGGCAGGTCCAGGGGCTGGGGGGTGATCCAACCAAAGCTGTCACACACTATGTAGGGCATGGGGACTCAGGGGACAGTGGGCGTGAGAGAGGGCCGTGGGCTTTGGGAGGAAGAGCCACGCCAGCACCTCACCGGCTGCTAGGCTGCTCCCTGCAGACAACCGCACCTCCCCCACCGTGGGAAACAGAGGCCTGGGCCCCTTGGCCTATTTGAAGCAGCTCTTCAGGTAGAGATGCCACCCTTGGCATCGAGTTCCTTGATTCCTACAGGGTTGATACCACTGATGCAGAGGTCAGGGAGTTGTCTACATTGACTAAAGTCAAATGAGGTCAGCTGACTTCTCCCCTCGCCCTTCCCAAGCTGACAAGCAGGGTGCTCTGTGTGGCCAGCCATCCCCCCACCCCGGCCCCGGGCCTCAGGCCCAGGACCACCAGCCCTTCCTCGACAGCTAGGCAAGCCTAGCTCAGCCTGAGAAAGCTGACCATGAGACCGAACAGGCTGCCTCTCCACAGCCCACACGGATTTGTCAACTGTGACAACTTCCAGGGCAAAGTGTCCCCAGATGAACAAGTCGAGGGAGGAGTCCACATTCAAGGTTTCTGTATGAGGGAAAAGGGGCTCGGATTCTGAGGCCCAGAGCCACATTGTTTCATGGTTAGGATGGCCACCAGGAGTGAGATTCAGGCCAGGGGTTGGGGGTTTACCCCTGCACACAGGCAGCAGGGCAAAGGGGGCGCTTGGCAAGCAACACTGGGCCTGGCCTACCTTACTAAGGGGACTTTCTGCTTCCCGGGGTAAGATAGCCAGAGGCACAGATCTGACAGCCTTTGGCAGATTCTCCCAATACCCCAAACTGGGGTACCCAGTTCAAGACAATTCAGCAAAGCTGTATGAATTGACTTCTCTACAAAAGGCACAATAGAGGCCCCTGGGGGGGCTGTGAGACCTCTGCTGGGGCAGGGAGAGGCCCAGCTGCAGAAGCCCAGGGCCCTGGGGCAGGTATGCCTCCACAACCCCAGTCCCTGCTCCAAGTCCTCGAAGGCCAGGAGCGTACGACTCTTGGCAAAGGCCTTCATCAGACTGCTAAGATAGATGCACCCAAGCTTCTCTGGGGTTGGGAAGCCCTAGACCCTGTCGAGAGACAAGCTGAGCCAGTCTCCCATATAGAAGGAACCCACCCATTTGTCACTGCTTCCATTCCTGGGGAGGGACAGCAAGAGAACCTGGTCGCCCACATTCCACACCTTCTCCTGTCTCTCCTGCTTGAAACTCCTGTTCTCACCTTTTCACTTCCCTTGTCACCCACCGTGCATCTCCAGCAGCTCCCCAATCAGCTGTGGCAGGAAAACGTCCATCTTGAGCCCTTCGATATTTGTACTGCTCAGCTCCCACCACAGGGGCTCAGCCCACTTCACTTGGGCCCCGGTCAGGATCTGGACCGGCGTGGCCTGGGAGGAGGAGGCCCTGAAGGCTAGGTGCAGTAGGCGCAGGAAAGCTGCCCACTTCTTGCTGTGCAGGAAGATGAAATCCTTGAGGACCCTCTTGAATTCCCCATGGGCCTCTGAGCTGGTCAGGCAGGGGAACTGAACTCAGGGAGGCCACCTGGGCTCCCAGCACCAGCCCACAGCTCATCAGGACATGCTGGGCACAAACTGGGGGCCCTGGGCAGCCACAATCCTCACCGGAACACCCCACCTGGCAAACACATGCTGAAGCAGCACCTGAGTCACAGGGGTGTGGGTGTAGGGCTTCAGTGGGAATGCCTCCACCCACCTGGTGTTGGGGCTGGCTGCAGTCAGCACATGCTTGTGGCCCTCCTCACCTATGTTGACAGGGCCCACCACCTCGATCTGTAGGTTCAACCAGGGGGTGGTCCACCTGAGGGGCCACAGGGATTCAATAACTTTCAGCTCACTGCCTATGAGATTTCAGGGGATGCAGAATGAGCAGCTCCTGCAGTAATTATTCATGTACTCCTGCATCCCAGGCCACCACCCCAGCAACCACAACTTCTTGTAAGTCTCCTTGGGCCTCTGGGGGGCCCCCGGGGGGAGGTCGCCCACAGAGAAAATCAGATCCCTGCACAGCTGCCTCGGAAGCACCCAGACCCTGGGCTTCTACTACCCTTTGAACAGGCTACTCTCCTTGTAGAGGTTGCATGAGTAAAAGCAGACTGAAGGGTGAGGAGCCAGACAATTTCTGCCCAGCCCTCAGCCTGGCAATGATATTGCCCAGGTGCCATCACTCGGCTGCAATGCCAGCAAGCCAGGCCTCTTGGCCATGGCATGGGGGGAAACAATGGGGACAGGTGCATTCTCTGGCAAGTCCCACTGCTGGGAGGAGGAGGCCCTGAAGGCTAGGTGCAGTAGGCGCACACATGCAGCAGTTGAGTGCACCCAGTAGGTGCTCAGAATGTTTGATGCCCACCCCCTGCACACCCTGCTTGGCCAGGGCATCTACTATCATGGCAAAAAGGGAGCCCCTGTAGGAGATTCAGTTGATAAATGGAAGGGAGGAGAGGCCAGAGGTGAGGGATGTGATGCAGGAGAGCAGGCTTGGGTGAGGTAGCAGAGCCCCATCAGAGGAGAGGAAACCCGGAGCCCTCCACAGGGGCAGGAGCTCTCAGAGGAGACTGAAGGTCCAGTTGCAATGTGTGAGGAAAACCACAAGCAGGTGGGACTGACCACAGCACTCTAGCCCCAGGCCACAGCTGCCAGGTGGGCATAGGTGGGTGTGTAAGTGGAGCAAGAGAAGGAAAGGGAGGCAGGGGGGGCTGGTGGGGGACAGGACATAGAGACCAAAGCCAGCATACCACTTGTCCTCCTGGTTAAAGCAGTCAGCGGACATGTGGATGCCGACAAAGTGAACAGGTCAGAAAAAGGAGGCAGAACCTGGAAAAAGTGAGGCACTGAGGACGTGGGTGTCCGCAGCCGGTTTTCCCCCAGCAGGCCTTGGAAGAGCGTCAATTCCAGGGCCCTCTTGCCTTTGTGCTGCACTGAGAGGGACCATCGGATCAACAATGCTTTGGAAACACTGCAGCATCCTGCACCTCGGTCTGGGAGGCACAGGAAAGGTCCAGGACCACTGGGGTGTCTCCAGTGCAGCAGGAAAAATGCTTGATTTGAGGGCCCAGTTCAGCGTAGGGGCTGTCTCCCCCTAACTGGGGGCCCTCACTTTCCTCATCAGGAAAGAGGGGCTTTGGGGTATAGGCTATGGGGTGCTTCCTCCCTGAGTGCTCCTGATAGAGAGTGGCCATTAGGGCCACTTGGCTCACTGTCACCTGCAGGTGGAAAGGCAGCTGGGAGTTGGGTGCTGACTGGCAGAGGGTGAACACCAAGGCTCACTCACTCAGGACGAGGAAGGCCTTCTCGAGCTCCCAGTCCCACTGCCAGCTGGGCTTCTGCTTGAGGCAGCTGTGCAGGGGACCCACAAAGGCCTCGTAGTTGAGGATGACATCCTGGTGGGAGTCCATGAACCCCATAAAGGAGAGCACGGTGAAGTTGTTGGGGATGGTCAGCTGGGCCCGGTGAGCGCAAGCCTACTGGGAGATGGCCTTCCTATCCCAGGTAGGGAAAAGCAACAGCTAGCAGGAGATGGATGTTAGGGCCCCAGGAGGGGGTTGTGGAGGCTTAGACACTGGAGGACTCTGAAAGGGAAGGGCACTCAACCCTGAACCCCGAAGCCAGCGACGAGTCCAGGCCATCTTCCTCAGCCTGCTCCTGCCTCACCTGCCCCTCCTCCTCCTCCTCCCTGACTTCTTCCACACTCTGCAGACTCTCCAGGGGCCCAGGGGCAGCATCATTCCTCAGCTCAGAGAGGCCAGCCAGGCTGGGGGAAGAGGCTTCCACACTGGCAGGAAGCTGTCCATGTTGGTGTCCAGCCTACCCCAGAACAGCAGGGCAGAGGGGCAGCAGGGCCCGGTGGAGGGGGTCCAGCCCACCCTGAGAAGCCATCCAAGGGGAAAACCACTCCCATGGGGACTCTGCAGAGCCTCACCCCACTGAGGCTGAGCCCTCATCAGCCTCCAACATGGCAGAGCCTCAGCCCGCACCTGCCCACAGATACTTCCTCCACTTCTGGCCTTAGTCCAGGCCTCAGTATTAGAGATTCATCTGTGATTTGAAGGCTCATCCAATCAGATCCTCACTGACAAAGTGACATTTTCCACCAGTTTTAAGCCAATGGTTTGATGACTAATATCAAAAGAGTTAGATGATTGGCATTTCCAACCTGCCCCTAGGACAAGCAAGCCAGGGGAGATGAAGAGCAAGAAGGGGGCCTGACAAGGGACTCAGGGTGGCACAGCAGACACACCTCGTCCACATCACCTTTTCCCAAACCAGGAAAATGAGACTGGGGGACCTGGTCCAGGAAACAGTGCCCCGCCCAGAAGGTCCTAACACAGTCTCCCACTGGGTCCAGGGAACTGGGAGGTGGACAGCGATGTGACTCAAGGGGGCAGAGGCCAGAGGGTCTGGTTTGCTACAGACCAGGTCTGCCAGCACCAGCACAGCGACCTTGGGAAAGCAATTGTGTCTAAGATTCCTCATCTGTGAAATGAGGATAGTAGTCATAGATGTCTAACCCAAGCTGTAAAGATCCAGGGAGGTAATAAATGTGAAGAAAAAGCACCAATATATACTCTAGACACAGATCCCCTCATGCACAATGAACCAAGAATGAAGCTGTTCACTGCAGCACTGGTCCCAGCAGCATAACATGGAAACTGTCCAGTGGCCCTCAACAAGGGACCTAGTAAATGAGCTGGGCACTCATGTAATGGGACACCACACAGCCATTAAAGTGAGCCATGTGGAATTCACATGGCATATGTCTGGGTTAAACAATAACATTGAGTACAAATGCCAGTCATGGAAGGATACATATAATATTAAAACATGTGTGCAAAATTGTAAAACCACAAAACCATGTGAGGTGGTTTCTGGATGCCTAAGTATGTGGTAGATATATAGAGACCTAAAAATGTCAAATCACTCTGCTCATTATTATGCACTAGACAAATGCTGACTAGCTCTCGAGGGAAATTTCTGGTCAGTCCCAGGAAGGGCTGAGAGGCCAGGGAGGCCTAGCCCATTACCTGCTTGACTTCTTTAGAAACTTATCTAGGATGGGACCATCATGGCCCAGGGGGTCATTGGGCACCATGAAAAGATCTCCTGCAAAGGTGAAGGGCAGCAGGCTGAACCAGGGAAGAGCAGGCATGCTCACAGAGGAGCTCCTGCCCCACCCGCACCCCACTGCCACCTGCCCATCTCCACAGGAGCTAAGACCCACATCCCCTCCCGCAGGTGCTGGTGAGCACTACTCCAAGGCCCCTCGCCCTGCCTCAATGTCCCCCTGCCAGGGGCTGCCTGACATCCAAAGGGAAGGAATGGCTCAAGCCCCTCAGAGCCACCTCACCGATCTTTGACCATCAGTTTCTTAGATTTATTCATGAGGATGTGGAGCTGCTCATTGGTGACGATGATGCCATCTGTCTCCTCTGCCAGCTTCACTAAGAACCTACAGGGACAGGGGGACTTGCTAACAGCCCAGTAACACTCACTCCCCTGCTCCTCTGAGAAAATGAACTTGTCGCTTTGTGTTGAGTTGTATTGGACAAAAACCATGCCTTTTGTAGCCCAGGAGCTGGGGCTCAGGAGCCCTTCTCCTTGTCTATGCAGCTATCTGGGATCCCCACTAGCTCCTGGAAGGGTGAACTTGGATGCATGAACTTGGGTGCATAACCCCCAAACTGTATATACATAGACCCCTTATTTTACACATAGGTATTCACATACACATGCACAGATATATCCACATTCACACTTGCATTTTTACTGCTTCTGTTTGCACATCTGTAAGATGGACATAAAATACCTACCTTATATTGCTATGAGGATTAAACTGAGTGATACAATAGAATGAACTGTCTAGCTCAGTGCCTGCCACACAGCATACACACAGATAATTCCATTAATATTCCTCACCAATGCACAGCATTCACATACATGCCAAGACATACATACAGATGTGTGTATACACATATAAAACACATACATGAATAAATAAATCCACTTTTCCAAGGATCATTTCTCAAAAAAGGGCTGTGACCAGCAAAGAAAGCAAAGGCCTGAAGATTCCCATTTGGGTGGCCCCATGCACACTATTCCACCAGTGCCCAGCCGAGGGCCCTTCTGCACAAAAGCCATCTTCCCTCAAACCCAGTCTGCAATTTAAAGGCACTTAAGGACCTCACCCAAGAGGCTAGCTCTTTAAGGAAAGAGGCCTGAGCTGCTCTGCCCAGTCCTTCCCAGGCCTGAAAGCAAAGTGGGAAAACTGGGGAGGAACAGAAATTGTCCCTGCCCAGCATGGGAGGTGCCTAAGAGCAGTCAAGACCTGTGTTGACTTGGCATCAACCCCAGCTCGGGACCAGAGACTTTGGAAGGGCCTTCCTGGTCCCAACAGAGGCAGCATCACAGGCTCCTCCTGTGCACACTGGTCCTGCAGGCATGCTGAGCAGTGGGTGCTTATGATACTTAAGTAGGGAGGCATTAGGGCTTTAGCTAGAAAACAGAACCAGTCTAAAGCCATTTTCAGAGCCCAGCCAAGACTCCAATCACACACAGCCACACACATACCTCCTTCCAGTGACAGGGCTTCAGGGAGGAAAAGACTGGGGCAGTTCCCAACACATGAATTTCAAGCCAAACTAGCATCCCGAATCAGCTGCTTAGGGAATCCCACATGAGGCACCAGGAGTCATCTGGGCTAGTCCCATCCAAAGCAGTGAGTCTCAACCCCCAGGTCAAGGCAAAGAAAGACTGTTAACTAAGGGAAATGGAGCTGCAGAGTCCCGAAGGCAGGAATGCCCGCTGGCCTTGGGAACAGCTGACTGTGGAGCCCTCTCCTCACTGTGTTGCTCCCTCTGCCTACAGAGGCCCCGTGCACTGGGGCCATCCTCTCTGACATGACCCCCTCTGACTTGTTTGCCTCCATCTCCCCAGAGAAGATGAGGCAGGACCCCTCCTGCCACACCAGCCCAGCCTTCAGAGACCCACAGAGAGGAGGCCTGGGCCCAGCACACCTACAATCGTAGGTGGTGATCTTCTTGCCATTCTCAAGCTGGGAGGGGGTATGCAGTAGACCTCTCACCCTCCAGTTCTTCTTCAGCTGCCAAGTGGGTACAAACACTCTGAGTGCCCCCGGTTCCAGAAAGACTGCAACACATGGCAATTCCACAGCAGAAGGAGAAATGCTGGGGGCCATGCCTGTGCGGGTGGTAGGAAGTGAGGGAGCAATTTCCTGCCTGAGGAATGGCCCTGCCTCTCCAGCCCAGGCCAGCCGGAGGGCAATGCCAGGGCGCCAGTGTCAGTACCATGGACACCGACATGCCCTCCTCCCTTCCCCCACCATCAAACATTCTGAGCACCTACTGGGTGCACTCAACTGCTGCATGTGTGCAGAGGCCTCCAGGGCAAAAGGAGGAAGGCAAGCTCTACAACCAGAGAGCTCACTTCATGGCTGGAGGCAAACATTCACTGACCACCGGCTGTGTGCTGGGAGTATGCACTCCACCATGCAGGCCAGTCCAGAGGTCTTGCCTACATTTAATGCTAACACATAACAGCAGTAAGCGCAATGCAGAGAGGGCAGCCTCTAAGGACTAGCATGTCAGGAAAAGCTGCACAGAGGAGATGTGGGCCTAAAGTTCAGACCAAACATTTAAAAGCTGGCCTGGGGTTGACAGACACCGTGCCATGTGAAGCAAGCTGCACTGGGAAGAGCATGAGACGTAACAATAAACAGACCTGAACCCAAAGGCCAGCTGAGCCCCTTACTGGCTCTGGAACCTTGGGCAAGATTCACCTCTCTGAGCCTATTTCTGCTTCTATCAAAGAGGGAGCACAAAGACCTACCTTTGCAGGGCTGCTATGACCTTCTGTGCACACTGCCTAGCATGCAGGCACCACTCAACATGGGTCAATTCCTTCCCATCTTTTCCCCATTTGAACCCCATGTCACCCATATAAAGGTCCAGAAGGAATGCCCATAAGCTGTCCCCCCAGGACACCCTGCCCCAGCTCCCCAGCATCCCAAGCCCACCCCACACTACTCACACCATGGCCACAGTGCTCAATGACCACAGGGAACCCCTGGCTCCCAAGATCCCTTAATAGGTTCAGCTTGAAGGGTGTTTTCAGGGCCTCATGGCACCTCTGGAAGCTGGTCGCTGGGCTCTTTGTCTGTGGATGGCAAGGTGGCTGCTTTGCAGGACCCCTTCCAAGCCCCGGGGAGCCCATCGACCTGAGGTTGTTGCTTACCACTGGGAGCCAACTTGCTGCCAGACTGGGGACCCTGCCTTCCCACCTCCCCCTGGCCCTTTGGGAAGGAGGCATGCCCCTTGCTGAAGGCTGGACCTCGCTCAGGAGTTTGTTGCATGAAAGGCTGGCCCTGGCTCTGGGGGCACCTTCTGAGCTGCAGGCATTTTCGGAGCTTTGGAGGATTTGGGGGCCACAGGTGTTTTGGGGGCTGTGGACCCTGTTTTAGAGGCAGACCCAGTTTGAGCTTTGCAGGCCTGCGGACCTGCAGGTGATGTTTTCGCTGCAGTCATTTTCTGAGCAGGAGGAGTTTTGGGAGGTGCAGGTACCATTTGAACTGCAGACACTGGTGGACCCATGGCTGCCTTTTGAACGGTGGACACTTGAGCTGCTGGCTTTTTTGAAGCAGAAGGCACTTCAGGTGCTGCAGGTTCTGTGGGGACAGCTGGCATCACCTGAGCTGTAGGCACTTGGGGGACTGCAGACTGTACTTGATTTGTGGGTGGGGTTTGAGCTGTGGGCACTATGGTAGTCATGGGCACTTGGAGAGTTTCAGGCACTGTTTGAGCATCATGTACTGACTGAGCTGTCAGCCCCCCTGCGTCACAGTCCTCCCTTCAGCAGTAGGCACCCCTTGCCCTGAGAGTGGTGCTGAGAGGGGCCCCTCTTCTGGCCCCTTACAATCCCACTGCACACTTCCTTGATCCCCCAGCTCACTCCCAGCTTGGAGTGGGGTGTAGACATCAAAGGTAGCCCTATTTCTATCTGTGGAAATCCTGGGCTAGCCTTGTCCTTTGCACCCCAGCTACCTGAGACCACCAATAAACTCATGACTTTTTGGGGGGTCTCTGCCCTCAGGCAATTTTGTAGGGCTGCCTTTCTTCCTGCTGATGAAGAGGGCAGATCAGGACCTCCAGGTCAGAGCAGAAGTGCCAATGGAACTGAGCCATTCAATGATGTCCTCCTGGCCTGCAGCATCCTGCACCAGGCTCAGATGCAGTTCCTGGACTGCTGGGGGGTAGCTGCAGCAGGTCACCTGCAAACTGGTCACCACAGATCCAAATGAGGGCCCCAAAGGCCCAGGTCACCTCAACCTCCCAGATCCCCCAGGGGGGTGGTGAGCATAGGGGCAGGGCCCGAGTGCAGCTGCCCCTCTGGCTCCTCTAGCCAGTTCTGGGTCAGGAGGAAAGACTCAGTCAGCCCACCCCCAGTCAGGGAGCCATGGGTCCGGGCAGCAGGTAGGCCATGGCGCTCCAGCAGAGGCAGCCGAGGAAGAGGCCCTGAGCCCCAAGGATGGTGCAGCCCAGGGCTGGCAGGTAGCGAACCTCCTTCCACAACTCTGGACAGCACAGGCCCTCAGATACTCCTGAAGCCACAGCAGGGAAAGCAAAGGAAGTCAGCCCTTAACGGGTATTCACCTGGCACACACTCCCCACCCCAAAGCCCTTCCTCTTGCCAAGCATGTGCCCTCCCCTGCCTGCCAAAGCCAAATGACTTCTCCACAGCCAGCCCCTCTCTTCCAGGTCCTGCCTCCTCACACACACTCATTTCTTTCCAGGGACCTCTCTGATAGAATGGAGGAGGCATGGACGGGGAGAAGGAACACCTGGGCTGGGACCTGATTCTAGTTCCTACCTGACCTCTATAGGTTAGCTTAACTGAGAAATTTGACATTTTCTCAGGGCCTCAGTCTGTTACATGTAAAACAGTTACACAAGATATTCCAGAGGTCCAGTCCTACTCTGGCATTCTAGAATTGTGAAATAGCTAAGGGGAGGGAGATTTCACACTACTGCATACCCTCCATGTGCCAGAAACTTATGAGACGAAGCGAAGGTTATTTTCCCTCACTATGCCTAAGTTTCTCATCTGTAAAATAGGGATAACAGTTCCCGCTTCATTAGGCTGCTATGAAGCTTCTCTGAATGAAGCGCTGAGCCTATTCCCATTTTGCAGGCTCAGAAGAGCTACGTAGCTTGGCTAACGACACACAGCTACAGGGTGACTGGGCCAGGACCACAACCTACATCTGTCTGACTCTGAAACCAGAGCTCCTTCTGCCTTCTCAGGCTGCCTGCATAGTGACTAGAGGGTAATCCTGTAGGATTCTGCTTAATCTCCATCCAGAAAGTCTCTAGAGCATTCAGTACCTGTGACCATGGCAACTCCGTTGACCAGAGGGGACAGACAAGGAGGTAAGTCACTCAAGGCCCTCTGGGCAGACCAAGTCCTCATCTTTACAGGGCCTGAGATGGGAGAGGTTGGGTTCCTCCACCAATATAGCTAAGGCCCACCAGCAGGACCCCATGAGCTCCAAGGTAGCACGAGCAGTCCCCATGCTGGAACACTGACTGCATGCACCCTCATGTCCCTCCACATCCCTGCAATGATGACAGCCGTCCCTCTTCCTGCCTCGTCCTGTCAACTTCATTAGGAAACAAATGCTCCATTTTGGATCCCGAGAAGCCAACCTGCAGAGCACTCTAGCCCAGGCCATCCTTCCCTGCTCAGGCCTCCACTTACCTCTCCCATCTGGCCCCAGCCACAGACACTGCCAACCCCTTCCCCAAGGGCCTGAAGCATGCCCAGGTAGACCCACGTCTAACCCCTTTTCAATCTGTCCAATACAGGTCAAACCTGATGGACGTCCCAAGCCAGCCCCTCCCACCCAGAACCTCAGCTGGTCCCACTGCCCAGCAAGGCAGAATCTGACCAGGTGCCAGATAACTCAGAGACTTCAACAAACACCCCCAACCCCCACCCCATTTCATTCTGACTGCATGAAAACAGTATGTAACAATAAAGAGATGTGCTGGGGAAGAAGGTTATGGGTAGTTTCTTTCACTTTGTTCAAAGAGTTTGAAATATTTATTGTTTCATTAACTGTTCAATATTTTTTACCTAAAAGGTATATAGGAATGGAGATAATTTTCAAAATAATAAATCTGAATTAATATTTACTGAATACTCACCATGTACCAGGTTCTTTACACACATTATCTCAGTTATTCCTCTCTCAGCCCTACAAGGAAATTACTATCATCCCCATTTTGGATGAGCAAGGAAGGGCCACGTTCAAGGTCAAACAGATAGGCCAGGATACTCAGGCCTCTGGCTCCTAAGTCTGGGGGGTCTTAACCTTGATGCTGTCTATACCTCAGAGCAAGAAAAGATAAGGAGACAAAAGACATATATACCCAGAAAATACCTAGAGCAAGAGGACAAAGATTAAAGAAAAGGCAGGAACCCAGCCAGCACAGAAAAGAACGGTGTACTTGTAAAAATGCCCTGCAGGTCCTTAATCAACATGTAAGTTAAAACAGCAACACCAGAGAGTTTAATACTGCTCTACATTTGATCAAAGTGCTTTATTATTTAACACTTGACTTGGGACTGTCCTTCCTCATAAGTCAGTTATCATTCATTGTCTGCTTTTCACAACCACCCCAATTTACACTACAGAATACTCAGAAGGTTCAGAAAATGACAGCATCAAGAAACTCTAGAATTGGGAGTGAAGAAGAACATTTCTTAAAAAGGCAGATGGAGGTAAATTTGTTTGAGGAGCAGTTAGGTAGGAGGTCCCAACGAGTCCCCTACACAAAGGCTGGGCAAGTACCTTCCCACCCTCTGGAGGGCTGTCCTTCAGAGAGCGAAAAACAAGGTTTTAGGATTAGAGATTGATCAGCACTCTTAATCATAGGGATCCATACAAAAAACGTGGAGGAAGGGAGGTGGCCAGATAATGCTGTCTACAATGAAAGCTCAGTGCAGAGAGATTCATTCTTGCAATTCAGAGATTCAGCAGCCAGACCTTGACCCTCAAGGATGGAGAACAGAGAGATACATTCAGGAAATCTGGCCAGCCCACAAGCAGACGTGAAGATCATCAGATTGGTTCCCTAACAGTGTCCCCAGCTCTCTGTACAACCAAGCTCCAGACTCACAAGCCTCAGCCTCGGCTCCCTATTGGCTTTTTAATCTTCACCCTTCAGTCATGCAAGGATCACCAGACACATGAGGCAACTTCCCAATGTGAAACAAAGACACAGAGCACATACAGAGCATATACAGACAGGGATGGGGAGCAACCTGAAGGAAGAAAAACCAGGCATGAAGAAGAAAACTTCAAAAAGTTTACTATCCTTCCTCTCCGCACAGAGATAATAGAGTATTGTACATTGAGCAAGAATGGGATACTATTTCTAACAAGAGAATTCACAGAACATAAAGGACTTTTTAGACATTAAAAATATGATAGCAGAAATAAAAACCCAGGAAAAAGGTTGGAAGATAAAGTTGAAGAAATCTCCAGAAAGCAAAGCAAAAATTCAGAGTTGGAAAATGGGAGAAAAAATAGAACAGTAGGCCAGTCCAGAAAGCTCAATATCTGAATAGGAGTTCCGGGAAGAGCTGACAGAGATAAAACAGGAAGAAAATCATCAACGCAACAGTTCCAGAGAATTTTATGGCTCTGAAGAACATGCGGGCCTAGATGGAAGAGCACACCAAGTAAATAATAGTGACCTACAATGGACAAAGACAGACCCCCATACAAAGCAGTCTCAGTGGGAAACCTCAGAACTGTAGGAGAGACTACAAACTTCCAGAGAGAAAAAGTTTCACATACAAAGGACCAGGGGCCAGAATCACTTCAGATGTCTCAAAAATCAAGAAGAGTGCCTCCACACTTCTGAAGTGTGGAAAAATAAGTTTCTTTTATAATTTGATGCCAACCAAACCATCAATCAACTGACCTTCAGATATGCAATGTAGATACACAAATATGCGATCCCAACATTTTACCTCCTATATAACTTTTCTCAGCAAGCTACTGCAGAACATTTCCCAACAAATGAAGAAAGGAGACCAAGAAAGGAAATCCAACATAGGACAAAAAGCAAAGACAATTTCCAGAGTGAAGAGAAATCCCAGAATTCGTCCGTCCATTCATCAAATCCTTATTGAGCATCTACTAGACGCCATTCACTGCTCCAGGGTGACAATGGTCAGCAGGCAAAAAGGACAACTAGTTCAGATTGGAGAGCAGGACACCACAGCAAGCACGTTGAGAGCAATCATCAGCATGTTCTTAGCACTGCTTTCTAACCTGATAAAGCTATTGATGGATGTGCCCCACCAACCCAAGAAAGGGAAAGACCCACAGTCCAGGAAAAAAAGGCATTTAACAAAGAAGAAAGGCAAAGGGATGAAAGAGTGACAGTACACTCGAGTATCAGGATGACAGCTATGCAGGCCTGGCCAGACAAAAAGAAGGATGTCTCCAAGAAAAAATCCAAAGCTTGAATTGACAGAATGATCTTGTAGAAAATTGGTGGGGCTACTAAAAGTTGTAAGAATTAACAACAGGTACAGACAAAAACAAGCAAATTGAAAAACAAGGAGTTCTTAACCCCAGTGAAGTTAAAAAGACAGAAAACATAATCATAGTACACTTCAGTGCTTAGATTGAATGATACACATCTAGGCATAATGATATAAATATTAAATACAGATTTAACAGATGACTGAAATATAGCTATATTGGGAACAAAGAGGGGATGGCAATCTAAGGGAGCTAAATCCTCCCCTACAACAACAGGAGGCAAAAAGATACCAAAGTTGATTAATCAAAAGATGCCAATATCTATATATATATTTTTAGGAATGTGGATATGTCCAAATGCTGTGTTGGATTTCCTTTCTTGGTCTCCTTTGTTAATTTGTTGAGAATATTGTCTAGGAGGAAGGGCACTAAAGAGGGAGTCAGTAGGGCCAAGACAGAGAATCACTGTGCTCTACTCTGAGCTTTTTAAAAAATTACTGGACTTTCTCACTGTGTATTACTTCAATTCAAGAAAAATTAAGTTTAAAAAAAAGGAAAAGGATTAGGTGCCCACAACACAATTAGGTGTGCCGTTAAGTGTCTAACAATCAGCCACCAGTGGGGATGGCCCTGATTTGCAGCATTTGCCAATTTGTGTGGTGTTAATACTCCCACCATGGATGATGACTTCAAACTACCAATGGGACACCACTGGTTTGCAAACTTCCTGAAATTTTAACAAGGAATCAGTAGGAGCCAGCTTCCCTGGTACTTGCTCACAGTTAGTGTGGAACAGGAACAGATCAACTTTCATCTGACAGCCAGTCCAAAAGTCAGCAAACCACACCCTGTCCCCCAGCTCCCCAGCCCAGTCTCTGGCTACCCATCATCTCCACCATTTCAAAAAAGGGGATTAGCAAACATATCAGCTCTCCTCTCTGCACCCAGCCCTTCCTCCCCTTGATGCCAAGGAGGACAGAAGGGCTGAGCAGGGCTTGTCCCTGGGCAATGTTGATCATTATTAAAACCTTCCTTTCCTCTTGCTGATTTCACCTCAAAGAGGCCAGGCTTCCACGGTGTTTGTTTTTGCTGCATGGAACAGTGATTTTCTGCAATGTCTTCATTATTTTTTAAATCCCACCACCAGAAAATAATTTAAAGGCACTTTTGAGTTCTACAGAGATTTTCCTGGAAAACCAGCCACTTGTAATTTAGAAATACACCCAGACCCTTCTCCAGATGATCATACATCCTTCTTGATCCCTCTTCCTCTCATAAGTACCCTTACCCTCAACCTCTTCCCCATTCTGCAATCTCTACTCTCATCAATCCTCTCTGCCAGCTGGCCTGTGTATAGTAGGCCATTGTCAAAGTGCCTGACTCTGTGTCCCTACAGCTGGGGTTGGAGTCAGCCACAGCATCTCCACCGGGAAACCACAGGACATTCGTACACTTGAAATATTTTCATGTGGCACACCACTGGAGCTTAGAGAGCATTTAATCCAAGCTTCTCACTTTACAAACAAGGGCCTGAGGTTCAGAGAGGAAAAAGGACTGATTCAAAGTTAATTCAGCTAGTTAACAACAGTAACTGGCACCCAAACTATGCTTTTCCACATTTTGCAAAAATACTTAAACATGAAATATTTCAGCTTACTCTCCCAACGCCTCCATGAAGCAGGTGTTAAATTGGTCAATAGATGAGGAAATAGGCTCAAGAGAGGGTAAATGATTTGATCCAGGTCACCCACTTAGAAGGTAGCAAACCCCAACCTCAAACTCACTCCAAGGCCCTTGGCCCTTCTGTCCCAGCCATAATTTGGTGACAGCAAACTAATCCCAAATCTCCTTACTCCTGGGACAAAGCCTTATCCTCTCCCACCTTCCCTGCTCTCTTGCCCCAGCCTCCAGCCTTCTCTTCTTTCTGCTCATCCTGCGCAGTAAGGGAGGGAGCAACCAGAACCTCCTCCTCATGTTATGTTTCCACCTTAAACAGTGCTTTTCCCCAGGGGAAAACAAGGGGGAATGAGGAGGCAGGGTGGGGTTTGAGGGGGCCACTGGTTACATTAGCAGGGCCTAGGGGTAAGTGTGGGATCAGCAGCCCAAGGGGCCCTGGGCAGCAGTAGGAGCAGGAGTCCACAGGCCTGGAGAAGCTGATCCAGAATTTAAGCAGGGCGTTAGGGGAGCTGCACCTTGGAAAGTGCCAGTCCCAAGAAAGGCTGAGCTGTTATATTTCAAATTAACCCAAAACTACCCAAAAGGCTCCCCTCCTTAACCCACCCTAACCCAACCACTGAAAAGTCTTACTCTTAGCGGTTCCTGCCCATCTGTTCTGGGCAGACACCCTCCCCTCCCCCAGCACTTCTAAAACTGCTGAGGATGCACCTCAACTGAGGGGCTGAGGGAGGAACTTTCTAGCCTGCCTGCTAGCCCACTAGCCAGTATGTTCTGGACTTCCCCAACCCGTGGCCTTGACCAATTAGGGTATTCTTCAGGCCCAGCTAGCATAGGAGCAGTAGGAGGCTGCAGCATTCCTGCTGGAAAAAGATAATCTGGGGAAAGAAGGACACCTTAGCCATGACTGGGGATCAGAGGGAACCTGAGAGGCCCAAGTGGAGAATAAGCTTGTGCAAGAAACCAGGGAGAATGCAAGAGAGGCGCACTGTGACCTGGCCTGCCAGTCTAGCCATAGAGCAGGCCCTTTCATCTGAAGGCCCACAGCTCTTCTCCCAGATTTCTACCCATGCCCAAAGGCTGGTGCCTTCCAGAGCAGCTGCACCCCCACCCTGGAGCCCTTGCAAGAGGCTGCCTAGGGCATTAAGGGTGTGGGGCAAGGAGCCCAGAGTCCAGAATTCTGCTCCCAGCGCCTGCTCCCCCACCCTGCCCCCACAGTGCACGCACACAAGCACAGTGCACCTGCCTGACCCTGAGCACTCAGGCAGGCCCCTTACCCTCTACAGCCCTCAATACCTCATCTGTAAAATGCCAGCATTGCTCTAGAGGTACTGTCCCAAAACTCTGAGAGCCCCAAGGAGCAGCCCAGGATTTAAGGAGACTTAAAAGGAGACTGAAGAATCTGGACCATCACAAGTCTTGGTGGAGAACAAAGAGGTGTGTTGCAAGGGCCACAGGATAAAGGACCTTCGGGTACTCCCCAGATGGAGGACCAGGGCTGTGGATACTGGGGCTCTGGCCAGGAATGGGGGGCACACCCAGTGGACATTCTCAGTGCACTTGAGGAACAGCAGTCCCACGCAAGAGGGGTGGGGAAGAAGAGAAAGAAGGAACCAAAGGGAAGGAACCAAGGCTGCGGTTCTTGGGAGGCCAGAGGTTGGCCCAGTGCCTGCCCACCATGGTGCCAATCCGGGGCGGGGGGCAGGCGAGGGAGGGGAGAGGCCCTGGAGACCGCAGTCTCCCCAGAAGCAGGGGAGCAGGAGAGAGGTCTGGCTGGAACGGACGGGTGGGGGTGGGAAGAAGCTGTTTACCTTGGCCTCCCCCGTGGTCTCCCTGGGCCCCTCGAGCTGCAGCCGGACGTACGGGATGTCGGGGCGGCTCTGGGAGGCGTTCAGCGTGACCCTGAAGATGAACTGCACTGGCAGCCGCCACGCGGTACTTGTATCTGCTGTGCACCACAAACCACTTCTGCGTCGGACGGTCGCCCCCTGACTGGAGCGCGGCTGGCGCCCCGCCCCCTGAAGGAGGGAGCCCGCAGAGTCCCCGGGGTCACAGCGCGGGAGGCGCCCCAGCCCCGGGGCCGGAGGGGTCCTGGCTCCGGTCCAGGCCCCGCCCCCGCCCCCTGCGGCGAGCCCCAGGCCTCGGCCTTGCTCCCCAGCTCGCGGACCCACCCGCCACCACTCAGGAGCCCGCCCTCCCGGGCTCAGCCCCTTTCGGCGGCGGCTTCCGCGACAATCTCTTCCTGCCGGGCCAGCCCCTGGGGGTGGCTCCCTCTGCCCCAGCCTTTCCCCCGCACCACTCAGAAGCCCCTCCGGCGAGCACTCCCCCCACGGCCGCTGGGCCGCGAGAAGGTGCTCAGAAGACTGAGGGACCGAGACCCGGCCCAGGAGGGCGAGGAGGGTCCAGGAAGCCTCTGATTCCGCCCAGTTTGGGGCCCGGAGCCAGAATCCCGGGATCAAAGCTAATGGTTCCTTCCACGTTCTCCTTTCCCTGGTGGAAGGAGGAGGAAGGGGAAGGAGGGGTGTTTAGGGGGAGGAGAGGGGGCTTGCTTTCAGGGACCTAGCCTTTCTTCCCTCTTGCCTTGCCCGTCCCAGGCCTCTCTAGAGTCCAGAGACTTGTACCTCGCTTTCAATGGGAGGCAAGGTTTTAGGGAGACCAGGTGGGGAGCCCGGGAGGCTTGGGCCTGAGAAAACCCTGGGCTGGACCCCAAGCAGGAAGCCGTAGGTGACAGCACAGCCCACACACACAAGTCTGGGACAGTGGGGTGCTGGCAGACAGCCCAGATCCTCCTGAAGCTCCCAGGGCTGGAGGGTCTGGAGAGTCGCCCAGTTTTCAGACCTGCCTTGCTAATGAAAGCCCCTTTTAACAAATGTGAGTAATGTCTTGAGGGAAGGCTTTAGGATGGGAGTAAGGGTCTCTGAGTAATGCAGCCTCTGACCCCTTAACCCTTGACTCACAGCCAGCTGCTTGGCATCAGTGGTTAAGGGCTAGCCCTGGGATCGGGGGCACCTCCAACACCCATCCTGGAGGCAATCTCAGCACAATGAGCACCTTATGCAGCCCTACCCTGCAGCCTGAACAAGAACCTGGCTCTGGTGAGAGCACAGTCTGTGTCTCAGTGACCTTTATTTGCCAGACCGCGAAACCTGAACCGCAGACAGACCCAAGTGTCTGTCTACATGACAAAGGGCAGCAGTAAAATGAGGCCTACCCTGGAACATCTGGCCTGCTGGGCCATCACATGTTTGTGTCCCTGAAGGCAAGGGCCCGGGGATGCCGCACTGCAAGGAAGGGGCTCGAGGGTGGAGATGGAGAAGGGCTCACACTGCTCCTGGTCTGGACTGCACTCAGACCATCCAGTTCCCAGATTGGATCCAGGTTGTTTCTCCCCAGATTGGATCCAGAAAAGGAAAAGGTGATTTATATCACTTTGACTCCAGGACCTTCTGCCCTGCCAGGCTGAGGTCCATGCCCTGCCCCTCTACAGTGCCTTGAAGCAGAAGCCCCTCAGGGTGAACTTCAGGCCTCTCTCCACTCTCCCCACCTCTAACCGCTCTCTCTTTGTCAGAAGACAGCCCTGCCTTCTTGTGCTTCAGACTCTCCTCTGAAGCTCGGTGAGAGCCACATAACCCTGCTCCTCATTCTTTCCCAGAAAAGGAACTTAGCTCTTGCTTGCCCTCTTCCAACTGACTGTGGACCCCAAGCACAGTGACATCTTGGCGAAAACTCTCAGGCTTAATCCTGTGTTCAAAGAGGCTGTATGGAGGGTGGGAAGAGGTCAAGCTTAGGAGACAGATACTTGGCAAATGGATAAAAGAGAGTGATTTATTTGAACTCTTGTGCCTCCATTTCTTTAGATCATAAAGCTGGGGATAATAATACCTATGGCGCAGGTTGTAAATCAAACCACACAGGTACAGGTGCCACACCTGGGACAGAACAGATACCCAATACATTTTAATTTTCCCTTCCTAGATCTTGTCTTTTCTTCCCCAACTCACCTCTGGTCAGTATGTCACCATACCTTCCCAGAGAGCCCCTCTTTCCCATCCTTTCTCATCTCACTGATGCCGGGGTTCTTGTTTGCAGAGTAGAGGAATGAACTTAGCAAACAGTCAAGGTAGGAGAGCCAGGGAGACTTTTATTGAGAGATACAAAGAGAGGACAGACAGAGCTCCAGGCATGAGCCAGGAGGAGACAAGAGTGCCCTGTGTGTTGTCTAGGGTATTTACAGGCGGTTGAGAGACAAAGAACTAGGGATGCAGATCCACCAAACGGCCTCTAAATGTTTATCTTTGAAGAGACCCTAAGTTTCTTATCAGTTTTCCAGACTATTTTGCAGAGTTAACATAAGAAATTTACCGCTTTGATCCTTTCTCAGAGTAGCAGTTTCTTGGTTTGGGAGTGTATCAGTCAAGGCTGTTTGTCTTGCTTTCAAGGTGAGCTGAGTTATTGACTTGATTAGGGCTGTAGGAGGAAAAGCAGCATCTGGGTAAAGTTAAAGATAAACTGGGCTTTTTAGCAGGCTAAAGTAAATTTTACAATAGCTATTCAATTGACACAATGGAGACACTGGCTATGCTGAGATATTTTCTTATCCGGGGGATGTTCAAACATTCTAGGCCAGGTTATTCCTGGCTTTTTTGTTTTAACTAATCTTCACGAAGAATGCTTATATTCCTAGTTTGATATTTTACTTTAGAGAATTAATGTGACTCTGTCTTTGCTTAATCGTTTAATATGGAGTTTTGGTAGGGGTCTTTTTCTAGAGGCCCTCACCCTCCTCTGACTACACCCACGGTCCCCATCTCATCACTGCCACCAGCCCTGCTCCTGGATCAGGCTCTCCCCACCCCTCCTGCCAATGCATTCCCTTACCTCCTGCCTCTCCACCTGGATGCAGTGAATATAGTTAGCCTGGTTCCTGTCTCAGCTTCATCCATGAAGAATTGTGTACTGTTTCATAGGTAGCTAAGTCCCTTGACCTCTCTGGGCTTCCTCATCTAAATTCATTCATTGCTCAAATCGATTCACTCATTCAACAAATTCAGTACTATGAGTCAGGCCCTGAGATATAACACTGACTAAGGTATTTCCCTGTCCCCCTGGAATGGGCAAAGAAAGAAGAGGAAAAGAGCCATAATTCCAGGACCTCCCTGCCTAGCCAAGCCAGTTCCTGGGATGGAGACAGGGAGCCCTAGGAGCTAGGCAGCCTGCTTGGGACCTTCATGGGGAGTCACTGAGAGGGGAGGTAGGCTTCTCCCTGGCTTTGCCAGAGTCCCTGAGCAGCATGTCTCCCTGGCGGGCTCCCACCAGAGCAGAAGCAGCTTCCCAGAGGTATATAGAATAGTCAGAATGTATCCAAATGAGCCGCTGGAGGCAAGAACCAGGATACTGGAGTTATGGAGGGTGGGGTGGCTCCCCCATATTGGTCAAGATCTTGGTAGGAAACACATGGCCCTGTCAAAAGGGACGACTGAAGGCGGTTTAAAGAAAAGCTCTTCTTAAGGGCACGGGGCTAGGGGTAAGGGAAATCAGTAAGATACTGCGGCAGTACTCTAGGGCCAGTATGGGGAAGCTGTCACCACCTGCAGGCCTGAGAGGGAAAAGACAAGTGGTTACTGGCACCTACATACTTGAAATTTAGTATACAACAAAGAGCCTTTCAGTCAGTGGAGAGAAGATGCGTTTTTCAATAAAGGATCTTGGGACAAGGAGGTAGCCTTCTGAGACCAAAAAAAGATATCCACACCTCATCCCTTATGCTGAAACAAATTCTTGAGGAATCAAATGTTTAAACATTAAAAATGAAATCTTAAAAATACAACAAACCATAAGAGAATTTTTTATTATTTGGGAGATGCAGGCCTTCCTAAAAATGACACCATATCAGAAGTTATTAAAAATTTGTATGAAATATTCAGTTACATAAATATAGGATTTTTTTCCCCATGGGAAATAGTACCCTAAGCAGAGTCAACAGACAAATGAAAAGCTGGGAAAATAATTTGCCAATTATGTCACAAAGAATTAATTTCCTTAATATTTAGAGAGCTCTTACAAATTGGTAAGAAAAGACTAACTCCATAAGAAAATGGGCAAAGGATATTAATAGTCCACAAAGGAGGAAATAGAAATGGGTCTTAAACTTATGAAAAGAGGGTCCCCTTCACTCTTCATAAGAGAAATGCAAATTAAAGCCAGCAGGATAGTATCCTCCACCTACAGAGTGGCAACACTCAGGCAGTGCTTGCTGACTCAGCGTTGGTCACTCGCCTGCCCTGCTGGCCTGTCCTTACAACCTCCAAAACCAGCAGTTGTCAATATCCATCAAATCTTTAGCTGGATAGACTCTCTGATGCTGCAGTCCCACTCTTAGAACACATTGTACAAATACATACTCATATGTACTTTAAAAAATACATGAGCAAGGATATTCTTTGGAGCATTGTTTTATATGGCAGATTGGAAATCATCTAAATGTAAATGTTCATTCAGTTCATTCAGTGCAATACAAGTTAGATGTTCATTCAGTGCAATACAAGTTTCAAAGCAAAGTAGGGTGTAGAATTAGCCTCCTCTATTTGTCTTAAATGGAACTAGGTGACAGACACATAAAGGTGAACTTCATAAAGCCTAGTGCAAAAGAAGGTGGGAGGGGGGTAGCCATCCAGTTGCTGGCTGTCCCACGAGCCAGCCAGCACCCACCCCGGAGACACATTTGCTGTGTGCCTAAGGAAACTGAGGCTGGAGGGCCCCTACTTCACACAGTCCACTGCCAACGCCCTGGGAGGAGCCCCAGCATGTTCACACGGTCCTATGTTCTCGTAAAACTTTCAAGAGATATTTTAACCCCGGTGTGTAAGACATTGTCTGGACTCTCCTCTCTCACACGTGCCCTTGTGTCAGGTGGCACTGGAGCAGCTGGGGGAAGTTCAGGAATCTAGCTAAGGGGAAGGTGGGTTGGAGACATTTTCACTGTCGGCTTAGTGGGACAGATTTATGTGGCTTGCAGTAATTTCCATAGAGAATTAAATCACTGCGCCATTCCTCTGCCAAAATGATTTCCAGAAATATTCCTTTGGCCCACTATGCCACCTCGCCTGGAATGGTCACACAAAGGTATAAGTCAGACCAACTGCACATCAAGCAGTTAATAATTTTTTATAATACATGCTATTTTTCTGGATTTTAGAGTGTTACTTACCAGTTTTTTTAAATGTGTAATTTAGTTTGATTTTGTTTTTATGCCTAAAATTAAAAGCAAATACATAATACCTTGCTAAACTCTGTTTTTAATTTAAAAAATAAAAAAAATTTAAAAAGCTGCTTTCTGGAGTGTCCCTCCTAATTAGCTTAGACCTCAAGAGCCCAGATAGCCTGACACTACCTTCTTTGTCTCCCTTAAAAAGGAAACTTTTATTAGTAAGAAACATGTCCTCTATTTAATAATGGTCCTTTGTCTCCCCTTCATAGTCCCCAAAGCCAGAGTTTCTCATACCTACATGGTTCATTCCCTGTTTCCCCTCAATCGTATCACAAATTGTAACAGGCTGTCTCCAGTGGCTCACTGTTGGTGAGCATTCAGGTAATGTGGCCTTTCCTGCTGGTCAGGCGTTGCTGTAGGACAGATTCTTAGAACAGTTGCTGCATTAAAGGGGAAATGTCTATGCTGTGCATGCTTAGACTGTTCTCCAGAATCATGGTGCACTCATACTGTGGAAAATTTTGTGGCCAATAAAAATAATGAGGTAGATAATTGATCAATTCCTTAAAATAGGGGGTGGGGCACAGGTTGCAAAATAAGACATACAGCATGATTTTTAAATGAGGGTAGAGAGTACAGGAGACTTCTGCTTTCTGCCTGATAGTCCTTTACATTTTTAATTTAATAAGCAGGTACTACCTTTATAACTTTTTAATATTAGCAGGAAGAAGGTACACCTGTTGTTAGACAAATATATATCAATACCTAAGGAGGAAATTCTTCCTTCTGTTATTAAGAATGTTCTGACACAAAGATACACTTCCCACCTCTCTCTTGAACTTATTTCTGAAACAGAGGTCATCCACAGACTTGAGGATGACTGTTTATCTTGGCTGGAGTTGGCAAAGAGAGTCTCTGTCCCAGCCAGCACACCTGATACAGAGATCTCTCTGCCTTGCCTCGGTCCTGGCACAGAGGTTCACCCCTGGCTACCCAAGAAAACCAGAGGACCCTGGTGTCTCCCACGTGTACCCCTCATTTACTGCCAGGAGATGCTGGTGCCCTTTGAGCAATTGTTGCAAAAAACCAATAGCAACAATGTTTCTGAGCTGTTTGGGTGCTGGGGCCCAGGCTCTGAGGCTGGGTGGAAGGGACTTTTAGAGTGAGTAGCTGTGGGCAGGCTGGAGGGCTGGTGGGGGAACCGGTGGGCAGTGTGCCGGGGCACATGTAGATGTTTGCCTGGAAGCCACTGAGGAGAGAATGAGGGCAAAGCTGGTCAAATGGAGGCTCCAGAGGTCAGGAACCAACACAAGTGAAGCAAAGCTGGGCAGGCAGTGGGGAGCTTCCTTTTGGCTGGGATTGGCCTCCAGCAAGGGTATGACTAGTTAAAGCCAAAGCTATGGCCTTCCTCTCACTCCCTCACCTCTCTTACCCAATCATTCACCAAGTCTTGTAGATGGATTTCTCTCTCCTTCAGTCAGTAAATGTTGCATGCCTACCATGCACCAAACTGTGTTCTAGCACTGGAGGTACATCAGCGAGCATGGTCGCTGGTCTCGTGGAGCCTATGTCTAGATCTGAACAAACAATTGCATAATTATTTCATTGTAATTGTATTAAGTGTTATAAAGGAAAACTAGCGTTATAAGTCCTGCATTTTATTTATTTATTTATTTATCTGTTTTAATTAAGGTATCATTGATACACTCTTATGAAAGTTTCACAAGAAAAACAATGTGGTTATTACATTCACCCCCATTATTGAGTTCCCACACACACCCATTGCAGTCACTATCAGTGCAGCAAGATGCCACAGAGTCCGTTTGTCTTCTCTGAGCTACACTGTCTTCCCCGTGACTCCACACACACCATGTGTACCTATCGTGATACCCCACAATCCCCCTCTCCCTCTTCCCCACCCACCCTCCCCCACCCCTCCCCTTTGGTAACCACTAGCCCTTCTTGGAGTCTGAGTCTGCTGCTATTTTGTTCCTTCAGTTTTGCTTCGTTGTTATACACCACAAATGAGGGAAATCATTTTCGATTTGTCTTTCTCTGCCTGATAAGTCCTGCATTTTTAAAAGAACTTTATTTACCTGTCTTTCTTAAACTTACCTCAGAAACCACCCTCCCCCTCCTTTGTACATCAAGACTTTATTTTTAGAGCAGTTTTAGGTTCATAGCAAAATTGAATGTTAAGTCCACAGCTCCCTGTGCCCCTCCCTCTGCACTTGTACCACCTCCCTCACTATCGACATCCCAGCTAGTGTGATGCTTTTGTTACAAGACATGGATCAACTAAAACATCATTACCATCCAACAGTACATTAGGGTCTTTTTAAAATATATAATAATGTAGTTCAACCATTGTGGAAAGCAATATGGAGGTTCCTCAAAAAACTAAAAATAGAAATACCATTTGACCCAGGAATTTCACTCCTAGGAATTTACCCAAAGAAAGCAACACTCCTATGTTTATTGCAGCACTATTTACAATAGCCAAGATACGGAAGCAACCTAAATATCCATCAGTAGATGAATGTATAAAGAAGATGTGGTACATATACACAATGGAATACTATTTAATCATAAGAAAACAAATCCTATCATTTGCAACAACATGGATGGAGCTGGAGGGTATTATGCTCAATGAAATAAGTTAGGCAGAGAAAGACAAATCGAAAATGATTTTCCTCATTTGTGGAGTATAACAACGAAGCAAAACTGAAGGAACAAAATAGCAGCAGATTCACAGACTCCAAGAAGGGCTAGTGGTTACCAAAGGGGAGGGGTGGGGGAGGGCGAGTGGGGAGGAGGGAGAAGGGGATTGTGGGGTATCATGATTAGTGCACATGATGTGTGTGGGGTCACGGGGAAGACAGTGTAGTTCAGAGAAGACAAATAGTGACTCTGTGACATCTTACTACACTGATGGACAGTAACTGCAATGGGGTATGGGGGGGACTCGATAATAAGGGTGAATGTAATAACCACATTGTTTTTCTTGTGAAACCTTCATAAAAATGTATATCAATGATACCTTAATAAAAAATTAATTAATTAATTTAAAATATATATATAACAATGTATTAACACTGACACAGCTACAGGCAGCAATACAGATTGTGGGGGACTATGAGCACCTGGAGAAGGAATGTGCAGTCTAAATGGGCCAGTAGTACTCAGCTCCAGCAGCTTGTTGCCAAATCTCCCCGTTTTCCAAGGGAAAAAGTGAACTTGATCTTTATGTGAAATCTAATTTTATTTTTATGTTGGCAGCTGTGGTAGACTGCAAAACTGGCCACAAATTCCGCCCATCCCTATTCACAAAGCCTCTGCAGTGTGACCTTGCTGCTCCTTCCACCAGAGACAGAGTCTATTCCTCCATCCCCATGATTCTGGCCCAGCCTTGTGTTGACCAACGGGATGCTGTGGGAGCAACACTGGCAACAGTGAGCCAAGGCTTTGTGAGCTGGCTTCCACCCTCTGAGCATTCCCTGCTATCATGGAGAGGAGCCCAGGATGGCCCAGGAGGATGAGAACCCCTGTGGAGAGAAGCCCTGCAGTACTCTCAGGCAGCTGAGGCCTCAGAGATGGGAGTGAGGCCAGCGAGGACCACACAGCTGAACTGCAGCTGCCCCAGGGTGCCCAAGTGAGAGAGTGTGCCCAGGCGAAAGCTGCCCCAGGGTGCACAGGTGAGAGAGTGTGCCCAGGCGAGAGCTGCCCCAGGGTGCCCAGGCAAAAGCTGCCCCAGGGTGCCCAAGCGAGAGGTGCCCCAGGGTGCACAGGTGAGAGAGTGTGCCCAAGCGAGAGCTGCCCCAGGGTGCCCAGGCGAGAGCTGCCCCAGGGTGCCAGGCAAGAGCTGCCCCAGGGTGCCAGGCAAGAGCTGCCCCAGGGTGCACAGGCAAGAGGTGCCCCAAGGTGCCCAGGTGAGAGCTGTCCCATGGTGCCCAAGTGAGAGGTACCCCAGCGTGCCCAGGTTGAGAGAGTGTGCCCAGCCGAGAGCTGCCCCAGTGTGCCCAGGGGAGAGCTGCCCCAGGGTGCCCAGGCGAGAGGTGCCCCAGGGTGCACAGGTGAGAGAGTGTGCCCAGGCGAGAGCTGCCCCAGGGTGCTCAGGTTGAGAGAGTGTGCCCAGCTGAGAGCTGCCCCAGGGTGCCCAGGCAAGAGCTGCCCCAGGGTGCACAGGCAAGAGCTGCCTCAGTATGCCCAGGGGAGAGCTGCCCCAGGGTGCCCAGGTGAGAACTGCCCCAGGGTGCCCAGGTGAGAGAGTGTGCCCAGGCGGGAGCTGCCCCAGGGTGTCCAGGCAAGAGTTGCCCCCGGGTGCCCAGGTGAGAGAGTGTGCCCAGGTGAGAGCAGAACCACTAGGGTAAATCACAGAATCATAAGGGCAAGCAAGCCATTGTCTTAAGCACCTCAGTTGGGGTGGTTTGTTACAGCAACAGGTAACAGGCAGAAATCATTACAGCACCATGCCAACCAACACCACGCCTCTGGAGCACTCAGTGATCTCCTAAATGTGAGCCCCGGAGGACAGAAATCCTATCTTACTGATTTCTGTGTCCCATGTGCCTACCATTGCCAGGTACTTACTATTTAATAAATCCTTTGTGAACAAATAAACATGGCTATATGACAAACTCTTATCCAGGCCGCAGCATCCTTGAGGGTAGGCCTTTGTCATGCATGCCTTTTTAATCCCCACAGAGACCAACACTTTTCCCTTAGTCCTATATTCCTTATAAAAAGAATGTTGACTAACTACAACCTCAAAGAAACCATGGAGTCTTGATGGACGCCAGATCTACCCAAAACTACAAAACTGAAACTGTCATCAGCAACCAACGGGTTGCTAAATTAGGAAGTGTTTGAATTTTCAGGAAGGAGAAAATAATACAAAAACAACTCAAAGTAGAATTGAAGTTTAATCTCCTCTGCTTTGGAAAAACCTTTATGTGCTCTACATTATCACCCACGTTAGTGGTCATAAAGTGTTTCAGCACCTGCTTGACTCCAAGTACTTTGTCTCCACAGCCAGGGTGACAAGATGGCCACTAGGGAGACAAGAAATGAAGAAGACCTCTCACTGAGGCTGAGCAACACTCTTAAAGGACCAAAAGAATAGAGAGAAAAGGGGTTCAGTGTGGGCTCAAAACAAATTCTGCCCCTCATCTGCACATACAGCCAACCTGTTTACCCTTTCCCCACTCTCCCTTCCAGGGGGTGACAAGAGGGAGGGACTTGGATGTCCTGTATTTTATCTAGCAGCCCTGAGTGGGAAGGTCTCCTTCCTCAGGGTCCTCTACACACTGCCATTGCCACATAAACTCCTCGATCTCAAGCACAGTTTGGACCAGTCCAACCCCTGTGTTTCACTATGTAAGAAGTGGATGAAATTGAAACATGAGCGTGAATCCCAGAGCCTTTGATTAAAAGTCTAAAGTTCAATCTCTGGGCTGTCTGGGTGCCTAATTTGGAGGAAGCCCTGGATGTTTGCTTTTCATCTGATACCGCCCATGCGATAAGGAATTGGCTGCAGTGTCATGGAAGATTGCTGGATCTGAAGTTAAGCAATAGCCTTTAAATCCCAGCTCTGTCCCTGGGGAGCTGTGACTGTAGACACTACTTAAGCCTTCTGTGCTTCAGTTTCCTCACCTATGAAATGGGGATGAAAATAGGTACAACTTCCTATGATTGTTGGAAGAGGATTAAATGAGATGATAAATGAGAGGGGCTATGTAAAGGACTTGATGAGGGGCTTAGAGCAGAGTGAACACTTCCTAAGTGTCATCTTCCGTTGCTGCTATTCTTAATAAATATTTCTTGCACCTTAGTTTGGGATTGCAGCAAACTTGGAAGTGAAACATGTAAAGCACTCCCCTAGTGCATCACAGACATGCTTTTATTACTCAATGCACAAGGAGGCTCAAAGAGTTATAAATATAACCATAGTCTCTGCTCTTTAGGATCTTGTAATCTGGTAGGGGAGAAAAGAAAATCTCCCTAAAAGTACAATTAACAAGGCAAATTGAAGATTACCAAGGTCCAAGGGACTGGTGACACTGAGAAAGGGGAACCAATGTGTCAGGATGGTCTGAAAAAATGCAGAAGAGGATCTAGATATGAAACTCCCACAGAAACAGGGGCACGGTTTTTTCTAACCTTTCTCCTCCTCGGGCGAATTGCCTCCCACCCTGCCTCCCCCACCTTGTTCCTGCTGCCTCCTAGTGTCAGTCACCTTCCTAGCACTCCTACATGATAACTCGGAGATTGATCCCCACTATACCAGGCTCCAGGCTCCCAGAGAGCACAGCCAAGCAAGATTGAAGATTCCCACTGGGAAGGAAGTGGGTCTCTCTTCTTCAGATTCTCCAGCTGGACAAGGACACAAACAAAAGCTGTATGGATGGAGGGAAGGGAAGAAACCAAGAATTCTTGTCCAGTGGAAAGTGCATCTAAAGTAGATGCCTGTGACACATCCAAATGGATGCATGATCCAAGAGCTGCAGACACAGGGCTGTGCCTCCAAGAGTTTCAAAATCACAGAGCTTTAGAATGGATTGCCCCTCCCTCTGCTAGAGCTTAAGCTTCCCTCCCTTGCAGGAATCAATATAAAAATATGCTCGTATTTTACTCAACAAAAATAAAAATCTCAATCCATTTCAAGATTCGTGGTTAGGTATTTGTAGACTGTCCCTAATTTAGGTTTGTTTGGTGCTTTGTCATGAACAGAATAAGGTTATGGGTTTTGGGAATGAGTATCACAGAGGTGATGTGGGCTTCTCAATGCATCATATCAGGCACCTGCTATCAACATGAATTATTGCTGGTGATGTTAACCTCAATTGCTGGGTTAAGGTGGTGTTTATCTGGTTTCTCTGCTGTAAAGTTGCTACAGTATTTTTCCCCTTCCATACTCTATTTACAGGTCACTAAGCCAGACCACATTCAAGACAAGAGGAGTTGAACTCTGTCTCCTAGCACAACGGGTATCAAAGAATTTGCAATTGTATTTTAAAACCCTCATAGTAATTAACATATTTTGGAGCATATGATTTGAGACTTTGCAAATGTCCTGTCTGTCCTTAAAGTTTTATCTACTGATTTTAGCATTCGTCAACTATCTTGCCTTTAGCCATTATTACTGTGATGATCTAATGATGATTTTCTATTTCCTTCATTCCTTCTATATTTATAAATTGGAACTCTCCTGGAAAGGAATCTATCCCTTCTCCCTCAGTGAGTTATTTATTCAATCATTTATTTAGATCAACATGTATATACAGATACTTATTTTAATTCTTTGAGTTATAATTAAATATTATTAGTATTTGTTACATTGCTCAAATTGTTTCATTCTAGCCATTGGAACATCTTTTGAGTTAGCTCACGTTTGATAGCCAACCTCCTCACCCCACCCCACCCCCATTATTTCAGCACTTTCTTGCAATGCAGTTTGCTCCAGGATTATCTTGTATTTTCCATGCCCCAGCCCTAGAATTTTCCATTTTCCCAAGGAATACTGCTTCCTTTTTTTGGAGAATAGGTATTTAGAAACCAACATCTGGATGTTAGGTGTGCTCATTTTAATGGGGTACCACTTCTTATAGGCTCTCCTAACAGACAAAGCTAGCAAATATATGTATGTATATTAGCTATATATGCACACCAAACCTATATTTATCTCCAACTGTGTGTGTACATACACCCACATATGTATATTATACAGATATCTATGGGTTATAGATCTACATACAGAGATATCTATGTAAATCTATTATATATTCTATAATATTATGTATATATGTGTATATAAAGTTAGCATGAATACTTACTGATATCTCCAACTCAAACCCAACACTACAGGGCTTATTCTAGCCTTTCTCACCCCACACTATGCCAACCACCCCTTCTTTCTCTGACAGTGAGAAACCTACCTCCCATTAGTTAAAATTTATCTACTTCTTTGTTTGACACATATACATGATAAGTAGATTCAGAATTGTTCACCTGTAACAAACTTACCAAATATAATGTTTATGTATGGTTCCCTTTGTCTTTAGCCTTACAGTATCCAGTCAAAGCATTGTTTTTCCCAAATTACTCATCTTCATTTCTTCCCCCTACCCACCTTTTTCATATACATACTTGTAATACAGTTAGATTCATATGGTATATTCTGCAAGCTATGCTGAGATTGAATTTTTTTTAATTTGTATATAAATTCAGTCTTTGTAGAGCTCTATGGATTTTGACAATGACATATAGTTATATTTTCACCACCATGATGTCACACAGAACAGTTCCCATTGCTGTCCCTTTGTAGTCAACTATTCCTTGTTCTCTAGTCATTCCACCTGGCAACCACTGATCTGTTTTCTGTGTCTATCACTTTGCCTTTTTCAGAATGTCAAGCCTGGGTTAGCAGCCCTGGTTCTCATGGTACTGTGAGTTTGCCCTATCTTAGCATTTAACATTCTATATTCAGACTTTTCACTTACCCTCCTGCATCCTTGTGAAGCAGTATTTCCCAAATTGCCTCAATCAGATATTGAGTGAGATGTCATTAAAATGTGAGCCTCACAAGGACAGAGGTGCTCCTGGTTGCATGCTCAGTATCTGGAACACCGCCTGGCATATAGCAGGCACCAATAAATATTTGCTGAATGAACAAATTTCATATTTGTGGTACCCAGCCTTTCAGATGATCCCATATGAACCTCAACTCCTGTCCCTACACTAAATCAGGACTTGTCTGGGTAACCAACAGAGTACTATGGATATGGCACGGGTTGAATTCCATGGCTCATACTAGGGAAAGCCAGCTGCCATGTCATGAGGACTCTCAAGCAGCCCTGTGGAGACACCCATGAAATAAGAATGAGGCCTCCCACCACCAGCTAGCACCAATGTGCCAGCCATGTAAATAAGCCACCTGGAAAATGGATCCCTCAGTTCCAACAAAGACTTCAGATGATTGCAACCTCATGAAAGACTCTAAGCCAAAACTGCTCAGCCAAGTCATTTCCAAAATCTCTGACCCTCAGCAACCATGAGATAACTTTTTATTATTGTTTTAAGCCACTAAGTTTTAGGATAATATGTTACACTGGAATAGACAACTAATATAATATTGTCCTACAAAAAAGAGCTTCGTGCTTTAGTACATTTAGGTAACACTGGTTTACATAGTTAAAAGGATTTATTTCTGGGGAATCTTCAGATCTTTTAATACCCATTCTCACGTAATGGTTTACTCCTTTTTCATCTTAACTCCTTCCAGTTTATAAATGTAGTTCTAAGTAAATCTATGATCTCCCAGCATCCCAAGTAAAATAACACCAAGATTGCCCAAGAACAGCAGGAGAGGGAGAATCTCCTGAGGAGTGAAGCAGTTGACCTTAAAAGTCCTACTCTTGCTGCTTCAAAAGTCATCTTAATCTTGGGAAGCCTATGCATTATGGCTACTTCCACCAACCTGGCATCAGAGGATACTGCTTTCTCCTGCATTGTTTGGACTCAAACATGGATATCTTTACTCAGTTTTGCATAACACAACTGAGATCAGAGTGATTGGCAAAACTTTTCAGCAAATTCAGTGTGGTACATTGAAATGCAGCCCTAAACAAAATATGTTTAAGTCCTATCCTCTGGTACCTTTGACTGTGACTTGATTTGAAAATAGGGTCTTTGCAGATGTATTCAAGTTAAATGCAGTCCAGCTGGATTCAGGTGGGCCCTAAATCCAATCACATGTAACTTTTTAAGGGAAATTTGGACACTGAGACACAGAGGAAACACAGGGAAGAATTTTATGTGATGACAGAAGCAGATCAGAGTGATGCTACTATAAACTGCCAAACACCAAAAATTGACAATAACCAGCAGAAGCTAGGGGAGAAGAGTGGAACAGATTCTCCCTCAGAACCTCCAGAAGGAACCAACTTTGCCAACAACATGAACTCAGACTACTGGTCTCATGAACTACGAGGGAGTTAAGTTTCTATTGTTTAAAGTCACCCAGTTTGTGCTGCTTTGTTACAACAGCCCCAGGAAACTAAGACATTCAAAAAAAGCTAAAAGGATTACTCAGAGGAACATAAAAGGGAGTGTAGGAACATAAAAGGAACATAGTCAGGGAGCTGCCACCTCACCCAAACTTGGTCTCTGACTTTCTGTCCAGGACCTTTCTATAAGGTCCCAAAGCCTTACTACTTCCCAATCATTATGCACTGTTCTGTAATTGCCTATTAACTCTGAGTTCCTTGAGGGAAGGACCCACGTTGGTCTCATTTATTGTTCTATCCCCAGTAGCTATCAAGAGGTTGGCACATAGGAGAGCTCAACAAATTCTACAGATGAGGCAGCCAGGGCCTGGGACATGCTAGAGATCATACACATAGTTGATGGCTGAACCAGGACTGCCCCCCAAGACCTATCCTATCCCCGGCCCCCCACCCCAACCTTTTCTCATTGTGTTTAGATGGGCTAAGCAGTAGGTAGAGCCCAGACTCCTCTTGGATTGCAGACCCCTTCTTTCTGGTATTCCTACCACTATGTCTCCATATAGCTCTAAACCTTAAATCACACACACATACACATTCTCACACACTGGTAGACCCTTTCACCAAGTGAGCAAAAGACTGTTTTCCATACTTCCTAGCATGGCCTATTAAACTATCCCAAGTCTGATTCCTTCCCACCTGTTTGGTCTTACCTCATATGCTTCAACCCTTGGGCATGTCCCCTTCTCTCATGCCTATCTTGTTTACCAAAATAAGTCCCTCCTCCTTGAAGACCTAGATCAAAACCACCTGTTTTTGTCAAATGTTTTCTGACCTCTCCCTTGGCTTCAGTTCCCAGGGTTTCCATAGCAACATATCATTTCTGCCTCTCAGACAGCATTGATAGAACCACCTCCCTCCTATTTCTAGGCAAGAAAGTCTCCCCTACTAGTGACTAGATGGTCTGTTGCTCCAAGCAAGGCCCCAGTGTGATGCCCATGTCCCTTGTGCCCAGCACAGGGCTTCGCACAGAGCGAAGGTCCTGGAGGACTTTGCAGGGAGTTGGTTAAGTGAGCAGTCAGTCACTGAGAACACTAAACCCAGTCCCCAAAACAGCAGCCAAACCCCATGCCATTTCCACACTGGGAATTTCCAGGCAGTGCACTTGCCCCCTTCCTCTGTAGCCACCTTCACACCAGTGGTGGACTCCAAGGCATCACAGAACCCCTCTAAGAAACACCAAAATCCGACTGGAAAGCTACCCAGTGTGCCCTTCCCAGGCATCTTAGAGGCTGAGTTCAGGCAGAGAAGGAGACTCAATAGTTCTAGGGGCAGCTAATTCTGCACTAGACTTCAGGCTGCCCCTGAGGCCATCCTCAGATTATCTAAATAGCAAGACCCAGCCAGATAAGGGCAGAGAAGAGTTACATTAACAGGAATATGTGTGCCCTTCCCCCTCTCCTAAATACACTTTTCCAGGTGATACTTCACCCAGGGCAGCCCAGACAAGATCTGTGAAAAAAGGGCAGGGAGATTTTAGTGTAGGAAGAAGTGACACTTAATTGACAAATGACTCTAGTTGTCAAGCTTTCCTATGCTGAAGAATCATCTAGGGTTCCTCTTTAAAATGCAGATACCTGGATCTTACTCCCCACAAATATAACTGAGTAAGTCAAGGGTTGCCTAGGAATCTACATTAAAAACCAAAACAGAAAATAAACAAAAAACCCAAAACCAAAATAAAACTCCTTAGTGATTCAAATACAAGAAATCCTCAGACCACACTTTGGAGAAACCCTGGCCAAGAAAGTCTTTTCCGGCACCAGCTGAAGATCCAGCCTCAGGGAGCCAGATGTCTGTAGGGATCCTGGGAAAAAGCAATGACCCTGGGAGGTGGGCCCACACAAAAATTCCAATAGGAAGAAGGGTTAGGCCTGTAAAGTATGGGCCCAGAGGGCAGAACTAGGCCCTTGCAGAGCAGTGCCAGGGAGACTGATGTCAGCCCAAACTGAGGAAGACCTTTATGGCAAATCTATTGTTACCACTCCCACCTTAAAGCATACTGTCTAGTGGGAAACTCCCATCATACTGGGATAACTGAATTCCCTGGCATGGCCACAAGGCCTCTCAGAATCCAGCCCCTATTTCCCTCTCCAGTTTCTCCTCACAGTCATGCACTTTCAGAACTTCACCTGTCCTCCACCCAACCAAACAGAACCTCAAAGGGTGCCAAGCCCTCCATCCATTAGCCTTCCTGTTTGCCTCCCTCTTCCAGCATTGCCCATTCCGGTGCTCGCCTGACCTGCCCTTCCCCTATTCTTGGCCTGGTCAATTCCATCAAGCTTCACATTCTCATTCTAGGAGTCATGCCCTGAAGTTCTCTCTAACCCCCATAGCTGCACTGATTGCCCTGCTCTCTGCTCCTTCTGCACCCTGTATTAAAATTATTCTCTAAACCCCACCCAAAACCTGACACACTAACTGTACAAGAAATACCTACTGTTGAAATGTTGAATTTTTATGAGCTGTTTACTTACTGTTCCCCCGTGAGCCTAAGAAGTCCTCCAGGGCCCACTGGCTACTACTTAGTAGCTGCAGGATAAATGTCTGGCAATGAATGAATGGCAGTGCCCTGGCAGAAAATGAAACCATCTGCCTTGAGAGGCAGTGCGTGCCAATCACTACAGCTTTTCCTTCACAAAGGCTGACCCACCCCTTTCAGACATCTTGGGGGTGGAGCTGAGGAAAGCTGATGTTCTACATGCACTCTAGGGTCCCTCCTGATGGAGATTACAGGGTAATGACTGGCCCCTGCTGGAGGGTATCTTTAAAAAGCAGCCAAAGCCCAGTAAGCTAATCACCTGATGTCAGTTTGATTCACAGCAATTTGTGTTGAGGAAGGTAAGGAAATTCATTGCAAAGCCACTACCTGGAGGCTGGGGTTGCAGGGAGCATTGTGGTTCTCTGGTCTTCTGACCTAGAGCCAGCGTCTGAACACACAGGTACTTGCCAGGCCTGTTTGGATCCACTGGGCATAGAGAGACCCCACCACCTGTGAGGTGAGGTCAAGTGTCCCAAGTCCTAACTCCCCAAGTATCTTTTAGGTACCACCCCCTGCAACTGAGCCTAGCCGACTCAGGCAGGTGGTACTCAGAGCTTACAGTGTGTCAGGCTCCAGGTGAGCAGGGCAGACAAGGTCTGACTTTCTCCAACCCATAGGCTGTCAAGACAGGGGACAAACCAGGTTTCCAGCCCTGGCCTGTCAGTGGTGATATGTGGGTGCCTGCAGGACAGGCCAGGAGCTCATACAATGCCCTGGGCCAGGGCATGTGGCATCAGAACTGCTGGGGAGCTGCTTGGCTCCCAACAGTATACCTCTGAAGCACAGACCTTTCCAGAATGTCCTCACAGTTCCCAAGCATGGGAGGATCCAGAGCGGATGAACCCATGATGACCCTTCCTCACCTGCTGCCCTTCCCCAGGGAGGTGGGCCTAAGGGGCCTGAGCCTCGTGGGTCAGGGCATTTGAGTGTAGGCTGGGGCAGGAGTAATTAACCTACTATTGATTAGCTGGGCAACCTTGGGCAAACCCCTTTCCCCCTCTGAGCCTCAGATTCCTTCTATAAAATTAGGGAGAGGTCCTAGACTAATGTTTCGTGACCTTTGCTATGAATCAGAATCATCTGGGTGGCCACAAAAGTAAAGAAGTTAAAAATATACAGATCCCCAGGCCCCATCCCAAGGCTCCTAAAGGAATCTGAATCCCTGGGGAGGACAGTCCTACTCAAGACCTGGTTCCTAACCTCACCCCAGTTAGGGAGCCTCTGGAGCCCCTTCAAACCTTCTCCTGCTCCCTCTCCAGTGACAAATTCTTTAGGATGCAATGTTCCCAGCCACATTCTATCTCTTTCCAACCTCTAAGCCTCCTTGGGCCAGGGCTGGAGTAAGCGGCCTCATCACTCTCCAAAGAGTCCTGGAGCCTGAAGCACTAGCAAGTGAGCAGTTTATTTACCCATCAACCTGTCCCCAGGCTCCCAGCACCATGGCCTGGACACAATCTAGACACAGGCTTCACTCCAGTCAGTCCTGGCACTCAGACTCAGTCTCCACTCCATCCCGGCCCTCCAAGGCAGCATCAGGCCCTGGGAACCACACCTCAGCTAGGGGCAGGGAGCTAGGAGCAGGAAGGAGGAGGCAAAGCTGGGGAAAGAGGAACCAGATTGTCCCCAAGCTTCTGGAACCACCACACCAGGAGGAAGGAAAAGTGGGCAGTGCTGGGGGTGGGGGTGGGGGTAGGGTTGCCAGGTGATGGTTCAGGCAGGAGGCTCTTCTCCAGGAGGTGCAGGGAAGCCACTCAGGTCTCGGCCAATGATCTCACTCACTGCAAAGGAGGGGCGGTTGAGAGACTGGACTAGTGGCTGGTCCCCTCCTTTTCTAGAGATACCCCCGAATCCATTCCAGACAGGTCTCAAGCTAGGACGCCTCTAGGCTCTTCCTCCACTAGACCTCAGTTTCCCCAATGTGTCTTGATACCTGCTCCCAATCAAATCTTGCTCAACAACATCCATGTGGGCTCCCAGGCCCCCTTCCCAGCCCTTTCCTGCTGGCTTGGCCTGCAATGTCAGAGCATTCACTGTCAGCAGGGCAAGGGAAAACATGCTTGACTGGGACCTCAGGAAGTCACTGCCCCTTTCTGAAGCTCACTGTCTGAATCTGCAAATTGAAAGAGCTGATTGAATGACAGTCCGTCTAGCCCTGAGATGGTGGGATCTGGGGCAGAGGGCAGAGGCAAGAGAAGGGCTGGGGCAGGTACTCCACACACCCTTCAGAATTCAGTTAGCTGATTCAAGTGGCCACACACACCAAGAACTTGTCTCCTGAGACCCTCCACCTGGCCTCAAGGGACTAGGATGACCAGCCTCTGAGAAGTCAAGCTCTAACCCTCAGCAAACATGCAGAGCGATCTCGTGCATACACTCACACTCACAGCCCTTGGTCCCGCACCCACCTTCCTCCAGCGTGATACCCTGGATAGGGACACTGTCTCGGAAGCCGCTGCTGTAGCCACCCCTGGATTTCTCCTGCTCCGGAGCCCCCTCCCCAGGGCCATAGCTTGGCCCTACCTCATTGAATCCCTCAGCAGATGGGGCACGGACACCACTCTGGGAAGGAAAGGGACCTTCAAGAGGTGGGGATGAAGGCAGGGAAGGCCGGAAGGGGGCTGGAGGAGGGAATGGCAGCCCCAGGGGAAAAGGGGAGCCCTGTCCTCCATAGGGATCACTGGGGAAGGGCCGGGGAAGGAAGGAGACTGGAGGTGGGCGGGAACAACCTGTGGTACACCCAGTCTCAGGGAACAACCGCAGGCCAGATCTGTAGCATGGTGGGGGCCCTGTCTGGGGATACAGAGGGGATGTGCCATAGCTGAAGCCTTCTGTCAGGTAAGGAGTTTCATAACCAGGGTCATCATGGGGATAAGAGGGGTAAGGGGGCCGGGGTGGTGAGAAGTCCATGTCAGTGCCAAAGGGGGGACCCGATGCTGAAGGGAAGCCCCGGAGAGATGTGTCTGGCAGAGGCTCCTCCTTAAAGATCACTGGGTAGATGGGAAAGCAGGAGAACACACTGGTGAGAGGGCTGGCAGTCCCCCACTGCACAGCCTCTAGCCACCTTCCCATCCCAGGCTCCATCCATCCCTCTGCCCCTGCCCCAGCTCCCCATACCCTCTACAGGATGTTCTAGAGCATACCAGGCAGGAACTTGAAACTCTGGGTAGGGCTGCGCTTCCTCCGTCCGTTGGAAACATAAAAGTAGGCCTGGATGGGCCTAGACACCCGCTTGTTGCTGTACTCAGGGACAGTCAGGGTTAGTGTGACCTGGGGAAGAGCACGGGATGAGGCAGGGAGCCCTTGGAATCTAGGCTCAGCCAAGCCCTTCCAAGGACCCAAACTCCACCTCCTGGCTTTTTCCAATGATTGAGGAGCAAAGTTCATTCCCTAGAGATGAACCTGCTTCCAGAGTGGCCAGGCTGCCTCCTCCAGAAAAGAATAGGTAGCTTCTGGAGCCCATTTCCATGGTCAAGGGACACAGCTGAGAATTCCCAGACTTGTCCCATCCCCGCCCCCAGGGTTGGTGCCCTAGTGACGCTGGTACCTCATTGCTCTGCAACCGGTTCACTGTGGCCTCCTCCTCCCACTGCAGCTTTCCATCTGTACAGGAGGGACAGAGAGCTCCAGCCTAACCTCATGGTCACTGCCCCCTGCCCAGCCCCATCTCCCCTCCTGCTAGAGCCAAGGCCAGACTCAGAAGGCTTCTACAAGGCCTGGTTCACAGAGAAGCCCACTGCATGTTTACTGAGTCCTATGGAAGAGGCAGGGTTTAGAGCTGTTCCCAAGGTACAGAGCAGCAAATGGAGACAAAGAGAAATGGTAGGGCCAGCCCAGGGACCAGTGGGAGTTAGTGACAGAATGAACTCTTTAATTTTCCACCCAACCCCAAACATTCCTTCCCATGACAGTGCTGGGAGGAACTTCAAAAGTAGGTAATGGTCCTCGCTGGAAGGTAGGCAATGAGACCCCATGTCTCATGACTCAGAACCACTGAATCTGCTCTGACATAGTCCCAGGGTACTAATTTTGAGTATAGGAGCTGGGGCTTTTGGTGGGCAGGGATGGGGGAGGACAAAGGTCTCAGGTTAGTGGGAACACCTGGACCCCTCCATCTGCCCTTCTCCAACCCTGCAGCACCATCCTGAGGCACCTCATAGGCTCCTATAATCATAGCTGTGCTACCAGGCCCACAGCTCAAGAGAGGGGCTCAAGGCTGTGAAGATGTAGGTTACCTCCTCCCTCTTCCTCACATCTACATGGGGGTCAATTATCTCAAAGCTGACTCCTCTTTAATAAAACCAATATCTATTCCTTACATTTGTTTATCATCGCGAGCCTTTTAGATTGCTGTCATACTCAGCTCCCCATGAGAAGCAGACAGTACAATAGGAAGGGCAGGCTCTGTCCCATTTTACAGATAAGGACACTGAGACTCAAGTTGCTAGTCTGGTGACAGTGGCAGAGATCTTTTACCTGCCTGCCCTCCCTTTCCCAGTGGATACTCACCAGGGCCCCTCTCGATGAATACCACCTTGGAGTCTGGCAGGAAGTTGGAGCCAGTCAGCACAAGTTCCTCTCCTCCTCTCACAGAGCAAGCACTGGGGCTGTAGGCCTCCACCTGAGGCAGCTCCTGGGCTGAGCGCTGAGCTGCAAAGCAGTGCAGGAAAGAGGCCTGGCTGGGCTGAGTGTGGAGAGGACAGCCCCCTCTGCCCATGCCCTCAATGAAATAACTGCCACAGGGTCCTGGAGGAGCCCTCATCAGTGGCAGACGCACAAGTGAACCAATATACACCTGAGGTCACACAGACCATGTAAGGAGCGGCTCCTGAGCAGAAAGAGAGGTAAACAAGGGGGCCCAGAAAGTTACCCAGCAAGTGTACAGGACCACCCAGGGCAGCTGGAGGACAGGGCCACTCTGGTCTCCAGCTCAGAGACAGAGTCTGCAGCAAGGGCAAATTAGAATACTGCCCCCACCCCAACCATGACAGAAATAAGGATTGAGTCCTTTACAAGGTTACCCAGGAAAGACAGGGCACAGGACACTATGCAAAGGAGATGGGCAGACAGACAGACACAGACAAGAGAGTCACAAGAGACAGAGATGGTACAGGGCCTTTCTGCTCACAACACTCGATGGGCACAGATGCTGTCTGCACGGAGACGACCTTCCCGCTGCCCTGGGGCACATGGACCCGGAATACCAGCCGCACACGTGTGTTCTTGCGCCCAATGTCTGTCTCCCCCTTCCTCAGTTCAATGTCTGAATTCCGAAGCTTCAGGATTCCAGCACAGTCAATGCTGAAGGCAAAGAATGAAAGGCAAGCCCTCCCAGAATGGTGACTCTCCCTCAAGAGAGAAGCCCCACCCTCCATCCAAAGCCCTGAATGGCCTTCCCTGGGAGCCTAGGGGACTATTTTCTAACTACAGGAGGCGTCTCAAAAGAGCTCCCAGCTCCGAAACTCCTCTTCTAAATGGTGATAAGGCTTGAAACCAGCTCCTAGGGTTGATGTCTGGCTCTTCTGGGAAGAGGAAGAGTAGGCCTAGCCTAGGCCCCACAGAAAAGGTTGATCCTAAAACCTGAAGACTGAGGATAAGTGAAATGGGGACCTACTTGGCTGCCATGTTGTTCTCAGGAAGCAGAGTCATCTCCAACACCTTGGTGCCACTGACTACAGCCTCATAGCTGGCCGTGGCCACCATCTTGCCGGTGATACGGTGCACCTGATAGAAGGCATGGGGCCTCAGGTTCCTTTCATCTGCAGTGCCAATGAACATCTGTAGGGTCAGGGGCTTCTCACTGTAACCTAGGAGCTGGCAGAAGGAGAGAGGGGCCACCCAGCTGAAATCCCCAGTCTCATCCTCATCCATTCCTGGGTTTTCAGTCCACCTAGGGGTGAGGATGGTGAAAGATAAAGGATATCCTGGAAGGGTTTCCCAGGGGGAATTGGGCATCAGTTGTGGAGAAAATGTGGCCTGGAATTCAGTGTTATTCTTGGAATAAGGCCCAAACTGGGCTGGGTAAAGGGAAAAATCTTCCAAGAGAGACTGGCCCAACTCAATAGAGACACCCTAACTCCCAGTGAACTTTGGCCTCAGCCTAACCCCTCCCCTGCATCTGGCAAGCCACCAGAGTAGACATGAGGTTGATACCCCATGGGATGAGTGGGGGCAGGGGATGGTGGGAGGACAGAGGAGTACAAAGTGTATCTGGGTCCTTGAAGTGCACCCTTCCTCCCCCAACTCCAGCCCCTCCTCCAGGCTGCCTGCAGGGTCATTGCTGAGAGGGAGTGTGGGAAAGGGCAGTGCCATGGGTCTGCACAGCTGGAGCCCATCTGCAGGAATCTGCAACCATGGAGGAGAAAGGCTATTACAGACCTTCTGGCCTCTGCCCCTTACCTTGACTACAGGGTGACCACCAGGAGCAGCTTTGACAGCTCCGCGGCTACCCTCTGTCTCATAGTGGGCCCGGTGGTGGGCTCTAGGCTGCACCTCAATCCTCAGCTCCAGCTGCTCATACTGGCTGGGCAGAGGCCAGTCCAGTGGGGGTAGGGCAGAGGTCCTGAGTAGGAGAGAAGAGCACTGATCATCTGTAGCCTCACCCCAGTCAGGGTAACACTGGGTCCCAGCTCTGTGGGATATGGGGAGGAAGGGGTGTGGATGTGGGAGAAAGGAAATCACTGCAGAAATACAACAGTGCCGAAGCCCAGAAGTAAGGGGAGATAGGGGTGAGCTCCCTCAGACCCCCTTGAGATGAGGGGTGCAGAATATAACACCAGGCTTGAGACTCCCTTCTTCTCAGCTTTGAGTATAGGATTTGGGTGGCCGGGGTTCACCTGCATACAGAGTGAAGCCAGACCTAATCCAATCTCCCAGACCTGCATGGGAAGAGTCAAATAAATAAGCACCACCCATCCAGAAAAGGCCTCAGAGATTAATTCTTTTGTTTTTCAAATAAAGAAACTGAGGCCTAGAGAATAGAATACAGGAAGCCAAGCAAGCCAGCAACTGACAGAAGCCAGGTGACTGAACACTTCCCATTCCCAGACCAGCGCCTTTCCACTAGTTGGGGACAGGTTGGCTCCAGGGAGCTGGGGGTTACAGACAGGCAACTGTCCTGCATTGAGCTCTCAGGTTCCTGAGGCCTGAGGATCACAACTGACCATTGCCCCAACTGATGCCTGGCAATGTCTAGAGATATTTGGGTTGTCACAACTAGGGGAGACGGTGCTACAAGCACTTAGTGGATAGAGGCCCAGAATCTACTGAACACCCTCCATCACCCAACAGAGCCCCACACAACCATTATCCTGCTCAAAACATCAGTAGTGCTGAGGGTGAGAGAGCCTGCCCATGGGAACCCAGATGAATGGGTGTTAAGGTTTCTTTCTCCAGGAAACTTTTCTGAAAGGAGCCTAACATCCCAAAAATTTGGATTATTGAAATGGACAGAGTTCTTCAAGGGATAAGAGGTAGAAGAACTGCAAGAACTGCCTGTTTTAATACTAATTCTTTGACCTGTAAATATATGCTATTATATGCAAATTAGCAGCCATACTTCAAAGCCATACGTCAGACCCTAGAAATTAAGTTAGAGAAGGGGAACTTCCTGATACCCAGTGTAGGGCTGAAACCCAGCCAATACTCCATGCCCAGCTACTGCTAGCACAGACCTGGGGATGGAGGGTAGATACCCTAGAGGAACTCCTCTTTTATCAAACTGTGGGCGTGGTAGACTTTTTCTAACTGGTTCACAGGGAGTGATTGTCCTTTTGCAAATCATCTGTGTGTGTGTGTTTTGTTTGTTTTTTAATTCTCCCTAAAGCTGTGTAGATGACAGCAGCCAAGCTGGTTGCAGATTCTCTTTTGAAATTCCAAGGGCACACAACTAGGATCTTTCTTCAAACCCACCCCTTGACCCTCCTGCTCCAGCATGGAATGGCTGGAGACAATGTGGTGCCATGTACAGCCCTCACCTGAAGATGGGGCTGTGTCCCCCAATCCGGGCCTTGGACCAAGTAAGAGGGGAGGGCACAGCCAGGTAGTCCATGCCAGCCACTTCCTTCCGAGGACCCCCAGGGGGAGCCCCGGCCTCCTCTGCTCCAGAAGACAGTTTCCCATTGCAGGGGGTAGGTTCCTCAGACCGAGGCTGGGCCACTGCCTGCTCACTGGAAGTCCGCCGGGTCTTCTGGGGTATGCTCTCCGCAGGTGGGGCTCCCACGTAGTCAAAGGGACCAGGGGAGCCAGGATCCCGGGCAAGAGGCAATGGGGGTGGTGGAGGGGGCTCAGGCCCCTCCTCCCCGAGACTGCCACGGCGGGACAGAGCTGGGGAGGCCGAAGATGGGGTCCCTGAACTGGAATAACGCCGCTTGCCACATGGAGAGGCAGGCCGTGGGGAGGCAGGGGTGGGCCCAGGAGCACTGAGGAGTAGCCAGCTATCCTCTGGCCCCCGGCCTCCAGAGCTGGGACCATACAGGCTCCAGGGATCATCTGGGGTCCATGGCCTAGGAGAGGCCCGGGGTGACGGCAGTGGAGAGCCCAGGCCGAAGCGGGAGGCAGCCTCATTTAGCTCGGACTCCACCTCATCGCAGGCGGCATACAGAGCTGCCTCGTCGGAAGCGTCTGAAAAGAAGCTCCACGAGGACAGGCTGCTGCTGCCAGGGCTCGGGCTGAAGAAGGGGCCCCCTCCCTGGCCCCCTGCCTCTCGGTAGCCCCCAAAGCCTTCTGGTGGGGGGTAATCCCTGGGGGAGCCATCCCCCCAGACGTCCGGGCTGTCCTCCAGCGCGGCAGGCGGGTCCGGCGTGGGAGAGATGGAAGTGATGCGGATGCTGGGACACTCAAGAACACGGCTTCCCCCAGCCCCCCCGGAGCCCCCTCCTGGGGCCCCCAGCCTCACTGACCGGGCTGGCTGGCTCTCCCAAGTGCCAGGTGAGGGGGCTGGGCGGGGTGGTGGTGAGTGCATGCCAGGCCGAGGGGGTGGAGGCCGGGGAATGCCAATAGGGGCAGCGCCATAGGGAGAGGGCTCCCCCAGGGCCAGACGGCAGCATGGTGGGGCGTCCTCTGAGTCCAGTTCTGTCAAAATGGGAAGGGAGGAGGACAGAGAGAGATATACCACAGGAGATGGGAAGGGGAAGAAGCAGGTGAGATATCTAGGTGTCTTGAGTAGCCGGCTGCCCAGGTGCTGTATGCTACCCGCTCCTCAGCTACGAGGGGTCCCTGAGGTGCCCTTCAGAGCCACAAGGACAAAGTTAAGTTGGACCTCGGAAGGTGGAATAGGTAGATCCAGACATGTCAGGCCTTTTCCCATTCGCTGAACCTCATGCTCTGGGCCCCTGGCTCTGAAACCTGGGGTACCAGGCAGGGCGGGTCTTAAGGTGAGGGAGGCGGGTCGAGAGGGGCTGGAGCTGGGCCTGGAGGCGTGTTTAGGAAGGCGTTGCGCTGGGCTGGGGGCGACTCACACATGAACCCAATTAGCAGCGGTTCCCAAACCCCCAAATGGTGCTGGCAGGAGCCCCAGTTGCCATCGCAACGGTGGCCAGGAGAGAGGAGGGGCGCCGGGGCTGTGGTGACTAGGGGAGGTGCCTTCCTCCCTCGCTCCCCGCCATTTGGAGGCGGGGGTGCAGCAGAAGGGGTGCTGCGTGCCGGGCCCGGCGGGGAGAGGGGCGGAGCGGGGCGCGGGCAGCGCGAATTCCGTGCGAGCGGCGGCCGCCGCCCCCGGCTCAATCCCCGCCATCTGCCTCTCATTGCTGCCGACGGGGGAGGGGCTGGGCTTGAGAGAACCCCCAACCCCTGGCGTCGGGTCTGCGGGCCTCGGACTCTGTCCGCAGGGCGCAAGCTCCAGGGCCCGATCTCCCCTTCCCCTGGCGGCGCCCGGGGCTCTCGGAACCGCTCTTCCCGCCCGTCCCCCATCCCAGTGACAGTCGACCAGAGAGGCGGCGCGCAGCCAACTGCACCCCCACCCCCACCCCAGTCACAACCTAAAAAGGAGAAAGTGGTGCTCGGCCCCCAGCCTCACCTCCGCAGACCCCCGAGCCCCGTGACTCCCCTCAACCTCTGGCTCTCTCACCCCCCACCCCACGCTTGCTGCCCTAAAATCCCCAGACTCAAGATCCTTGGGCCCTTCCCTCGCTGACCCCAAGACCCCTTCCCAGCCCAGCACTAACCTTCCCCCGATCCCCCCGCGCCCAGCGGAGGGGCCTCCTTTTCCTCCCCGAACACCAGCTTAAATTCCAGCTCTTCATCCTCGCAGCTTGCTGCCCCCATGGATCCGGCCGGAGACCCCAGGTCCGGGTCTGGATGGGAGGGGGGTGCTCAGGAGGTTGCCGTTATCGTCACCCGTGGCTCTCTCCCTCCCCTTCTCTGAGACGCCCCCTCCTCCGCCGCGGCCTCCTCCCTCCGGACGCCCCCTCGTTATTATAAAAACTTTTCCAAACTTTTTTCCCCAAACTTCTTCAAAGCGCCCCCCCCCAACCTGTCCCTGATTGGCTGCCCGGGATGCTCCAGCCCCTCCTCCAGGAAAAAGATGAGAAAACCACGCGCCCTTCGTCCTCCTCCACCCTCCCTCCCTCCCTCTGTCCTCTCTCCAGCCCCTCCTCCTCAAAAAAAGAACAAAACTGAATTGGAAAACGGTCCCTCAAGCGTGGTAGGCCCATAATGATGCCTATTGGCCCGCAGTTGTGACAGTCATTTTCCACAGGGAGCACTACCACCACCACCCCAAGGTAGTCTTAAATTCTAAGGTTCTGGGTCCGAGCGCCTTAAAGGGGCCACATCCTGCACCCACAGTGTAAAAAGGCCAAGGAAAACCCTTTCTTCAGTTCTGAAGAGTTGTGCAGCCAGCAACTAGCAAGGAAGGACCACCTCTCCTGCCCTTCCCCTCCAAGCCCTGCGGCCAGGCGGGCTCTGAGATTCAGAGTGCCTCCGGGCAGCTCTGAAGAGTAAAGGTTATTCCTTCGAAGTTCCTCGCCTGAGGCCTCCCGGCCCGGGCCTTCTGCTCCCACCCTCTCTCCGCGCACAGCAAAGGTGAAAAACATTTAACGGTCTTGGGAAACTGTTCCAAGTTCAAAGGTCCCTGACGGGCGGTGATCCAGGCCGGACTTTACCGCTGCCCTTGTCCCAGCCTCCCAGAGGGACCATTAATTAACCACTACGGGAAGTCCGCTCCCTCCTCCCTTGAACTGTAGTCTGGAACCAATCTTTGATAGAGGGCATCCCGCTCCGCTCTCCAGAAAATCCCGGCCAGGTTTACTAAGGGCCTGGAGCCCGTACACCGGGTCGGCCCCAGGGTTGGACACCTGTCACCTGGGCGGGCGGAGGAAGGAAGACTCGTACTGGAATTTTTAGGAGGGAGGCATGGTGGGGGGCCCTGTGGCAGGAGGAGCTAAGTCGGAGATTCGTGACTCGGACCGCGGACCGGGGTGGGGGCGGGAGTACGGGTACTACTTCCTCCCACGCAGACCGTGTACTTCAAATCTCTAACAGGCCGCAGCGATCTTTAATCGGAATCCCTCCGGCCGAGGGCCGTGCTCCCAGCGGCGCGCCGCCCCGCACTTAAAGAGTTAAGCGACTGCCCTCTAGTCAGACGTTTACAAACACCCGGGAGCGGGTCGGGACCGCGCCCATTACTCTAATGAGAAACAGGCCTGGCGGGGCCGGAGCAGAGGGACGGGCTGGCCTGCGGGCCGGAGTTCGGCGGCGGCCCAGGCGGTTCACCTCCCCTCCGGTCCTCCCTCCGGCCCGCCCTGGGGACCCCCCCCCCACTAGCCTCCGGGGACCCCAGTGACGTGCGGATCTGCCCCGGCTCCGAGCCCTGGGCTGCGACGCAGGAGGGGCGGAGATAAGAGGCCGAGCCGGCGGGGAGAGAAGAATGTTCCGAGGCCAAGCGGGGAGGCGGCCTGGTTTGATTTTTCTTTCTTTTTTCCCCCTTTGGTTGGTCTCCTCAGGTTACATTTCCCTTCCAACTTCATCTCGGAAATGAAGGAGGGAGAGACACAAAGGAGGGAGAGACACAAAGGAGGGAGAGCGGGGAACACCCTGAGACGGCCACCAGCCTCCACCTTAGACTGGGCGGCAGAGGGAGATGGGAAAAAGAGGCAAGAAGGGTAGGGGAAGAGACCCCCACCCGGACCCGGCCGCTGCTCCCCGACAAGCAGCCCCCGCGCACCCCACCCCCATCCCGCAGCTCCAGCAGACGGGCACATTCTTTTCAAATGTCATGTTTCCTTTGATCCTGGGCAGCGTTTCTCCATGTGTCTGGCTCAGCTCCTGCCCATCCAGCCGCCTCCCCCTCTCATCCCCTTTTGTAAATTTTCCTGGAGAACCCTCCCCCTCCTCGTAGCATCTGGAAGGCCCCGAGGGCTGGCATTGGCGCACTTTACCCTGGCGACTTTGGCCTCGCCTCCCAGTGACTCAATTTCCCTTCTGCGGGCGTTGAGGGAAGGCGAGGAGCAGAGGGGAGGCTTATTGCGCGCAAATGTGTTACGAACGAGCCCAAAGACCGCTCAAAAAGTGCCTAGCTTCTGGGGGGAGTGGAGGAGAATCCTCTACTCAGAAAACCTTCGAATCTGTCTGGGCTGCAGCAGAGGGATGGAATTAATGACTTCTGCAATGTCCTGTCTGGAAAAAAGTGGGTAGTTACAGGTTTAGGTTGCCCTAAACTTTTGTCTCCTGATGACCACAAAGACCCAGCCGCCCTGCCTCCCTCAGTTCCAGGTTTCTCGACCGCCCCGCCTTTGTCCTCGCTTCGCTGCCCCCTAGCGCGCACACCTGAACACAACTAGGCTTTCTCACCTAGTATTTTGCACTTTCATAAGCAGAATTCAATGGCCTTGGAGGTGGAGGGTTTTTTTTTTTTAATTACACAACATTCTCCTCAACGATTCGAGGCACACAAAAATATATAGTGAACCTTAATAGTCCGCTATTTTGTATACATTTACTAATGTAAATGTGTACACACACCTGCTCTTCTCATGTAAGTAAGACCATGCTACAAGAATTTCTTGATTTGCTTCCCCCGCAGTTAACAAATGGCTTGGAGATCTTTTTCCCCAGACACAAGGGACAAGAGGGGGACTGGGAAGAGTGAAACAGGGAAAGAGGGAAAAACCCATCCAATGTTGTGGGACTGAAATGGTTACCCCTCTGAGCAACTAGAACACTGTCCCACTGTGGACTTTCTGTGGAACCATGTAGAATGTGATTCAAGAGACAGAAAGGGGAACGTTTATCCACCTTCAATGGCCCAAAGTCGCTCCTTGAGTGTTAAATCCCTCACTTTTCTAGGTTTACACACATCTCAGTAAATGATAGGTGTCCCACAAGGCTGCAGCAAGAAGTCCCTGGGCAAAAGGCAAAAGACAGCTGTAGCTGGGAGCATGTACTGTCAGCTGGCACCTGCAAGAAGGTGGTTGCCACAGTAACAGCTGGGATAAACAGGTAGATGGAGAGTATAATAATATGTGGCAGATAATGTGTCCTGTACACAAGATCATTCAATCATTCAAACATAAAATATATATTGAGGAACTTTTTTGTTCAGAGGTAGTTCTAGACATTGGGTACCTGTATTTATAAACCAAGCCCCCAAGAATTGCCACTTCTCAGAGTCTGGATACATATTTCATATTTGGCATTTCCCTCTTTCTTGCCCCCAAACAGAGAATTTTCAGGTATACTTATGTAATATTCATCTACCTATCCTTCCTTTCCAGTCCCTGCATTGCCATCCCAGTTTAGACCTTGATTTTTTTTAGACTTTCAATATCAGTGGCGTTTCTTACATATTTGACAAGTGAAGCATATCACTTTTAAAGCCCTTCTCATTATAACAAAAAATTATTTTCAGTATTAACCATGATCTGAAGCATTATGCCAGAAAAGAATTGCAGACAGTAAAAGTTTTCTTTTATTGATCTTATATGCTCATATGCATAATAACGTTGTAGGAATTCATTTTAACATCACAACTTCTGCTCCAGGTCTTATTTTTGCAAATTTGTCAGTGACTTTGCCAAAATTCATCTTCATGTATAGACTGTATAGCCAGATTTGTTAATCTGTATCACTCATAGTTGACCAAACAAAACTTCTTAATAATTTTTAATTTTTATTGATATATAATCCATATACCATAAAATTCATTCTTTTAAAGTGTACAACTCAGTGGGTTTTAGTCTATTCACAAAGTTGTGCAATGACCACCTTCATTGCCCAGAAAAGAAATCCCATACCTGTTAGTAGTCACTTCCCATTCATCCCATCCCAACCCCTGAGAACCACTAATCCACTTTCTGTCTCTACACATTTGCCTATTCTAGACATTTCATGTAAATGGAATCATGTAATATGTCACCTTTGTGTCTGGCTTCTTTCACTTAATATTATTTTTTCAAGGTTCATCCATGTTGTATGTTTCAGTGCTTTAATTCCTTTTTATGGCTAAATAACAGTTTTGAGTATTTTCTTCACACAAAGCAGCATATATAAATAGAAAAAACTCTTTAAAAGGATGAGATTGTAAGACAGGCACAGTCGCAGGGGGGTCATCAAGTGAGAAATTGGGGATCAACAGTGGTGAGGCTTAGAACCTCACCCCCCCCTGTTTTGAGAGAAATCTTCGGCATCTGTGGATGTTTTAATGCCCTTGTCTAGCTTGGATTAACACATAGTCTACAGGCACACACCTGATCATCTACATTTGCTCTCTTACAACACTAAACTATGTTTTCTACCTTTATCTTGCATCTACCTACCACTTCAGCATTTTATTAAAAATAAAAATAATAATAATAAAGGGAGAAATGTGGGATCCACCTACAAATCAAGTATAAAAATCAAACGAATATTCATATTTGACCTGATTGTTTATAGTTAATAATGCGTGATCAAAACTGGAAGTTTCTGTGATGACTGCCCTTGTACTGTTCACCATCTAAGAACTTATTCACTATGTGAGAATTTGTTCACCATGTAAGAACTTGTTCGTTATGCTTCAGAAGATCAGAGACTGACGAGAATTAGACTTGGGGTGGATTAATGATTGTGCATTGAGCATTGACTCCCCTATACAGAATTTTATTGCTGTTAACCATTTGATCAATAAATATGAGAGATGCCCTCTCAAAAAATAAAAAAAAATTAAAAATAAAAAAAGAACACATTTGCAAAAAATTAAATAAATAAATAAATAAAAGGATGAGATTGGCAAGATTCATAAAAATCCCATTTCACAATAAATTCCAAAAATTGCAATATATCTTTGTTTCTCCAGGATTGAAGCTAACAGCTTTCAGGTGTCTCCTTCACTGAAAAATTTTAAACACAGACACTTCAAGTTTTTACATAATGTATTGATTTCTATTACTGTATAACAAATAACTCCCAAAACTTCATGGCTTCAAACCACAATGATCATTTATTATTTCTCATGGTTTCTATGAATAAGAAATTCAAGGTGAGGAAGGTTCCTATCTGTTCCACAATGTCTGGTGGGGCACTTGCAGGCTGGGAACTCCCATAACAAGAGAACTATCAGTTTTATTCATGTAGTACCTGTCTTTCCTAGTTACATGTCTAGCAGGTATGTTGACTGTTGGCTGGGACTTACAGCTACGGATCAGCTCTACCACATACATGTGACTGCTCCATGTGACTTGGGCTTCCTTACAACATAGCGAGCATTGAGAGAAAGAGACCTCCAGACATAAACTATACAGCCTTTTTATGGTTGTAGAGATAGTGGTCTGACTTCCTACAAGCCTGCCTTAGAGATCACACGCTGGTTTCCTGGGCTGGTTACTGTAGATAAGGGGTTGGTTTCCTGGACTAGTTGCCGCAGATTGTGGGTCAGAGTTCTATTTTTATATATGATCTAGCCACTGTCCATTTGCATATTCAGTCTCTCCCATTTAGCAAACATCTACTATGTGCTACACACCATGCTGAGCTCTGCAATGCAGGGGTTCATAGAAGATGGTTGCTGACTGTGGAGCTGTGAAGAGATGGTATTTAAATAACTAGATGCATCTGTTAGAATTAGACTTGGCTGTGTACGACATAAAAACCTGAAATATCAGTGACTTAAATAAAATAGACGTTTATTTCTTTCTCATATAAACGCTCTGCAGGTAGGCACACAAGGCCTAGTATGGCAGCTCCACAACTACCAGATTCCAAAGCCCCTTCCAGCTTGGTGCTCTATCATCCCTAGCATTCCATTTCATGGAAGGTGGCTGCTCAAAGTCCAGCCATCACATCCATATTTAAACCAACAAGAAAAAGAAAAGCAGAAGAATACATACCCTCTCCCTCCCCACACCCGTATTTATTTCCAAGTGACCAGAATTTAGTCATATGGCCACCCCTAGCTGTAAGGGATGCTGGGAAATGTATTTATTCCAAGTGGACATATGACTAGCTAAAAATGTCAGTTTCTAAGGAAGATGGGGAGAAAGGCTAAGAGGGTCAATTAACAGCCTCTGGGATTTGGGGATTATCCATAAATTCCAATTACTCGTATTGTCTCTTCTCTAATATAGGATAGTCTTGACTTACCACAATTGTTCTCATATATTACACAGAACAAATTAAGAAGAAACAAATTTATGAGATTCATGGTTATCCTATTTTAGGGATACCAACCACAATGTTGTCTACAGCAGTTATTCAGAGTCCTCACAAAATCTAACTAGGAACACTTTTCTCTTAGGTCTCATCAAGAGCTATGCTTCTCCTGAACCATTTGGCAAAGGGCAAAAACATAGAGACATTTTAAGTGGCAGATGCCAAGCTTTCTGCATGTTAGGCTGTTATAATATATGTTGTACACCATCATCACAATTAATTTGGTCCATAAATTCATGACCACATACATTAAATTTTATGATCACATAAAATTCCCCAGATTTTGTCTTAAAAAATTCCTGCAGCTCCTTCTGGGTAGCATTCCTATTTGTTTTGACATGTTATTGCTTCTCACTCGCTGGTTCATCCTAGTCAGAAGATGAGCACAAGGAAGTGAGGTATAGGAGGTGGGGCACAGCAAAGCAGAGACTTACTCACCCCTCTGCAAGTACACAGTGGAAAATGTTTCAAAGGAGGCTGTAAGGTTTGGGTATTCCCAAAACTTGCAGTTCTTTTCTTGTGTCCATATTTGGATTGTCGAGGCCCTCATCTTTTTCAGATCATTACTCTTACTTTTCCTCAAGAATCCTGGTGAAGTTGTAAACTTATCTGTAACTCAACAGCACACAAGATCAGCTTCAGCATTCAGTTTATCTGACATCTACAGAGAGAAAGATGCATGCAATAGTGCTATATTTTCTTATGGGCTTTGAGGTGGGTATTCCATATTCTAAGATTTTTGTTCTCCCACCTGGCTATCCAGTACCAGTGGAAGCAAAAATCCGGCCCTAAAATTCCACATTCTTCAAAACCTTTAACTTGTTCTATAGGAACTGCTGCCTGGTACTCAGAACCTCATCTAGCTTGCTTGCTAGAGTTTAAAAGGAGTCTCATTTCTTTTTGCTCAATCTTTACTCCATATCTAATTCCATATGTACCATGTGTTCTCTGAGGTTTTGCTGTATACAGTCTTCCCTACAGGTTACTGAACTGGCTTATTGAGCAATCATTTCATTCACCATCAGGGAGATACCATATTGAGGTTAAGTGCTCTTTGTATTTTGACCTGGTGACTAATATGTCATACTGTTTATTCAATACCAGAATACATGGTTCTAAGAAACAAGATCTGGTAGACAGAATAATGGCCCCCAATTATTATGTAAAAGTCTGAGAACTTTCAGCAGTCTCACAATACTGAGAAAACAAAAATAGGAGTTCAAGACCTGTCAAGGAGGACCCTGATAAACGCACCAGAATTTCAGTTAGGGCTCCTGTAGAAATACCCTGGGACTAAAGCCGTATCATTCAGAGTTCAATCAGAAGACAGAAATCGCAGAGAATTTGAACCAAGAAAGTTTAGTATAAAATACCAACTGTAATAGGGTATTAAAGTACTAAGCAATTGGCTACCAGGAAGAAATGAGAACTCTAAAGAATATAGGAATAACAGGAGAAAGAGCCACTACCCCTATGGTTGAAATAGAATGTACACTCACCCTGCCCAAACTCCCTCCCAGGACTGAGATCCAGATCTAACTTAAGTGGAATTAGCCAGGCTCACTAGCTTGAGGAAGAGTCATGGAATTGCTGCACCTCAGAACTTCTGCAAAATTGCCCAAGAATGTGCCAGGGAAAGTCATTTATGAGGTACCTCATCAGTTGCAATTCACTAAGAAGTCACCCAAGGAGGTGCCAGGCAAAGCTTCTGGCTGCTGGGCTCTGCTGACCGTCTTACCCGGTAGGAACCTGCACGGAAAAAGTTGTACATGCCCCTGGAGCCTGGCCAAAGGCACAGGAGAACCAAAAGACCTCTTCCTGCTTCAGTGTTCCTCCAGCACCCTCTGCTGACAATGCTTAACATGGTGCCAGCTGGCAAAAGAGAAATATTTACAGAATCCAGCTCCAGTATTGTAAAACAGGAAGTGAAGGGTGGGTTTGGAGCTGAGAGTTAATTGATAATTGTCACAAAGGACAATCTGGAAATAGACCAGCCCACACTAAGACTGAAACTCAGCTTCAAATCCATGTAACCCCATATTGTGTTAAATTGATTTTCCCCAATTCTAAGTGCCTGCCTGAAACAAAGTGAATTATCTCTGAAAAAACCTAATATAATCCAGAGATGTAAACTATCTCTACGATTTTTCATATGAAATATTTGTCATTCAATCAAAAGTTATCAAGCATACCAGGAGATATTATCAAATGACTGAAAATCAGGAGAAAAAAATACTCAATAGAAGCAGACCTATAGCTGACCTAGATATTGGAGTTATAAGACATGGACTTTGAAATAACTGCAATTAATATGTTTGAGAAAATAGATGATAAGATGGAGAATTTCATCAGAGAAATGAAATCTATAAAAATAATCAACTGTAAAATCTAGAGCTGACAAAAATCCAAAAAATGATACTGTCTCTATTACCCACTTCTTATAGGAGCTGATCCATGCCCAAGCCCCACTTAATTTTTCCCACTTAGAAAACTGCTTTATTTAATAATCTTTTGAGTGTCTATTATGTGCCAGGCACTGTAATATATGCATCATATACTGCTATCCATCCACTGACCTTAAGTAGATAGTAGTTTCCCCATTTTGTATTTAAGTAAATTGACAGAGGTTAAGGAATTCTCCCAAACAACTCTGAAATGATACAGCTGAAATCCTACCCCAGGTCTATCAATCTGACTCAAAATCTGTGTCCTTTCCACTACACTCTCTCTCTCCTCCCTACTTGTGTGAGCAGATAGAAACTACTTTCCTTCCTATCTCTTCAACATAACTTATTATCTTCACCTGTTTCCTATCTGTTCTTTCCTGTTCATAAAAAGACATCCTTGCACAAGAACAGACCCATAGACCAATGGAACAGACTAGAGAGCCCTGATATAATCCCAACCATATATGGGCAATTAATATATGATAAAGGAGCCAGTGGGGAAATGACAGCCTCTTCAACAGCTGGTGTTGGCAAACTGAACAGCTACATGCAAGAGAATGAACTGGATTATTGTCTAACCCTATACACAAAAGTGAACTCGAAATGGATCCAAGACCTGAATGTAAGTCATGAAACCATAAAACTCTTAGAAGAAAAATAGGCAAAAATCTCTTGAATATAAACATAAGCAACCTTTTCCTGAACACATCTCCTTGGGCAAGGGAAACAAAATAAAAAATGAACAAATGGGACTAGATCATGCTAAAAAGCTTCTGTACAGCAAAGGACACTATCAGCAGAACAAAAAGGCATCCTACAGTATGGGAGAATATATTTGTAAATGACATACCTGACATCCAAAATATATAAAAAACTCATACACCTCAACACCCAAAAAGCAAATAACCCTATTAAAAAGTGGGCAGAGGATATGAACAGACAATTCTCCAAAGAAGAAATTCAGATGGCCAACAGGCACATGAAAAGATGTTCCACATCGCTAATTATCAGGGAAATGCAAATAAAAACCACATGAGATATCACCTCATGCCAGTTAGAATGGCCAACATAGAAAAGAACAGGAACAACAAATGCTGGTGAAGCTGCGGAGAAAGGGGAACCTTCCTACACTGCTGGTGGGAATGTAAATTAGTTCAACCATTGTGGAAAGCAGTATGGAGGTTCTTTAAAAAATTAAAAATAGAAATACCAGTTGACCCAGGAATTCCACTCCTAGGAATTTACCCTAAGGAAGCAGTTTCCCAGTCTCAAAAAGACATATGCACCCTTATGTTTATCGCAGCACTATTTACAATAGCCAAGAAATGGAAGCAACCTAAGTGTCTATCAGTAGATGAATGGATAAAGAAGATGTGGTACATATACACAATGGAATTCAGCCATAAGAAGAAAACAAATCCTACCATTTGCAACAACATGGATGGAGCTATAGGATATTATGCTCAGTGAAATAAGCCAGGTGGAGAAAGACAAGTACCAAATGATTTCACTCATCTGTGGAGCATAAGAACAAAGCAAAAATTGATGGAACAAAACAGCAGCAGACTCACAAAACCCAAGAATGGACTAACAGTTACCAAAGGGAAAGGGACTAGGGGTGGTGGGTGGGAAGGGAAGGGAAGGAGAAGGGGAATAATGGGCATTACAATTAGCACTCATAATGTAGTGGGGGCCACAAAGAAGATAGTATAGCACAGAGAAGACAAGTAGTGACTCTATAGCATCTTACTACACTGATGGACAATGACTGTAATGGGGTATGTGATGGGGACTTGATAATGGGGGGAATCTAGTAACCACAATGTTGCTCATGTAATTGTATATTAATAATACCAAAAAAAAAAGACATCCTTACCTCTGTGCAAGGCTAATCCTTCTACCTATGCCCTTGAAATTCATTGTTACCTACTACTTGGGATCCTCACTCCCTCTCTTAGGCCTGTGACTCTTCCCCTCTACAGCCTCCTTCTTCTCCAACAGCTTCAAGTCATTCCTTGTAAAAAAAAAAAAAAAAAAAGAAGAAGAAGAAAAAGAAAAGAAAAAGAAAATTTTTTTTTCTGATCCTTCTTGCTTAATGTCCACTCCTCTCTTCCTCCCTTCACTACCAAACTTCTCAACAGTAATCTATGATCTCTGTTTCTACTTCCTCAGATCCTACACACTCATTAACTCACTCAAAACACAAAAACTCCTCTCCCAAAAGTCACCAAAGTCCTCTCACTGCCAAAACCCCACAGGCTGTGTGAGTCCTCACCCTGTTTATCATCTCTATAGATGCCTCTGGTCTGCTCAGTACATCTCTAAGTTCGGCCACAGCTGTGGTGGACAGTTCTGTGTGAAGTCAGACTCACCCTGCATGGCCAGCATCCCAGCAAGATCCCTTACATTATATAAGTCTTGTTATGAAGACTGCCAAGTCCAGCATCTGTAGTGTGGGCCTACAGGTTTGAGACCTGCAAAAGCTGATGGTGGACTTCCAGTCCAAAGGCCAGCAGACTGGAGACCCGGGAGAATGGACAGTACAGAGGAAGTCCCAAGGTAGTCTGCTGAATAACTTCCTCAACTGATTGGATGACGCAGTAGAGTGAGAAAGAGTCAGAGGCCTAAGAGGGAGTGAGGACCCCAAGTAGTGGGTAACGATGAATTTCAAGGGCACAAGTTAGAAGGATTAGCCTTGCACAGAGGTAAGGACATCTTTTTACGAACAGAAAAGAACAAGGCAGCTTTTCTCAAAGTCCACTGATTTAAATGTCAATCTCATCCAAAAATACCCTCCATGCTGACACACAAAATTAACCATTACAATCTTTCTCCTACACAATGGGAGCTTGCCCACCACCCCTCTCCTTGCCCACTGATGCAAACACAGCCAGGAAATACAGGGGATTTAGCACCTAAGGTGCAATCTTCAACCAATGGGCACAGACATGAGCAGATGAATATTGCAACCTCCCATCTTTCACGTGGACAAATCTGGAGGCATTCTCTAAATTTGGAGGTTCTACTAAATAGAGCTTCCATTACCTGCAACCACAATCTCAATAAAATTCTGTTCTGTTTGCTTTTCTTCCTTCCCTGTCTCTCTTGGTTCCTTCAACCCTGCTTCTTGGATCACTCCCAAAAAAACTAGCTGCACCTAAATCCATGCTCAGGATCTTTTCTTATGGAACCCCAAATTTAGATGCTTTCTCAGTAGCAGCTGACTGATTATTCTCTCCTATTCTGCTCCTGCCTCTCTGGCCTGTCTTTCTCATGGGTTTCTCTTCTGTTGGCCTGACCTTAAACGATACAGAGTCCTCTGTCTTCAGCCTTCTTCCTTTCTCTCTTTATAGACTCTCCTGGTTGACGCTATTCATTTGCTCCTAGTGCTGGGGATTCTCACTGCTCCAGCTCCCTGCTGACTTGAGGTCCCTGGAGGCTAAATCACCAAGCTCTCACACCAAATTGCTCATATCCAAACATAATCCATTCCCACACAATTTGTGTCCCTTCTATGTTCCACATATCAACTCATGGCATTAGTGTTCTCTCAACATCCCAGAACAGAAATTTCAAATGCCCCCTCTCTCTCATCCCATAGATCCTTTTATTAATACCTCAGGAAAACTTCCAGACTGGGTTCTCTCCTCTCCAATCCCCATTGTCACTAACTCCATAAAGGTCCTCAACATCTCTCTCTTGACTTATTCTAACTGTGGTCTCCTATTTTCTCTGCCTCCAGATCTCCCCAACTCAATCCATGCTCCAAGCAACCACTGATTGCAACCACAGATGTGATTAAGCTGCAACCCATATCCAACCCTTTCCACAGCTTCCAATATTAAAGCAAACAAAAACCCTCTAAACCTTTGGCAAAGAGGAACTTGGAAAAACACATCTTCAGGTGAGAACAGTGGTCATTTAAACATCCTTGATGCTCATTTGGGTTAATTCTCCACTTCCACACCAAAACTGCAGGTGTGGAGGTCATGCTCTTCTACCCAAAATCTGATCTAAGCTACAGAAATTCCATCTCTGTAGTTCCCTTATCAAAAGTGATTCAATCTGACACTTACAAAATGAATTTTATTAAAAACTAAGGTAAAATGTCAAAGAAAATCTAAGAATCAAACAGGCACACACACACACCATAATCAAGGATGTCTGAACCCTTAAAAATTGACTAGATCTATTTTAAAACAAAACATTTTATTCAGTATAGCACTGGAAGTCCTAGCCATGGTAATCAGATAAGAAAAAGAAATCAAAGGCATCCAAGTTGGTAAGGAAGAAATAAAACTGTCACTATCTGCAGATGACATGATACTATATATAGAAAACCCTGAAGATTCCACAAAAAAACTATTAAAACTAATAAGTGGATTCAGCAGAGGTGCAAGATAAAAAATCACTATACAGATATTGTTGCATTCCTATATACTAACAATGAACTAGCAGAAAGAGAAATCAAGAAAAACAATTCCCTTTACAATTGCATCAAAAAGAATAAAATACCTAAGAATAAACCTAACCAAGGAGGTGAAAGATCTGTACCCAGAAAACTATAAGACACTGATGAAAGAAATTGAAGAAGACACAAATAAATGGAAAGCTATCCCATGCTCAAGGATAGGATGAATTAATATTGTCAAAATGGCCATCCTGCCCAAAGCAATTTAATTCAATTCAATCCTTATCAAAATACCAATGGTATTTTGACAGTTCAATTTTCAATTTACATCTCATTTCATTCCATTTCATTTTCAATAAACTACAGCAAATAATCCTAAAATTTATATGGAACCATAAAGACCCTGAATAGCCAAAGCAATATTGAGAAAGAAGAACAAAGCTGGGGATATCACACTACCTGATTTCAAGCTGTACTACACAAAGCTATGGTTATTTTAAAAAGTATGTTACTGACACAAGAATAGACCCATAGATCAACAGAAGAGAATAGAGAGCCCAGAATTAAGGCCACACATATATGGTCAGTTAATATATGACAAAGGAGCCATGAATATATAATCTCTTCAATAAATGGTGCTGGGAAAACTGGACAGCTACATGCAAGAGAATTAAACTAGATCATTGTCTTACACCATACACAAAAGTAAACTCTAAATGTATTAAAGACCTAAATAAAAGACATAGAACTGTAAAACTCTTAGAAGAAAACCTAGGCAATAATCTCATGAACATCAGCATGAGAAATTTCTTTCTGGATATGTCTCCCAAAGCAAAAGAAACAAAAGCAAAAACAGACAAGTGGGACTACATCAAGCTAAAAAGATTCTGCACTGCAAGGAAACCCTCAACAAAACAAAAAGACAACTTATCATATGGAAGAATATATTTCCAAATAATATATCTAATATGGGGTTAATGTCCAAAATATATAAAGAACTCATAAAACACCAAAAAAAATAATAATCCAGTTAAAAAATGGGCAGAGGACCTGAATAGACATTTTTTCAAAGAAACACACAGATGGCCAGAAGACACATGAAAAGATGCGCAATATCATGAATCATTAGGGAAATGCAAATCAAAACCACAATGAAGTATTGCTTCCTCACACCAATTAGAATGGCTACTATCCAAAAAAAAAGGGCATTAAGATTAGCAGACATAATGAGGGGCGGCACAGGGAGGGCTGTACAACACAGAGAAGACAAGTAGATTCTATAGCATCTTACTACTCTGATGGACAGTGACTGTAATGAGGTATGTGGGGGGGACTTGATGATGGGGTAGTCTAGTAAACTCTTGTTGCTCATGCTCATTAAAGATACAAAAAAAAAAAAAGAATGGCTACTATCCAAAAGACAAGAAATAACAACTGCTAGAGTGAATGTAGAGAAAAGGGAACCCTCCTATACTGTTGGTGAGAATGTATATTGGTCATACCACTGTGGAAAAAAATACAGAGATTCCACAAAAATACAATAAAAATAGTAATACCATATGATCAGCAATTCTACTTCTGGTAATTTACCTGAAGAAAACAAAATCACTAAATGGAAAAGATATGTGCAGACTTACATTCACTGCAGAATTATTTACAATAGCAAAGATATGGAAGCAACCCAAATACCCACTGATACATAGGTGGATAAAGAAGATGTGGCATATATAGACAATGGAATATCACTCAGCCATAAAAAAGGACATCTTGCCATTTGTGACAACATGGTTGGACCTAGAGAGTATCATGCTAAGTGAAATAAGTCAGGCAGAGAAAGACAAATACTATATGATTTCACCTATATGTCGAATCTAAAAAACAAAGCAAACAAAAAAGAAATAGACCCATAAATACAGAAAACAGACTCTTGGTCACCATAGTGAGGGGGCCAGGAGGTGGGTGAAATAGGTGGAAGGGATAAAGAGGTTAAAACTGCAAATTGTAAAATAAGCTAGTCATAGGAATACAAGTGCAACATAGAGACTATAACAATAATACTGTAATATCTTGGTATGGTAATAAGGTAACTACAGTTATTGTGGCAAGCATCTAGTAATGTTTATCAAGTTGCTATGTTGCACATTTGAAATCAGTATAATATTGTATATCAATGTCATTCCAATAAAAAAAGAAGAAAGAATAAAACCAAATCAAACTAACAGATAAAAATGTAAAACCTAAACTCTAAAACTTTTAGAAGAAAACAAGAAAAAAATCACTGCAACCTTGAATTAGGCAAATATTTCTTGTAGATGATGTCAAATGCACAAACCACTGAAAAAAACTGAAAAACATAAAGAAATGTCAAAACTCAATAACAAGAAAAATCAATTAAATGTATACAAAAAGCTGAACACTTCATCTAAGAAGATGGCAAGTAATACAGTTGGCAAGGAAGCATATGAAAAGAGGCTCAATATCATTAGTCATTAGGGAAATGGATAGTAAAACTACAATATGTTACCTATCAGAATAGGTAGTATTAGGTCGTTAGATCAAAGATTTGAACATAGCAAGGATTCGAAAGGATAAAGAACTAAAACTCTCACCTTGCTGGTGGGAATATAAATGGTACAACCACTCTGGAAAACCATTCAGCAGTTTCTTCAAAAGTCAAATATATACCTACCGTATGACTGAACCATCCCACTCCTACTTATCTAACCAAGAGAAATGATGGCACATGTCCATTCAAAGACTTGTATATGAATATTCATAGCATCTTTATTTGTAATAGCTAGAAATTATTGTCCATGAACAGGCAGATGGATGAGAAAATGGTGGTATAATGAAAAACTACTAGGCAATAAAAAAGGAATGAGCTGTTGATACACATAATATGGGTGAATCTCAAACTAACCATGATGAGCAAAAGAGGTCAGACAAAAAGGAACACATGATTCCATTTATATAAAATAGAAAATGAAAACCAACCTAAAGTGACAAAAAGCAGATTAGTGGTTGCCAGAAAAGGAGGAATGGCATAGAAGGGCACAAAGGAAAGATGAAAAGGAGTACAAGGAAACTTTTGGGTGTGATAAATATGTTCACTGTCTTAATTGTGGTGATGGTTTCATGGGCATATGTTTATATCAAAATTCATCACATTGTACACCTTAAATTTGTGCAGTTTATTGAATGGCAACTCTACATCAATGAAGCTGTTAAAATATTTCATTTTTAAAAATTAATAGTCTTACTTGGTTCAAAGCCCTGCTTTCAGATTCTATCAAAGGACTTCGCCTATAATGGGAAATAGCTGAAGGAGCAGAGATCTGGGTTTAAAACCCTGTTATGCCACAAAGTTGTTTTATGATTTTCCCCTAGCTACTTAAATTCTCACAGTCTCTTCAATTTCTTTATCCATAAAATGGGTCTGATAATCCTCACAGGTTTGTTGTTTCACTAAAATTTGACTTCGCTAACAGGTGAGAGAGTCCCTGGCACATCCTAGGTGCCGGAATACAATTAGGCCCCATCTCCGAAGTAGGTTGATTCCAGTAGGTAGATTCCCATCTATTCCCTTCCTTTCCCCTCGCTTCCCCTTTCCTCCCCCAGAAAGGGAGGGATCCTAATCATAAAGACATTCAGCGGAGAAACAATGAAGAGGAAGCAGGGCAGAGGGCTGGGATTGTGTTCCCCTGAAAACAGTGCCTGACACCAGAACTTGAGACTTCCCGGAGGGTGGCCCCAGGGATGAGGAGGGAGGGAGCAGAAAATGTGAGGCAGGGAGGAGAAAATGCCAGTAAATGTGTACATACTGAGCTAGCTACTGATGTGGAGTTCAGTCCAGCCAGACACCCTCCGAAGAACTACAGGGCGCACCTGAGAATTGGCCCTGGAAAGGACAGAGGCTGGGGTGCTGATCGGCATCCTCCCTGGGAGGGGGTTGCTCTCAGAACCTCACCTCTCTTCTCATCACGCTTCTGTCAACCGAAGGAGAAAAATAGAGACCTGGCCTCTTGCAAAGGGCATTGTCAGGGTTGGGGAACCATTCATGGCAGCTGCAGCTCAAATCAAAGGTGGCCTGAGGACATGTGGCCTGGGGCACCAAAAGCAGCCTCCTCTGGCCCAAAGTCCAGCCTTGGGTCAACAATGTAACCTTCTCAACATTGTTGAGCACCTTTGTGCCAGAGAGACAACTCAAGTGCCTTTCAGCCAAGGAGAAGCTAGAGACCCAGCATTAAAGCCTTCTCTCCTCAAGATCACAGGCCGGAACACAACTGACTTCCTCAATCAATCCCTCAGGACTCCAGTCTGGGAGAGGAGCGGGAGAATACCTGAGGGGTGAGTCATTAAAGGGGCCCTGGGAGGAAAGGGTGGGGCTGGATTTACCAGAAGGCAAAGCTATTTCAATGAGCAGTAGTTAAATCATTTTTAACCACTCCATAAATCTGCGCCACAAGTAAATTGCGAACTAGAAGCTTCCTCAGATTAGAAACATGTTTATCGTGTTAATGCCTATCACTTATTAAGCATGTAATTTGTGCCTGGAAATGTGCTGTGTTCATTCATGCCTTATTTCATTTCATCCTCACAGCAACCCAATCCAGTAAATATTATAATTAAGGGAGGCTCAGAGAGGTTGAGTAATTTTCTAAATGTCAAACAGCTAGTAACTTGCAGAGCCAGAATTCAACCCCTGGTAGCCTGACCTCATTGCCTATACCTTGGACCATTAGGCTATACTCAAGTCCCTTAAAAAAAAAAAGAAAAAAAGTAGAACTTCCACCAGGGAAGACACTTGAAGAAGCAGCCTGCCCCACTGGAAGGAGAGGGCCTGGGGGACCACCCAAAGTTCAATCTTCAACAGTAACTAGACACAGTAAACAAAGAGAGGAACTCCACTGTTGTACATGTACGGACACATCACTGGTGGCCACTCAGTCTTTTAGTCCCATCATGCTAACCAAGAACAGAAAGGAGTTACCCTTCCCAGCCTCCCTTGCCTTCAGGGTGCAGATGGGCAACTTAGGCTCTGCAGATGGGACACCATTAAAAAATATGCTCTGTAAAGAAGCATGAAAAATGAGGCAGGGATTCCATTTTGCAGAGGCAGGTGACCCTAGGGGCAGGGTGTTCTTTGTGAAGCATCAGTCTCTCAGCTTTGCTAAGGCAAAAAACAAGTTGAAAGAGGCTTTTGACTTGCTTAGAATGCTAAAAGAGAAGAGCTCTAAGCCTTGGGCACTGCAAAGGGCTCCCCAAAAAAGAACCTCAAGGGCGAAGAGAAGCAGAGGCCACAGCAGGGGGAATCCTAATGGTTCTGGACCCAATTTCAACACAGGGTGCAGGTTGGGGCAGGGTGGGGGGTTTCCGCGGCATCAGCTGGATGTCCTACAATTCAAATCAGTTCTGACTGATATCTACCTGGAGATAGCATCAGCTCCCACAGACTAACGGTTGAGTCCCACAAGACTCTCTCCCCTTTCATACCCAATTTAAGACACCAATCACAAGTCCAGGTTGTTGCCTGTGCTTCTAACCAACTGGCTGTAGATTGGAGGTTCTGACAAACCCTGCCTTGGGCTCACAGAACTCGAAGAAACAATGTACTTAATAGCTGACTGGTTTATTATAAAAGGATGTAACTCAGGAACAGCCAGATGGAAGAAATGCATTTGGTAAAGTGTGAGGGAAGGGGCCAGGAACTTTCATGCCCTCTGAGTGAGCCACTCTCCCTGCACCTCCACCTGTTCACCAATCCAGAAGCTCTCTGAACACTGTCCTTTTGGATTTTTATGAAAGCTTCATACAAAGGGATGATTGATAAATCACTGGCCTTTGGTGACTTGATTCAAGCGCCAGCCCCTCTATCCTTGGGTTACCTAATGGCTTTCTTAAAGTCACCTCATTAACATAACAAAATAACCTTTTTGGTTTCATCACAGGAAATTCCTAGGATTTCAGGTATTCTGTGCCAGGAATAGGTTGAAGACCAAATACATATTTCTTATAAATCACAATATCACAGATCCTTTTACAAGTGGAACATTTTCCCGATAGCTTTTCTCTGCTCAAACCCTGAGGTTTGTTTTTCCAAGCGATTTTTCTGAGTGCAGCCCAGTCCCCGAAAGTGACAGTTCATTTGCCCCTAGTTGTCCCTTTTCCCTTTCTGGTGAGTCTTTTTCAGCAGCTGGGAGCAGAGATAAGGGTTCTCCTGATGAATAGGAACAGCCTTGCATCCGCAGGAGGGATTCTGCATGTCCACAGTAAAAAAGGTTCTTATCACTCTGTTTGTTTTTCACATCCTGACAAAAGATGAGACCCTTTTATTTCTTCATCTGCAAAACTTGACCATAGGTCCAACCTCACAGGACTCTGAAGACTTTCAGAAAAGCACTTTGTGAACTATCAGGTGTAAAAAAGACTAGCTTTTATTACTGTTGATGATGATGATAATAATGAAGCTTAGGGGAGGAAAGCCACTCAGCCGGTCTGGACTCCTTGCCTCTTCCAAAGTTCACTGTGAATGTTGCACTTCGCTCATGACATCCTCTCTGACTGAAATCACCGCTCCCAGGTTTAGGTCTGTCACTGGACCACCAAAGGCAAACATCAATCAAGTATCAAAGGAGCTGCCAGGCTGCATTTACAGCTGCAAGGAAGCAAGAGGGGCAGCCGACAGTAGATTTCAGGGTTAGGGTAGAGGCAGGTGAAAGAGAGAAGCTGCGGCATTTCTGGTGCTGGGGAAAACGAGGAGACTGAAAGGCAGTATTACTATGTAACTTTCATGAGTTCATTTTAGGAAAGTTAGAAAATACAGATAAAAATACAAATATATAAAAAGAAAAATCACTTGCAAACCCACCAGCCATTACTTTAAACATTTTTCTATTTGCCCATTTAGATATAGTCTTCCTATTACATGGAATCATGTTTTTAACAAGTCTTTTTTTGTGTGGTAAAATATGCATAACGTAAGATCTACCACTCTGACCTTTTGTATGTATACAGTTCAGTGGCATTAAGTTCATTCATATTGCTGCACAACCATCACTAACATCCATCTCCAGGACTTTTTCATCTTCCCAAACTAAAACTCTGTACCCATTAAGCAGCAACTCCCCATTCCGGCCTCTTCCAGCTCCCGGCAACTACCATTCTCCTTCCTGTGTCTGTGAATTTGGTTATTCTAGGTACCTCATATAAGTGGAATCCTACAATATTTGTCACTTTTATGAATGGCTTGTTGATTCACTTAGCATAATACCTTCAAGGTTCATCCACACTGTAGCATGTGTCAAAATTTTATTCCTTTCTAAGGCTGAATAATATTCCATTGTATGTATATAACACATATTGTATATCCGATCATCCACTGATGGACATTTGGGTTGTTTCCATCTTTTGGCCATTGTAAATAATGCTGCTATAAACATTGATGTACAATATCTGTTTGAGTTCCTGTTTTCAATTCCTTTGGGTATATCCCAGAAACAGAATTGCTAGTAACAGATTCTTGTTTTTATATCAGTGAGCCATCCCCTTCATTTCTATAGGTTTGATATGATGCTAATTGATTTTGTAATTGAACTTACTGGAAAATTGATATTCCTTCTTGCATTTCACATGTTCCACCTGGGGTAAGTTTTCTATATCTTCTTGGTACACACCTTTAGAAATTTCTTTAGGAGAGATGATGTTAAACTCCGTTTTTATTTATTTGAAAATGTCTTTCTTTATAACCTTTGTTCTTGAAATAAATTTTGCCAGGCATACAGTGCTATATTTACAGATTTTTTTTCCCCTTTCCTTTAGCACTTTGAATCGTTTCAATGTCTTCTGATTTCCACTGTGGCTGTCCCGAAGTGCGCTACCGGTTTGCTTGTGTTCCTCTGTAGATGATCTGTGTTTTCTCTCTAGCCTTTGAGATTGTTTGTCTTCATTGTTCTGCAGTTTCACTGAAGTGCAGCTAGATGTGGATTTCTTTATATTTATCTTTCTTAGCATAAATTGTGCTTCCCGTATTTGTAGATTCTTGTCTTCACCAATTCTTGAAAATTTTCAGGCATTTTCTCCTCAGACATTGCCTTGTTCCCACCTTTCTTCTCTTCTTCCTCGCAGAATACAATTTCATACTTGCTATACCTCCTCATTCTTTGTCTCTTAGTTTTTCTATCTGCTTCTCTTTCTTTGCTGTATTCTGGAGAAATTCTTCAGATCCATCTTTTAGTACACCATTTCTCTCTTCAGCTGTATCTTTTGTTTAACCATGCATTGCAATTTTAATTTTAGTGGTTACATACAATTTTTTAAAATTTCTTGATATTCTATTTTTTTCCCTAAATCTACCTGGACATTTCTTATATCTCTTGCTCCTTGCTTATTTTTTTGTATTCCATCTTTTATTTCTTTAAACATTTCACAAGAGCTTCTTTAGATTCTTCATCTGGTTTTTCTTCTTTAGATTCTTCATCCAAACTCTGAAGCCCTTTAAGATCTGAACCTCTTGATCATTGCTCCTGCTGATTCTTCCTCGTGATTTGAATCCTTATATGTTTAAATATTTTTGTGAGTTTTTATTTGGCTGACTTTAGTCCAGAAGGTTGGATGGAGGATGCTTTCCTCTAAGTAGAATTCAGTTTGCTTCCTCTGGACTCCAGGGGGCATTAATAATCTAAGCTGCTTAAATTTTTCAGTTTGTGGTTTATTTGATCAAAGGGAAAATAAAAATCCCAACCATAGATCCATGTAAGAGCAGGAATCACATGAACTAGCATTTTAATTAATTCTAACATGTAGTGCTGCAGTCCAGATAGGTATCCTTGTTGGTACCCTCCACAAACAGGTGGACTTTTTCATTCCCACTAATAATGCGGTCCCTGTCAGGACCCTAATGTTGGGAAGAAAAGAGTGCCGCACATTTAGCTCTTCCATCTTCCTAGGCTCTAGGCTTACTCTCTGATTCTCCCCCAACCTCCCATATCCCTACCTGGTCCCCAGAGCTCTAGATTCTAGTTAATTGGTTTCTGTTTACTATTTACTTTCTGTTTTGTATTATTATATATTGTTCATTTTGGGGGATTCCCTTGAGAGATTACCTTTATTTTCTTGGAAGCTCACTGAGGAATTTTTTAAGATGTATGCTTGTTTTGCTTTATATAGCATGTAGATATTCTGCTATGGGAGCCTTTTGAGAACTTTGTTGTATTACTGGAAAAGAAGTTTTGAAATGGAAATGTTATTATATGGCACATATTGTTTTATAACCTGCTTCTTTTCCATTTGATATATGATAAACACCAGTCACATTAATAAGAATATGTTTAGAGCATCATTTTAATGGCTACATGATCTTCCATTCCATAGTTTATTCAATCATTTTCCTATTATTGGGTATTTAAGGTTCTGTTTTTTCACTATTCTAAACACTTCAGTGAATACCCTTTATAGCTAAATCTTTGCATATGATCTTCATTCTTTAACTTTATAAAAGAGGTACATAAAAAAATTTCCAAACACTAAGGAAAATGAAAATCCTCCTTAATCCTTTTTACCATCACCTCAAGTAATGCCATTTGGTCTATAATTGGAATCTTAATCTACATTAATGAGATTGTATAGGGCTAGATGAGATGAGATGGGAATTAGGGCTGGAATATGCAGGAAGAGAGACCACACACTCTGCCCTCCACCCCAACAACTACCGGTAGGGAACCAGAGCAGGTACTAGGGATGGGCTGAAAGTAACCAAAGACAACAGGAACAGAGAACTGAAGGGGCAAGAGACACCCACATAGATTTTAAAAGCCTAGGACAACTGGGTCAAGAGGCACCGGGCCTCAGGGAGGGTGAGAGCTCCAAAATCCAGGGATAACTCTCCCTTGCCAAACCTCTTGTGCCAGAAGTGGAGGGTCTTCTCAGATGCCCCCTACAGGCTCTCCTCCCTGCCTCTCCTTCTTTTAAAAGGGACTGGTTTATTTTGAGTCAAAAAATAGTACAAGTTCTGACACTGTCCCTGACCCTGTGCTTTATAGTAGTTTACCCCCGATACTCAGGGTCTTACACAGTTTTAAAAACTGTGTAAGTTCTCCTGCTTTTAAAGAAATCCATCCATCAAAAGGTCTTTAAACACCCTCCTAACTTCTTTCTGCCTGCTTCCCTCAAGTGGAGCCCAGGGGTTTGAGCAAAAGAGAATTGCAAAAGGAAAGGCTGCCCTCTCCAATGTCTCTCAGCTCTTGGCTAGACATTTTTGAGGACCTGCTGCACCCACCTCTGTGAGATCTCTTTAATACAGAGATACTGTATTATCTCCCTATCATCGCCATATCTGTATAATAGCCTATTTCAAATGGATTCTGCTGACTGTGCGGGTGCAAACCATAAAGAAGCCCTACCTCCTCTCTGCTCCCAGTGAGTATGGAGCTCCAGCAGGAGTGATCAGTGTCTTAAGGAAACCCCAGAAGTTTTGGTTGTTCGTTTATTAATTCAATTCAACAAGTATTAATTGGGCACCCACCATGTACTGGCTTTTAAAGGGGCTACTAAGAATTCCCTACATAGCTTCCAAACAGCATGCTCTAACTCCACCAGAATTCATGGTGTGGATCCTGGAGTTACCAGTTGCTCTAGAAACTACAGTTAATGGCTGGCCATATTTACTTCAACCAGTAGAGCCCATGGACCACTGAACAGAATGGGAAGGGCATACCAAGGCAAGCACCAGTGAGCACTGGCACAGGACCCACAAGGCTGGGTCTCCCTGTGAAGGACTGAGTGCCAAGGGCTGGCCATATCTAGTTCCCACGACCTCCAGCTATGGTCACACTTTCAGCAGTAAAATTTGGACACCTTTTATCTACTTTAATTCCTTAAGGCTCCCCAAGCTTCTGAGTTCTCAAAGGCTATCGTCCAAAGCTTCTGCTTGTTGGGAACACATCTTAACCAGGTAATTTGCATGGAGGACTTGGCATGGGGGTCAAGGGCAGGGAGACACTGAGGTGTTTTCACTGTGATGTACAATGTTAGAAGCCTGTGGCTGGGCCAACTCATTTAGCTGATCCCAGCACCCGGGAAGCCAGGAGACATCACTAACTATGGGCTTGCCCAGCAAGAGCAGCTGTCAGGGACTGGGCAGGAATACAGACAGGGGCCCCTCACTAGGCAGCTGGATGCTTCACACCTTCCTCAAATACCTTCACAAGTGGCTGAATGGTAGAGCCCTGACAACCTACAGGAAACTAGGAAAACTTGGTGGCTCAGAGCTTTGTACAGAAAACTTGGTTTCTGGGCTCTGAAATCAGTTCCATACTGGCTTGGGCAAGGTACTTAAAGTATTTGTGCCTCCATCTCCACATTCATAAAGAAGAAAAGCAGTAACTAGCCCCTTAGAGTTAACATAAGTAATACATAAGCTAATATATGTACAGAGCTGGCTTTATAGAAGTGTTAGCTATGACCTTAGGGGAGCTGTGGGAGATCTGAGCACTAGGATGATAAAATCCTCAGCACCCTGCCCTCCACCCTAGGCCTGGCCCTGGTGAGGCTGGGAATCCTGCGGGAGAAGGGAGAGACTCCACCTGTGGGAGTGGGCTGACTGTGGGCTCCCGGAAAGGGAGGACTCCTTCCGTGGCATCCCAAATGGCCAGTGACACCTAGCCTGGCTGTGGCACACAGCAGGGTGCCCAAAGAAATGAGTTAGAAGAGAGGAGCCCAGGCCTCCGTTCTGTCCTTCCCACCCCTGGGGCGGGACTGTAGAGGCGCCTGTCGAAGAAGGAAGTTGTTCCTTCTCCATTTTTTTTTTTTTGGAGGGCGACCTGGGAAGCGGAATCCCTGCCGTGGCCCAGAGATTGACCCTCTCCGACCCCCTCCCTGTCGCTGCCACAAATCGGGCTCCCAGAAGTCACTCTGGGCTCGCAACTTCCAGAAGCGCCTCACAGCTTGTTGCCGGATGTCTGGAGAAAAGTTATGGTGAGTGGAGAGTGGGATAGCGATCCGCAGGCTCCGACACACAGGGCGTCCACGGACCCGCTCAAGGAACGCCTTTGCACCTCATGCCGAGGCCGGGGGGCCGGGGACCCGCGGGGAGGCTGGGAATTGTACTGACCGGGCCGAGTCAGGGGGGTGGGGGGTGGCGGCCAGCAGCGCGGACTTGGAGCCATGGCCGGCGGGTGGACGAGGCCCCTCCCTCAGGCCCAGCGGTGCCTCAGCCTCCCTGGTGTCCATCGAGGAATTGGAGAACCCGAAGTTCGTCGGCGAAGGCGGGTTCGGCGCAGTGTTCCGAGCGCAACACAGGACCTGGGGTCACGACGTGGCAGTCAAGATCGTGAGCACGTGAGTGACCCGAACTGCAGCTGGCAGGGGTCCGCCAGCGAGGCGGGGCCTCTATGCAGCGGGGGGCCTGGATGGGAAAGGGAGGGATCTTGCTCGGAGCAGAGCGTGACTCCAACTCTCTCCTGGAGTGTAGGGAAGCGATATCCAGGGAGGTGACGGCCATGGCAGGTTTGCGTAGCCAGCACGTGCTGGTCCTGATGGGGGTCGTGGAGAAGCTGGAGTGGGAATACCTGTCGGGGCCGGCTCTGGTGACTGAATTCATGGAAAACGGTTCCCTGGAGGGGCTGCTGCAGCCCGGGTGCCCTCGGCCCTGGCCATTCCTCTGCCGCCTGCTGCGGGAGTTGGTGCTGGGGATGTGTTACCTACACAGCCAGAACCCTGTACTTCTGCACTGGGACCTCAAGCCCTCCAACGTCCTGCTGGATTCAGACCTGCATGCCAAGGTCAGCCCATGTATATGCCATTCCAGCCTCTGGACAAGGTCCTTCCCCAGAACTGCTTCAGCCCCACCCACTGGACACAGGACCTGCTGCAGCCCTGTCTACTGAATACCCTCAGCATCTCCCTCTGGAACATAGGGCTGCCCAAGTGTCAAGGCCCACCCAGGAGCTTTAGCCCCTGCCACAGCAGGTGACAGAGGCCCTGGCCAACATGGTCAGTTCCACAGGTACCCCCCCAGCAGGCCTTCCAGAGACCCGTGGCTGACCTAACCCAGGAGACTCAGACCTTGACCCAGCCCCATGGAGAGGGACCCAGGCCTCCAACCCAAGGCCCCACTGGACCTACCATTCCCCTAACCCTCCATGCACCTTTGCAAGGGGGACCTGCACCTTCTGTTGGGGAGGACGGGATTCTGGAAGTTGTCTGGTGCTGTCCATCCCACTACCTTCTCCTTCTTCTGCAGCTGGCAGATTTTGGCTTGTCCACGTTTCAGGGGGGCTCACAGTCCGTGGTAGGATCTGGGGAGTCAGGAGGCACTCCAGCCTACTTGGCCCCAGAACTTCTGGCTAATGTAAACCAGAAGGGCTCCATGGCCAGTGATGTCTATAGGTAAGGTACCTGCTCCAAACTCACATCGCAATTTCTATACCTTTCTGGGCCCTTCTAGGGAATAGAATATTAGAAAACGAGTCTTGCCAGTGGTTAGACCAGGTCTCAACTTTTTGCCTCCTTGCAGCTTTGGGATCCTAATGTGGTCAGTGCTAGCTGGAAGAGAAGCTAAGAGTAAGACTTTGGGCAGACACTGGGACCTTTACCCCAGGTGCCCTCCTCCCACAAGCCCCAAGCCCTCCTCTTCCTACTTACCTGCTCAGACTACCCTCCTCCCTCCTCACCTCCCACTGGAGTACACTCTGCTGACCTTCTCCAGGATGGAGCAGGTGGCCCTTCATACCTGAATGCTTTCTCTTCACGCTCCCCACCCCCATCCCAGTAGTGGCCCAGACATCACTGGCACAGGAAGCAGTGTGTGAGAGGCAGACCCGGCCCCCATTGACTGAGCTGCCCCAGCCTGGGCCTGAAACTCCTGCTTTGGAAGGACTGATTGAGTTAATGCAGCTCTGCTGGAGCCATGAGCCCAAGGACAGGCCCTCCTTCCAAGGTGAATTGGCTATTTAGCTAACAGCTGGGGTAGGTGTGGATCTGTCAGCAGGAGGCTTTTCCCTGGGAAAAGAAGTTTTGTTCACCTGCCACCTATCCTGCCTCCTCTCCAGAGTGCCGACTAAACACCAACGAAGCCTTCCATCTGGTAAAGGAGGAGGCAGATGCTGCAGTCACCTTGGTGATTGTCCAACACCATTTCCCATCCAGGAGTTGGACAGGATGGCACAACATGGTTCCCTTGGCCACCCAGTGACTCCCCACTGCCACTGTTCTTTATGATGAGACCCTCATCCCTACTTTCTCCACCCCACCCCTGAGTTCCCTGGCAGCAGATTATGGATCAAGAGACTCGTCTCTTGGGCTTATTCTGCCTCTCCCACCTCCAGCTCCCCCTGTCCTTGCAGGTAAAGAACTTCCTGTCTAAGCACAGAGGCACCAACAGGACATTATCTGCCCTAGAGCCCAGCCCAGGAGAGATAGAAACAGATAGTCCCATTGCAACCACAGGAAGCCATGATTCCATGGTCTCTGGGATGAACAACCTAAATCTGAAAGAACTCCCCAACTCTGTTCCTGAAAAATGTGCAAACCTTCCTGAGAGGATCAGAGCACACAGAGAAAAGGTAAAGCAGGCCCAGAAAGCAGGGACACCTTCAGAATCAACACTCCGACCTCCCCAAACTCCAGAGACCTCACCTTTCAGAAACCAGAAGGCTGGCCCCAACTCAGCTTGGTTCCCAGGTCCTAGACCCCAAAGGAATCAGGTGAGACATTGGGACATTGGCAGGACTAGGGGTCCACCAGACTCCTGTGATTCCTGTCCCCTCTCCAGGGAAAACTGGTACTGAGGGGGTATGCACTGAAGGGACAGGCCCCAGGACAGGGAGCATGAGAGCAATGTGTTGTTTGCAGGGGACTGAGAGGTGTGGCACCACCAGGCCTCCCAGGGCGCTGGGGCCAAACCCGATGCCAGGTACCCACTCCCCACTACTTTCTTTCCCCTGTGCAAATCTTGTACCAGCCTCTTCCTCAGGACCATATATAGATCCAGGGTCCTCTGGGGAAGGCAGGAGAGAAAGGGCTAGCTGCCATCTACCCCAACCTTCTCATTTCAAAAATAAACTGATACCAACTGGGACTGGATCCCACCGAGGTCACACAGCAAAGACTGGATTTACCCCTGGGTCTTCTGACTTTCCCCAGCACCAGCTCTGTAAAACCCTAAATTCTGTTGTCACTATGTTAGTCCCAGCAGAAATGACCTAAATATCAGGGTCTCAGACTTAGCTGTCATTCCTCTTAAGCTTCTGCCGACCCAGTTCTGAAGCAGCAGCCTGAAGAACAAGGCCAAAAGCCGTCCTTGACACAGGCACTGGCAGGCCCGGAGACAGGTACTCGCATTTCCCCTGGGGGTGAACATGAGGTCCTGCTGACCCTCTGCCTCTTCTCCTGAGTTTCTGCTACTTAACCTCTCACCATCACTATTTCTCTTAAAGGACCTCCATCTCTTATGATACATGACAGCCAAGGGGTGCAGATTGGAAACAGCAACTACTTGGTTATACAGGGCCTGACACCATGGGGCATGGATTGGAATCAGCAGCATCATGCACCCCAATGAGTAGGATTGGAAGAAGGGCTCCATGAGCCTGAAGCCTGGAGTGGGCCGAAAGGCTGGTATAATAGTAATAAAAATTGAAGCAGCTTCTAAGCTGTCTCCTGGACTTGGGGCACCAAGACTTTCTTTGAGGGCACTCCAGCCTGCACACAACCTGAGTTTGTGTCCCCAAAGAGTTAATAAATGTGGAATTTTAAGCAAAGCGCTGCTCTGGAGGATGAGGCTTCAGCCAGGGAAGGGGAGGGACATGTCTGGGAGACCATCAGGGAGGTGACATCAGGGAGGAGGCCCTGCAGTTTCTCTGAGGCCGGAAGCGGGATGCTGAGGGCTGGCAGCAGGCAGTGCTGCTGTGGCACAGGAGGTCAGCGCCCAGCCGGTGGCAGGAAGGAATCCGGAGGCCTCATCCCTGGGGCAGCTCTAATCAAGGCTGAACCCTTTTTCTAGAGCAGGCAGAGACCCCACCCTAAACAGAAACTCAGGATAGAGTGGTCTCACTGCCCCCCTTTTCTTCTGGGTTAAGGAGACTTAGCAGTGAGGCCCTGGGAAGGTGGCTCTCCATGGAAATTAGCAGCCCCCAGCACCTCTCTTGCCCTACACGATGCCCAACGTCCATCCCGTGGTCACCCTCCATCTATCAGCTCCCTCCACCACAAGTGCTCACACATTGTTTCCAAAGGTCAGAGCCCTCTGATTCTCTGCTGTGTGCTGGGAGAGGAGATCTAGGGCTCCACAAGGCTGCACACAGGTGTGCCCCTCCCACGGGGCTGGACACTGAGGGACCTGAAGAGCCCAGACTCAGGCATGGCAGCTGCCAGTCAGGCAGGGGAGGGGAATGAGTGTGGCCTCCCCATTCCGACCTTATCCTTGCTCCCATCAGGCACCACTTTCTCCCCTACATTCTCATCAGCCTTTACTGCAGCTTTGTTTTAGTCTTTGCACATCCAAATGTTACACCCCCACTTTGACACTTGCCACTCAGCCTGGCTCACCCCTTGCCTTTGCCTGCACCCCGCAGTCTGCATTCCCCTTCCTAAAGGAGACTGAAGGTGAAGGTGATGGTGTTAGGAGAGACACTCAGAGGGGGAGGAGGTCTGTGGAGTCTGGCTCCACAAGGAAAGGGCCGGGCTGTCCCATCCGGGAAGTGGGAGGGGGCTGCGGTGCCAGGAGGGAAGCGCCTGTCGCCCGGAGTTCTGAGCCACTACCTCAGCAGCCAGCTTGACTCTGCGACCAGTCCCTTGGCTCCCTCTCCAGGCTAGCCATTCAACGGCGGCGGCAGCTTCACGGGCAGTGAGTTCAGGGGCATGGGGGAAACCCGAGGTACCTTTGCTTCAACCCCAAATCCTGCTCCCCTGGCAATGAGGCTATTGCTAGGGAACCTCGGCCACAGTCTGGGTTTGAGGGAAGAGGAGCTAAGGATTGGGCAGCCCCTTCACTACCAACTGGGAGAATCCTGGGAGGCCACAGGGAGTGCCTGGAAGGAGACAGGATTGCCTCGAGTCTGGGGGTGCAGAAAGTGGTTTGGACCAGGTGAGAAGGGCACCTTTGGGGCAGGCTGGGGCTGCAATAAGTAACCCAGCTCCTGGCCCTCCTCAGCTCCGGGGCTCTCCCAGAGCAGCCGAAGTGAGGGGCAGAAGAGACCATGGCCCGCCTCTGCAGCCCCCGGCAGCCCCCCAGCGAAGACCTCTTCTACGAGACCTACTACAGCCTGAGCCAGCAGTACCCGCTATTGCTCCTGCTCCTGGTGATTGTGCTGTGCACGCTCCTGGCACTCCTAGCTGTGGCCTGGGCAAGCGGCAGGGTGAGCAGGGCCCGTGGTGCCAAATGCCTCCTCAGGGGCAGCCAGAGGGTCACCAACTAGTGGGCATCTTCAGAGTTGGAACTTGTGAAGTCTTACTTTCATTGTGTTGCTTTGCTGGGGCCCAGGAAAGAAGCGCTGAACCTTGCTAGGAACTGTAGTGACCCTGAACGAGTCACACCACCTCTCAGAGCCACAGTCTCTGCGTTGACACACGGAGATAGCTTGCCCTGGATGCTTCTCATTTCTCTCAGGGTACTGACAGACCTTAGGAGCAGCTTCTGTGTTCTACTGGTTCTAGAATAAATCCAACACCAGATTTTCCATTTTCCATGGGGGAAGTTACAGTGGGTCAGGTGGAAATTTGTTTCCTGGTTTTCTTTCCCTCTTAGGAGCTGTGGGGCAGTTGTACCCACAGGCTCCCAGAAGGCACCCTGCAGCCCACTCTCATTTAGTCCAAAAACAAACCTATTTCCAAGTTTCCTTTTTGGGAAGAAAGGGGATCTTCAATTCCATTTCTGGAAATATCTTGTTCCAATTTCCTTTTCACACTTCGGAGCAAGGTGGAAAAATCACTGGACGCGACCAGTCCTTGCTGGTCCACCTAGAAGTCCAGGAAGAGGTGGAGACAAAGGGCGGGGACAGCGGCAGAGGTCTGGGGCCGCACTTACACACTCAGGGCCGCTGGCTAGGGCATAGTCGGCTGGCAGTGAGGGAGGTTCAGGGCGCCTCCTGCCGCCAGAGCTCTGCTTCGCAGTCCCCACCCGCCACTCCCGAAACTCTGAACCTTCTGCCCAGGGTAGGGAATCTCAGCAAATTGGCCAGATTTCTATACATTCATTCTCAAGTGACTTCTGTGAGCTAGGATTTTTTGCTTGCTTAGAGTTCCAGGCTGGTGTTATGATTCCTATTTGACAGATGAGAATTACAGACTCAGAAAGGTCATGGATTCACAAATGGCTGATATGGGGTTAGAGCCAGGTCTTCTGGGTAGACGGCTCAAGGGTTAGCCTCCGCTGCAGCATGCAAGTGAGATACTAGGTTGAAACATATGAGGTTGCTAGCCTTATAGATTAAAAACAGATGATCTTCAATTTCATATGGTTCAACCTAATATGAATAGCAAGCGGAGGTGCCCAGCCTCCTTTTCGTACTTGGGTTTGAGACACTTCTCAGAACTGGCCTGAGGAGCTGCCCCTTATTTCTCAGTTTGGAGGAGCTCCCCGAACTTCACACCCCGATCTTGCCAAAGGTGCCTACTCCCCACAGGAGCTGGCCTCAGACCCGGGCTTCCTGACCACTGTGCTGTGCGCACTGGGCGGCTTCTCGCTCCTTCTGGGCCTGGCTTCCCGCGAGCAGCGACTGCAGCTCTGGACGCGTCCCCTGTCGGGCCTTGTGTGGGCAGCGCTGCTTGCGCTGGGCCACGGCTTCCTATTCACCGGGGGCCTAGTGAGCGCCTGGGACCAGGTGAGAGGCGCAGCAGATGGAACATGGCAAAAGGGGACGCCCACGCCACAAGCAGCGCAACAGCCTGCAGCTTCCTACACGCTTCTCCCCCAGGTGTCTTTTTTTCTATTTGTCATCTTCACCGTGTACGCCATGTTGCCCTTGGGCATGCGGGACGCTGCCGCCGCGGGCCTGGCCTCTTCGCTCTCGCACCTGCTGGTCCTCGGGCTGTATCTTGGGCCTCAGCCGGACTCACGGCCGGCGCTGCTGCCACAGGTGAGCACGCGCCATAGAGCAGGCTGTGCCCAGGGCTGCCTCCGCTGAGTGCTACTTGGTTCATCTGGGCATTCATCAACAGTTCGCTGGGCCGTGACTCCGGGGTAGGGCTCCGTGCTGGGCGCGGGGTGCAAATACAGATAGACCCTGACCGGACCCTCCTAGAGTTAGGACACCAGTGCAGGGTGATACCTGCAGACGCCAGAAAAGGACTCTGGGCCCACGGGGAAGGGAGCCCACCATGGGGACCAGGATGGTGGGGAACCTTCACAGAAAAGGTAAAAATTGGAATTCGCGTAGCTCTGTGTTGCGGTAGGAGTAGGGATGTGGATGACGGAGTGGTATTACAGGCAAAATAAAGGTATGTGCAGTTTTCTAGGCCGTGTTCGCGCGACATCCAAGAGTATGGAACAGGGAGAGTGAGAGAGGAAAAGAGACCCCTATGGGTCCCACAGTGTGGTACCGATTGCCTTGATATGCTAGGTCTCTAATTATAGAGCCCCCCCCCCCCCCAGCAGCTCTCTTGGAGACCAACTCCAGCTGCGCGCACAGCCACCCCCATTCCCACCCCCGAGTCCGGTGCCTTCTGAGCCTGACCTCACCAACAGCTGGCAGCAAACGCGGTGCTGTTCCTGTGCGGGAACGTGGCGGGCGCGTACCACAAGGCGCTGATGGAGCGCGCGTTGCGCGCCACATTCCGTGAGGCGCTCAGTTCCCTGCACTCGCGCCGGAGGCTGGACACGGAGAAGAAGCACCAGGTCTGCTGGGTCTGGGAGGCTGGGCGCGGCCAGGGCTCGGAGAGAGCAGGTGTTTAAATCACACAAGCGGGCTCCTTTACAAGCTGAATGACTTTGAGCAGGCCTCTCCACCTATTTCCTCGTAAAATGTGGCTATGGCCCATCTTGGAAGGTTGTTGTGAGCTCAAACAAACTGAAGCTTGTGCAAGCACTCTAGAATGTTATGATACTAAACCAAGAACTCTAATTCTGGCATTGGTGCTGGAAGTTCAGTCTCTAACGGTGTTCAGTGCAGGATGGGGTGCTGGATGTTGGCTGTATGTAGTGGGGTGGAACTGTGGGAGTACCCTGAGGAACACCCAGTGGGGCCAGGGAACTGTGTGGGTTCCTAGGTGGTTTGGGGGGCTGAGACTCCTGGTTTTAGGATGCAGGAGGGTCGGTGCTCATAGTGACCTCCCCCAGGAACACCTTCTCTTGTCTATCCTTCCTGCCTACCTGGCCCGAGAGATGAAGGCAGAAATCATGGCACGGCTGCAGGCTGGACAAGGTTCACGACCAGAGAGCACCAATAACTTCCACAGCCTTTATGTCAAGAGACACCAGGGAGTCAGGTATGAGAAAGGTGGCTGGAGGGGAGGGGGCCATAGGCTGAGACCCTAGCCCCACTGATGCAATCTGTCCTGCCCAGCGTGCTATATGCTGACATCGTGGGCTTCACACGGCTGGCCAGTGAGTGTTCCCCTAAGGAGTTGGTGCTCATGCTCAACGAGCTCTTTGGCAAGTTCGACCAGATTGCCAAGGTCAGAAGGGGTCTTCCTCCCTATCCAGGGACCTTCAAATCTCCATCCTGGAGAGCCCCTTCCAAGGGAAACCCCTGCCCTCTAAGATCCCAGTCTCACTTCAGAGCCCATGTGGACTTCCAGATACTGCAGTGGAAGAAGGAAACCCTCTCAGACATGCTGTTAAGGAGCTGCTCATCACACACCTCAAGCCTGGAGAAACCTCTTAACATCTCCACAAATGCCCCTACCCCAGCACCCCCAAATATGCTCAGAGCCCCTACATAGATGTCTCTGGACACCACAACCAAACCTAGACAGATTTTCAAATGCTTAACCTTAGGAGCAGCTTCTAAGGGAAATCCCTGCCCTATGCCACCTCAGCCCAGCCACCAGCTCAGACCCCAGGGTTGCCCCCCAAGCAACCTAATCTTGGGTCTCCCCCAGAAAATCTCAGTCCCAAGGTTACTTTCATATGCCCAAATCTGGATATACCTTTCATGTGTCAAAGCTCAGGAGAGCCAGAGACATCCCAACCCTGAGGAAACCCTTCTGAGAAAGATATCTGCATGGGAGCCCGCAGCCAGACTTGTGTGAAATTAAGGGAGTGCCTAGATCAGACCTAGACACTCCCACTTTTCCCAGCTCCTTTCTGTCTCTGGCCTCTAACCAGGTGCCTCCCTCCCCCCTGCACGTACCCATTTCCAGGAGCATGAATGCATGCGGATCAAGATCCTGGGCGACTGTTACTACTGTGTCTCTGGGCTGCCGCTCTCGCTGCCAGACCACGCCATCAACTGTGTGCGCATGGGGCTGGACATGTGCCGGGCCATCAGGTCAGCTCAAGTGGGTGAGCAGGACTACCTCCGGGTGGATATGGGAGAGATACAGGTAGGTAGTGGAGTCCTCCCTGGGGTCGCGGGTGGTGTGGGTAGGGCTGAAGGCAGCATTTAGACTGTCTCACACACACCCTGCTCAGGAAACTTCGGGCAGCCACTGGCGTGGACGTCAACATGCGTGTGGGCGTGCACTCGGGCAGTGTGCTCTGCGGAGTCATTGGGCTGCAGAAGTGGCAGTATGATGTCTGGTCTCATGATGTCACACTGGCCAACCACATGGAGGCAGGAGGCGTACCAGGGTGAGATGTGGGGCTGCAGGAAGCTACAGCAAGAAGGCAACCAGGCATCTTACATCCTGTCACCCTTTTCATAGTTCCCTAAAATGAGCACAGTTCCATGTGAGACTCAGGTTGATTCTGGGGAGTGGGGAGGAAAGCTGACAGGCACTTCCTCTAGCACAGGGCCTTGCTTGAAGTTAGACCTCCAGAAAGATCCTTGAAAGAAATGAGGGGATTGGTGGTTCTTCCCCCTAACTTACCTGTCCCCTGTTTCCAGACGAGTACATATTACAGGGGCTACCCTGGCCCTGCTGGCAGGGGCTTATGCTGTGGAGGATGCAGCTGTGGAGCACCGGGACCCATACCTTCGGGAGCTGGGGGAGCCTACCTACCTGGTCATTGATCCCCGGGTAAAAAAGCCCAGACTGGACCCCATGGGCTGGCCTACCCCAACCACCCACAGTAGACAGGCCTGATCTTTTCTCCCATACCAGCAACTGAGTTCCTGGTCCTAGTGTGTGCATTGAGGGAGGGGGACACAAGCCTCTAATGGGCATGGGAAGAATGTGAGAGTGTGATCTTGACTCTCAGCCTGCATATGCCCCAGGCTGAGGAGGAGGATGAGATGGGTGCTGCAGGAGGGTTGCTGTCCTCTCTTGAGGGCCCCAAGATGCGTCCATCACTGCTGATGACCCGCTACCTGGAGTCCTGGGGTGCAGCCAAGCCTTTTGCCCACCTGAGCCACATAGAGAGCCCTGTGTCCACATCCACCCCTCTTCCGGTATGTGCACCTCCTTCAGGAGCCCCAGCACTCACATAAAGTAAACCCATCCCCACTGCCCAGTCTCAGCCTCCCCACCACCAGCAAGTCATTTGGTGACAGCACAAGGTTCTGAACTGCCTGGTCATCCCCATCACTGGTTCAGGCCCTTCCTCACTCTTCTGTCTGGGCAGAAAAATCTCTGCCCACTGAGCCCACCTCAAAAAAAGACACAAGATCCCATCAACACCCTGTCCATTGCTCCCCAGCCCCCACTCAAGAAGCCCTTTCCCTGGTGCCACAAATGTATAGACCACACTTCCTCTTGACTCCTAGGTCAGGGCTTATACCCACTCTCACCAGAAAATGTTTGTTTAACACAATTCCTGGGACTGCCTACCTCCTTCTGTCCCCACCAGGACTGGGAAGGTGGGCAAATCATCTGTTGCCCCTATTCTCTAGCACTTGTCCACAGATAAAATGGGGTAACAATGAAAAATCTCACATGACCTTGAAGTAAGTCACCATGAATAGCTAGGGGTGGGGGAGGGAGGAGAGGGAGGGGAGGGAGCAGGCTCACCCCTTGTCTAGGGGAAGCTAGGGCACCACTGATTACTGGCTGATCCTATGCCTACCACCGGCAGGTAATCAGTGACCCACCAGCTGCTGTAGGAGCCTGGATCTTCCCAACCAGATGGCTCTTGGGGTTGGTGCTTGGTGACAGGCAGCCAGAACCCCCTCAGGCAGGGACCCAGGCCATGTCCACAGAGGTTTGGAATACATTCCTCAGTCTGCTCTCCTCCATTTTACCTGATCTTCCCAAAACCTGTTGGGCATTCCCAGCCTTTCTGCAGGTCTTTCCAGAATCTTCTCTGCTGAGTAGGCCTGACTGGATTCAGGGGATGACTCCAGAGTACCCTTTCTGGGTCCCATGCCCCCTCCTTGCCCATCCAGCAGGAAAGCAGGCAGAAACCAGTGAACACTGGGGAGTGGGGGGACACTGGCAGCAGTGGTTCAGGCGAGTACTTCATTCCAAGCCTCAATGTGGTGTAGGCGAGAGGTCGGAAGGGTTACTCTGGCAGGAGGTAAAGGAAGAATCTAAAACCCAGCTGACTGGGGCAGGTGGGGCCTCTGGGGTGGAGTGGAGGGCTGGGCTTGCTGGGAGCCCAGGGACCGTCTTGCTCACCACACAATCCCTGTGTGGCAGTGCCCCCAGAGCCCATGCCAGACCTCCCCAGCCCTGCACTGGTGTGCAGGCTAAGAACTGTCAGGGCGGAGGAGTAGGAACCCCTTGTTCAAGGGTATCTCCTAAGGCAGGACTTCACCAGCCCAGAAATTCACTTCTCAGTCCCCCTGATGTTCCAGGGCTTCAGTCAATTGTTAGAAATCCTGAGAGTCACAACTGGCTTACTCTTAAACAATGGGGGGCTTTGGGGTGGTAGGGCAGTGTTTGTGCTGGTATACACCATTCATCCATTCATTCCTTCCACAGTTTGGGGGCACCTACTATGTGCCAGACACTAGGCTAGTTCTTGAGAAGACAGAAGTGAATAAGATGTTTTCCCTGCCTTCAAATAACTTACATGCATTGGTGAAAAAGCGGGTACATAGTTTGATAGGCTCAGCTATAGATGCACACAGATTGGCCCATACCTAGAACATACCTCTCCATCTCCACCCAGACACCAGGTTTTGGCTTGGGTGAGGATGTGGCCTCTTGTGGCGCTGCTCCCGTCACACGAGCCAAGAGAGAGGGAAGAACAGTCACCATCCCTGTTGCCCTGGGCAGTGACTGCAGTGCTTCACCCTCTTCCTCGGCACTGTCCTCACACACTTAACTTGTCTGTTCATCTTCATATCTTTGCACATACCACACATTCTTTTTATCAGAAGAGAATGACAGTAACCAGGTTTGTTTCTCTTCCTCTTTCCCTTTCTTCTCTCTCTCCCTCTTTTCTTCTTCTTCTTCTGCCTCCACTACCCCCAGCTACGCCCAAGCATCACAAAAAAGTCAGAAGGGAGCCAGACTGTTCTGCATTGTCACTCTGATTTAAGCCAAAAGGGATATATATTTTTTTGGCATCCTGGCATGATGATAAGTCCCTGCTTTAGGGAAGATAGACACAAGGAATCAACAGCCTCTCATACCTATAGAAGATACAGGGTCATCTCATAAGTGATAGAAACTAAGAAGAAATTAGAGACTGTAAAGAGTCAGGAGGAAACTTTAAGGAGTATGTGGTTTGACCTGACCCTTAAGGGCAGAGACAATCCAAGTCCACTCACCATCTCCCCATCTTCCCCACTCCTGTGTTCTCTCATCAGGAGAAGGCCCTGGCTTCCTTCAGCCCCCAGTGGAGCCTGGACCGGTGAGGAAGCCTGAGCAGCTTTGACAGTGGGGCTCCCTCGGGGGCTGCTCCTGCTTCACCCAAATCCTTTTGAGGGTCTCCATGGTGATAGGCCGGATTCTCACTGTGCAGGAGCCGTACTCGACTAGATGATGACCTGGACACTGGGGATGCCAAGTTCTTCCAGGTCATTGAACAGCTCAACTCTCAGAAGTATGAAGAAAGAGGGAAAAGGGCTGGGGGTGTGCGTGGTGGGGAGGGAGGCCCTTGGCTGCTGTGGTAGAGGAGGGATGGCGCTCTGTGATGACCTAGAGGAGAGGGAGGGGCTTCCTTGCTCCAGCCCTGGGAAATACACCTGACCACCCACTCCTGCCCTGCTCTTTCCTCTCCGGGGATCATTGCCCCCACCTCCCACCAGACAGTGGAAGCAGTCGAAGGATTTCAACCCACTGACACTGTACTTCAGAGAGAAGGAGATGGAGAAAGAGGTGGGCTGGTGGGGGGCAGGGAAGTTGGCACCAGAGCATCTCCCTGCCTTAGTTCTTTGGCCCTGGGGAGGAGCTAAGTCCAGTGGCCCCACCTCCCCTCCCCAGGTCTGCTCAGTTTGTGATCCTGGGGGAGAGAGGCTTGTGCCTCTCTCTAAAAGGAAAATCACCCTATGGACTGAAGTACTGAGTGGTGATGCGGGGAGGAGGACAGGTCCTTGCAGAACCGTAGGGGTACCTGGGACTGAACTGAAGGGTGGAGCAGTAAGGCTGGGGGACCACTCTTTGCCTGGGATTGACACCTTCAAGGTGGCAGACAGCATTGTCTCCACCCCTCCCTTCCCCTCCAGTATCGACTCTCTGCACTCCCTGCCTTCAAATACTACACAGCCTGCACCTTCCTGGTTTTTCTCTCCAACTTTGTCATCCAGATGCTGGTGACAAACAGGTGAGAGCCCCAGGCAACAGAGACCCTGATTCCCACACACGTATGATATTCTGATATTCTGGCTCTTCCCGTTCCCTAACACACACTCCTTTCACCCACTTCCCCTTGGCTTCAAGCACTGCCTCACAGAGGAAATGTGTGTTCTGGGGAACCAGTGATGATTACAGCCCTCATTTTACTGTTGTACATCTTGTGGGCTTTCTACATAACGCAAGCACATTCACAGACCCATTCACATACTCTTTCCAACAACATTCCCGTGAAGGAGGTTTTATTCCCATTGAGAAGCTCAAATCGCACAGCAAACGAATTTGGAAAGTAGGTCCTCACTCCTAGTCCATGGCTAGCAGGGGCAGCAGGCAAATGTTCAAACCCCAGGCAGGTGGAAGAGCTCTGGCGGCCTGATGCAGCCAACCACCACCCCCACACTCCTGTGAGCCCCCTGCCCCCTCCCAGTATTGTCCCTACCTTATTAGTTCCTGTCCCACCCCAACAGTGACCTAAGCCCCTCAGCTTTCCCAAATTATCAGCATGCAATGTCTTTCATTAGCCCAGACCTTATCAGCAGCCAGTTCAGATCCCCAGGACCACGTCCGCCCACATTCCCAACCAGATCGCACAGCACCCTCCCAGCACACAGAGCCTATTTGGCTCTTCAAGACCTGCTCTTGTCTCCCTTTAGGCCCCCAGCTCTGGCCATCACCTATAGCATCACCTTCCTCCTCTTCCTCCTCCTCCTCCTCGTCTGCTTCTCAGAGCACCTGATGGTGAGGTGGGCTGGGGGGTGGAAGTGGCAAGCTGTAGCCCTGGCCCCGATCTGGCCTGAAGTGGGCGTCCCAGCCCCATGGCTGACTCCCATGCTCCTTCCACAGAGGTGTGTTTTGAAAGGCCCCAAGATGTTACACTGGCTGTCTGCACTGTCTGGCTTGGTAGCCACACGACCCGGACTGCGAGTCGCCCTGGGCACCGCCACCATCCTCCTCGTTTTCGCCATGGCCATTACCAGCCTGGTGAGGGCAGAGGGGGCCCTATGCATCCCCATAAGGTCATGCTGGACCTGCCAGAGGTGGCTAAAAGGGGACCCCTGAATTTGGGGGGCAGCGGCAGAAAGGCCAGGGGATGCTGGAAATGTTGGACAAGCATAAAAGAAAAAATTACAGTCACCCAGTCTCCCACCTGGGCATAGGCATTGTTAATACACTTTGGTGGACATCTTTCCTATCTTTTTCTATGTAGACAGATCTTCATTACTTAGTTCACTCACTATGAGTTTGTACCTGAGTTTGGCTGATTTTCCAGAATTTAGAATCATTCCTAGAATTCTTTCCCTGAAAGGCACTTTAGGAATCATCCCCAGCCAAGTAACAGAGGAGGAGGCTGAGGTCTGGAGAGGTTAAGTGGCTGGCAACAGATCACACAGCAGATCTGTGGCAGACTATTGCCTATGGCACCCACTCCCCCACCCCCAGTACCCCTCAAGGACCCTAGTACTGAGGCTCCCTTACCAACCAGAAAGACCCCTGTGGAGTTTTGCCTTGAGCCATCCCTGGGCCAGCTGAAGCCCCACACAAACCACCACGTGCCCAAGGAGCTGCCTGCCCACTTCAGCTCCTCATCTCCCTCTGCAGTTCTTCTCACCAGCAGCATCGAACTGCCCTTTCCAGGCCCCCAATGTGTCCTCCATAGCGTGCAACCTCTCCTGGGAGCTTCCTGGATCCCTGCCTCTCGTCAGCATCCCAGTGAGTGCTCCTACTGCCCTGAATCTCCTTCTCCGGATCCTTCCTTGGTCTCTTCCCTGACTCCACAATCCAGAACCTGGGCCCTGGGAGGGGCAGGACAGGGGCCCTGGGGTGTCCCTGAGCCCTGCCTGTGGAACCTGAGTCCTGAGCCTGCCTGGCCCGGCCCCCTAGTACTCCATGCATTGCTGCGTGCTGGGCTTCCTCTCCTGCTCCCTCTTCCTGCACATGAGCTTCGAGCTGAAACTGACGCTGCTCCTGCTGTGGCTGGCGGCCTCCTGCTCCCTCTTCCTGCACTCCCATGCCTGGCTGTCCGACTGCCTCGTCGCCCGCCTCTATCTGAGCCCCCTGGACTCCAGGTGCGCACGGCCACTGGACAGAGGCGTCCAGGCTCTCTGGGATTATATTGAAACAGGACGGAGCAGGGCTGTCCTGAACCACACACAGGGCGACGATAGAGAGAGGGGAGGGCTACAGAGGCACTGGGGCAGGGAGGAGGCCATTGGAGCAGGAGAGAGGCAGGGAAGGGACAGGGCAAGGAACAACCTGATCTGTGGCCTCTTCAGGCCAGGGGTGCTGAAGGAACCCAAACTGATGGGAGCTATCTCCTTCTTCATCTTCTTCTTCACCCTCCTTGTCCTGGCTCGGCAGGTAAGTCACCCAGCTCAGTCCTCCAGGGCCTCCCTATGTAGGGTAAGGTGGGGGGCCCCATATTGGTGACTTGGTCTCTCCCACCCTTTCCCTTAATCTTACATCTCCAGGACTGAGCCAAATTGTGTGCTCATTGGAGGCTTCTAGGTGAACCTTCCTGCTCCCTTTCTTTCTCCTTCATTTCTCAAGGGGAATGCCTTCAAGTTCTCCCCTCCATTCCTCCCTCCCACTCCCAACTAGGAAAACCACACTTCAGAAAAAATATGCTGCCAGTTCTGTCCACCCTAGATTAAATATAGTTTCAAAGTGGTTTCCCCAGAAATAGTCCTTAGGCCTTTTCTCTAACCTGGGGGCAGTATGGTTTTAGGCACCATTGAGTGAGGGGTAAACACTCGAGAGCTGGGCTTCCCCTGCACTCTGCTCCCCATGCCCGCCCTCCCACCCCCTGTGACTCTCCCCAGAATGAGTATTACTGCCGCCTGGACTTCCTGTGGAAGAAGAAGCTGAGGCAGGAGCAGGAGGAGACAGAGACAATGGAGAACCTGACTCGGCTGCTCTTGGAGAACGTGCTCCCTGCCCATGTGGCCCCCCAGTTCATTGGCCAGAACCGGCGCAATGAGGTGACACCTCACCCTTGACTCCTGAGTCCCAGGACCCATAGGGACTAACGTTGGATGGAAGTCTTGGCCCTTAGCCCATCCTTTCTGGATGCCCCCTCAATGGGTGGAGTGACCACCCAAGCCTCTGTCCCTGTCAGGTGCCTCTGCTTTCACAAGATCTTAGGCTCTGTCTTTGGTAAGCATAGAATCTCTGCTTTCCGGCTCTTGGAAGGAGTGTCCTCTCCAAATCATGGTGACTCCATACCTTTCAGAAGCTTCAAGTATTGATGGGAGTTGTGTGAGGACACAGTCCACGCATCTCTTGAGACCTGCTCTATCCAGTATCATGGCCGTTAGCCATGAGTGGCCATTTAAATTTATATTTAAATTTATTAAGATAGAAAATTCATTTCCTCATTTGCACTGGCCACATTTCAAGTGTTCAACAGCTGTTTGTGGCTAGTGGCACCATATCAGACAACACATACACAAAACATTTCCATCGCCACAGAAACTTCTATTGGATGCTGCTGCTCTAGATCCTCAAACACCTTGCTATAGTCACATGATCAGAAGATCACCACATATTTGTACCACCACCTCACCCCATCTGCTGTAGACATGTTCTTGGCCTATATTGAGGGGTGTTAATTGAAACAGTTCAGGGGAATTTCACAGCCTTATGTCCCCACCTCACCTGCTCTTTGCTCTCAAGATCAGAAGTAGCTCTACTTCCCCTGCTTTTTTCTCTTAACGGATGCTGGGAATCTTGTAGTTGACCCTCTTTCTGTCTTCACATTGGCTACTAGACAGCTCAGAGCCAGAATCTAAGACTAACAAGACTTTGTGGCCCCCATCTTGTGAACCAACCTCAGATCTGATTCCATCTTTACCATCTTACCCTTATTTTCCCTTTGCCCCATTTTCCAGTATTGCACTATTTTATCTTCCAAAGTGTACCAATATTTGTAAGCTGACTTAACTGACTTAACATCTTTCAGCAACAAGATAGGATATAAAGGTAATTCCCATGGACATGATCCTAGTTCTAGAAGAGATTCCCTTCATGTTGCTGTGAGGTAATCTTGTCCCCAAATTTCTGTCTCTCCTGGAACCACAGTGAGACCCAATCTTTGACTCCTGAGCCACATCCCCTGGGTAACCTAGCCCTACCACTTTCCCTCCTTCCCAGTCCCTCTTCGACAGAGGATAGGAGGGTGGCTACAGGGAGGAGGGCCCAGGCAGGTCCAGAAGGGAGAAGTACATGGCACATGCCCTCGCCCTGCCTCCTGCCTTCCAGGACCTCTACCACCAGTCCTACGAGTGTGTCTGTGTCCTGTTCGCCTCAGTCCCAGACTTTAAGGAGTTTTACTCTGAATCTGACATCAACCATGAGGGGCTAGAGTGTTTGAGGCTGCTCAATGAGATAATTGCTGATTTTGATGAGGTGACAACTTCAAGGGTCCCCCAGACCCTAGTCCTGGATTCTAGAATTGCCCACCAGTTCCTCCTTCTACTTTGCTTTTCTGGCCATGAGGCCCATCCTCCCCTCCCCAACCCTCCCACTCCTCCTCCAGATTCCCCAGCTCTGCCCTCTCCAGCAGTTCTGCCCACTACCCACTCTCCCTCCTGCCACCATCCCTGGTCCTTTAGCCTCCAAAGGCCTGGGGCTGGGCTTCTGGGAGAGAGGAGGGAGTGAGCAGGGAAGACTGGGGACACAGCCTCCTCCCTATACAGCTGCTCTCCAAGCCCAAGTTCAGTGGGGTGGAGAAGATCAAAACCATTGGCAGCACCTACATGGCAGCTACAGGCTTAAATGCCACCTCTGGACAGGACACACAGCAGGTACAGCATCCATTCCTTGGCTACAACCCTCATCTGGGCTCTCTCTGGTGGGCCCATAAGTGGGCCTTATTTCTGTGCCCACATTGACTCATCCTGGTGGGCTGGCCCATTGCCAGGATGCTGAACGAAGCTGCAGCCACCTTGGTACCATGGTGGAGTTTGCGGTGGCCCTTGGATCTAAGCTGGATGTCATCAATAAGCACTCTTTCAACAACTTCCGCTTGCGTGTGGGTGAGGACCCTCCCTGACTGGGGCAGTCTGGAACCTGCTCCTCAACTTTCCAAGCTTTCCTTCCCTCAAGTCCTTTGTTAGCTGCTCCCTAACTCCCACACCCCTCCAGATTCAGCCATGGGGATGGAGCATAGAGCTGCTGGGCCAGGAGCTATGGAGCTCACTCACTCCCTTCCCTAAGCCACACTCATCCAGCTGCAAGCTGCTTTCCTCTGAGGCCACCAGGCCTTTCACCCTAGTTCCTTGAGCTTCCTCTTCTCCTATCCCTCTCCAAATTCCCCCCATTCAGGGCCTCCCTTTGCCACACTTATTTTCAGGGTTGAACCATGGACCTGTAGTAGCTGGAGTGATCGGGGCTCAGAAGCCACAGTATGATATCTGGGGCAACACAGTGAACGTGGCCAGCCGCATGGAGAGCACAGGAGTTCTGGGCAAGATCCAAGTGAGGGAGCCACGTAGGAGGCATAGGGGCAGGGGTGTAAGGATAGGGCCACCCCCATACTCCCTCCCCACTCTCCAATTGCAGGTGACTGAAGAGACAGCCCGGGCCCTGCAGTCATTAGGCTACACCTGCTATATCCGGGGAGTCATCAAGGTCAAAGGCAAAGGGCAGCTCTGCACCTACTTCCTCAACACAGATTTGACACGAATTGGACCTCCCTCAGCCACCCTGGGCTGAGACCTCCCACCCAACCCCTTCTACATCTAAGATCCTCAGTAAAGAGACTCTCGTATGTCCAGAGCCAACTGATGTTACAGCTGCAGGTATCACTGGGGATCACCTTCTCCTTGCCTCTCAGCAGGACAGCTTCTTCCCAGGTCAAACTGAATGTATGGGTGCAAGTGTGAGCATGATGTGTTTGAAAGGGGTGTTTCTCTCAAACTTATGAAGACTGCCTCAGCCTTTCCGCCTGCTTGCCAGCCTGATTCCAGTAGTTTGTACACCACAGAAGCATAAAGAATTTCAGCCACATGACTCAAAACAAGGATATGTCCTTTTCTGCTCCCTACCCACAAATACTGGAGGGAATCTCCAGGAAAATGTCATTTCATCTTTATTCATTCAACAGACACTTACATAAGCACCTATGACATGCTTACTTTGCAACATGAGCGAGAGGCCTGGGTAGTAATCTATTAGGTCCCTCTGTGTTTTAGCTGCCTTTTCCAGATTGACCCACCATGCTTTCCAGTGAGGACCTGTAGACAGTTTCAGGGTTCTCCTGGTCTCAGGTCTCTCAGATGCCCCCTTGCTTCCTTCTGCATCTTTCTGCACAGATGATGATATTATGTGGGTCTTGAAGCATCCATGATTCTTTCCCACCTACTCATATTTTAGGGTCCATGGGGGATATCTTGACACCTTAGGTTGTTGCAGATTTTGCACATGGATCTTTGGTTTTTCTTCTAGTTGCTCTTTCTTTTTTTATGCAAGAGATGCAAAAAGTACACTGCTATCACTGCTACTACATCTTCCTATAAAAGGCTGTCAGAACAGAGCCAGTCAAGGCTAGGACTAGTCGGCCCTGGGGAAGAATGACTCATCCCTCTCACTTTTGGGAATCTTTGCTTCCTAAGGGTGACCATGATCACAGAAGGCCCTCAGCCCCACCCTGTGCCAGAGTATGTTTTACGGGCTGGAGGAATGCTGATGTGCAGAATTCTAGAGGGTAAAATCTGATGACTTGGTTCTCAAGTGTGGCCTCCTTGGGAGATGGAGGAGAGGAAGGCAATCCCCTCAAATGTCTTCCGCCAGGAGGACGATTACTGGCAGGTAGTTGTAGTCATGCCAACAATGATACCTACCACAGGCTTCAGGGCAGAGGTCCCACAGCAGTGCTAAATTTTCGCAGAAGACCAGCTAAGTCGGGGAGTCTGAAGTGATGAGTGCACTGTGTGCTTCTGTAGTCAGCTCCTTCAGGAGCCTGCATACCTGTGTTGTTCACAGTATGATCTGCAGACCTTCTACCTCAGGGGGAGGGAATTTCTATGCCTGGTTTCTATGTCTGTCTTTGGTCCCTCCCCACACTGAAAATGATGAGAAATTAAAGGATGTGCCTCTCCATTACTGAGAAGGACCCCTACAAGGACTCCCAGGATCACCCCTATCCTCCATAATGCATACAATGCATACAACCCCAAACACAGGGTTGGCCCAATTTCAGATTTAGGTTTAATTGTAAAGCGGCGTGGGAGTCAGGCTCCCCCTCTGCCCATACTTGCCCCTCCCCTCCCTCTTCTCTCCACCCCCAGGCCCGTGCTCCTCCTTGGGGAACAGAATTGGGTCAGGTCCACTTGGGGACGCTCTGCAGGAGGAAAACGAGAGTCCTTCCCCACCACTAGTGCCCCCAGTTCAGTTGCTTCACTCGGTACTGTTGGTGCAGGCAGCGAGGCTCTCGGTGGGTCCAGGCTCAGGACAGGCGCGGACATCCCGCATCGTCTGGCCCACGGTGCCCCTGTGGCGGGTGCTCAACGCCTCGGAGCCCGTGCCCTCCAACAGCTTGGCAACCCAGCCCACGCCGGCTGAGCGCAGCAGGCCACCGCCAGCGCACGCGTACAGCACAGGGTTCACGCTGCTGCTCAGGAAGGCCAGCGCGATGAGCACTTGGCGGGCCAGGTACAGCCGATGCCCGGTAGGCCCGGACTCAGCGGTCCTGCCGGCCAGCAAGCGGCCGGCCTGCGCCAGGTTCACCACATGGTAGGGTAGCCAGAAGGCCGCGAAGGCCAGGATGATGAGCGCCACCAGGCGGCCGGTGCGGCGGCTGCGGCGGAAGCGCCGGGCCTGCAGCCTGCGCCCAATGTCCGAGTAGCTGACCACTACGGCCAGGAAAGGCAGCAGAAAGCCAGTGAAGGCCTCGAAGAGCAGATGAAAAGCCTTGTGTCCTTCGCTGGGGTACTTCAGGAAGCAGACCAGGCTCCTGTTGTTTGGTCTCAAGGTTAACTTGCGGTACACGATGACGGGTATGGCCAGCAAAACGGACACCCCCCAGATGCCTACCAGCACCCAGCAGGCAATCGCCTTGGTGCGCAGCTTCTGGGATATAAAAGGGCGGGCCACTGCCAGTGAGCGGTCCAGACTCATAGCCATGATCAGCAGGACACTGGCATACATGCTGACTCCACAGATGTAGTGGAACAGGCGGCAGCCTGCCAGTCCAAAACTCCAGGTGCCTTGGGCCAGGAAGTGGAGGAAAAAGGGGGCAGTGAGCAACACAGCCAAGTCAGCCAGAGCCAAGTTCAGCACCAGCAGGGCAGTGACAGAGCGCTTCCGCATCTTTACCAGTATGCTCCACACCACAAAGCTGTTGCCAGGAAGGCCCACAGCCAGTGCCACTGACAGTAGGATGATAGCCAGCAAAGATATGAACATGTCACCTGGAGAAGAGGGGACTGCAAGAGATGTAGAGTTTATGGCCATTGAAAGGACCTGGAGAGTGAGGGCAGACAAGCACATGAGGGTGGGGGACTAAGGGTTTCCTGACACCCTGGACACACCTAGCCTAAATAGTCTGTCCCCAACATCAGAAGCATCAGATGCACCTCCCCAGGATACTGCCCTCATCACTAACAATGGGCCTGTCTTAAGGGGATCTGGCTGAGTAGAAAAACTATTTCCTAACTGGGCCATGGGGCTCCTTCCTGCCCACAGACCCAATTGCAAAATACACAGCAACTGTAGCAGCACTATTTCCAGACCCCTTCAGCTTCCTTTCCTTCTGAAACTCAGAACCGGACTGGGGATCTTTCCTTGCCAATGCTGTACCCCGTAAAAGGCTAGCTCCTCTGTCCTCTGCCAGACCCTGAGTCCTCTTACCCCCCTCAGTTCCACTGACTTCCTCTAATCACCTGTGCACTCTCCTCAAGATGCCCACGGTCCACAAGCAGTAACAGGAGCCAGAGACAGTTTGTGGACAGGAGACAAATCCTCCCAAATCCTTTTAACCACTGCTCCTCAGGTGTCTTCGGAAATTCTTTTGCATCTCCTTTCATGGCTGCACCTTGCCCCACCATCATCTCCCCTGATCCCGGGATACTTACAGGCTTTACCAGCTACTGGTTGGAAGCTGGTGCCAATCCCAGACACAGGGCAGAGTGGTGTAGCCTTCCCTAGGTCTGTCCTATTTCCAGGGGGCTGGACCCTGGTCCGGGTGCCTTCGGCTAAGTCAGCCAGAGAGGAAGTGCTAAGAAGCAGGGGAGGGGGAAGACACATCTTCCTGAGGGTGGGGCTGAAACTCCTATCTCCTCCCTTCACTGGGAGGGGGGATAGTCTGTGTGTTCCTGAAAAACCCAGCAGGTAGGACTCCTCAGGGGTGGGGTCAGATGAGCTTGGCCCTGGAAGGGGCTGTGAGAGAGGAAAGAGGGGTGAGGGGAGTGAGTAGGCCCGGGTGTGGCCTCAGGTGCAGGTCCAGACTGGAGAATTGAACAAAGTAATAATTTATGTCATACCGGAGCAGAAGGGAAGGAATTCTGCCAGAGAGGGCTCAGATTGAGAGGCCCAAATGTTGAAGCATCTTTACATTTTGTGGGAACAATATAGATTTTTAGACTAATACGAAGTATAGGTTGGAGCTGCAGCTAGGTTCTGGATTTGGGTTAGGTAACATGCCTTAAAGACAGCACCCTAGTTTGGCTTGGGTTCAAGTCATGAGCAAACTTGGGGGCAGAGGGCCCTCTTCCAGCACCCTTATCCCTCTCCTCAGTTAAAAGGATTAATTCCATTCTAGGCCAGTCAATACTCCTTTCCCTTTGGTAGAAGCCAAAATCCCTTCCATAGAATGCCAATTTCTTCCCCTTCCCACATCCACTTGCCTCATGATTGCCCATGTGGCTACCCTACCCCATTAGTTTGGATTTAAGATCTGGGCACTGGGCAATGAGGTTAGCACCATCTCTTTCCTAACTTCCCAAAGCCAACTTTCCAGTCCAACCCTAGACAGACAGAAAAGAGTAGAGGCTGAGCATAGGAAGCAGGCATGAAGGAGTGGGGGCAGTGATTCCTCATGCTTGCCCTGCCAACAGAGGAAACTAAGAATGTGGAAAGGGAAACAGCCCCCAAAAGGGTCACTCTTTGCCTCCCCCGGAAGGAGGGCAATCTCTTGAACTCTCCTGCAGAAGTTAATAACTGGAAAGGTTTTCCTGAAATCTGACCATGAGCCTTCTTTCTTCCGTTTCAAAGGTATAATGGTGTTCACTGAGGTCCCTTACTCTTAGTAGTATGTCCCCTCCCTTTCTCTGCTTTGAGAAAAGCCAGAGCAGAGCGGACCCAGTAGCTGTCAGGCAGAGGATGTGATGAAAAGAAATTAGTTGAAACCACAGCAAAAAGGCAGAGCTGAGGAAGAGCTTTCTGACCACAGAGGGTGAGTGAGGCGGGGGATATGTAACAGAGGAAGTTAGGGAGCCTCTGTGGGTGTATGAGGACAGGAAGAAGCCCCAGTAGTTGGTGTTTGTGGGTAAAAGTTTCTGGATCAGGGCTCTGGAGTCAACCAGAGGTCCCTTCTGGTAGAAACTGGGTTGTCTTTGCCTCCTTTCCCAAGCTGCTCCCAACCTCCACCTATCTCAATGTCCTTTCTTCCTCTGCCCAGGCTGGGCACTCTAACTATACTCCCTGCCCCCCACATGCAGAGCTCCACCCCAACCCCAGTTTTGGTGACATTGGCATGACCCTGAGAACTGGATTTCCTTTGCTCTCTTTTGGCATCTGCCTGGGTGGTGCAAACAGTCATTAAAACAACATGGAGTGATAGGGTGATCACTCAGGTAACCAGCCTCTAAGTTTGCCAGGGACTGAGGGGACTGGAACAAGAAACTTATGGTGCTAAAGCTGGAACAGTCTTGGGCAAACTGGGATGAGTTGGTCACCTCTGAGACTACATGGGTGTGCACATGGACATCCCCTAAAAAGAATCCCATCCTACCTCCCCAAACTCTAGAGTGTCAGGATCCAGACCGGTTTTAAGACCCAGAGATAGATTCCAAGAAGATGGGGGCTGAGAAGTACTGGGGTGGGGATGAGGAACAGCTAGCAGTGTTGGAGGAATCAAGAAACAAAGACGAAAAAGAGAAAAGAAAAAAGAGAAAAAGGAGAGATGGCGCTTCCCTGAAAGTCTTCCTGTCTCCCAAATATCCATACTGTTCCCCACACCTCTTCATCCCCAATCCCCAACCATCCCCTGGGTGAGCAAGTATCTTCTCCTGGGCTCCTTTTTGACTCAGGTGACCTTTTGGGGTAAAGGTAGATTCAGAAAGGAAGGACTCCCAGAGCCCCTCTCCCACAGAATCAACCCCAAGACAGGAAAACTTTCCTTTCAAATCCCACAGATTGACTTTCCCCTTTCAGAACCAATTTTCCCACGCTGGGCTCTTACAGAGACCCTAGGGAATGGATTCCATCCACCCTTCATCCAAGCACCCATACCTTTCCTTCCTCTTTCTCCCTTTATTTCCAGAGTGTTTCTATGAGTTGGCCTGGGGAAACCAGGCCACCCAGACTGGAGAGAACAGGCCAAGATGCCCCTGAAGGCTGGCACTGCCCAGCTCGGCCTGAACTAGGCAGGAACCAGACAGCTTCAGCACAGCACAGGCACAATGAGCCACCAGGGGAGCATACCTAAGCCATCATAAAAGGGCTGCCCAGGGTATTCACAATATTGGCACATGGGCATCTGCCAACCTGCAAGTACATGATACCCATCAACATGTACCACCACCACCTGCAATCCCTCGGTTTGGAGAAAACTGGGCCCTGCCCCACATATGTAATAATTTTGCCCAGACAGATCCAAACTGGTCAGAGGAGGATCCCTGCATGTTCCAGAGTGGTCTCCTGGGTTGGGGAGTGTGGGGCTGGGGGGCTAGGGGGGGGCAGTGGAGATAGAAAGGGACGGGGAAGGGCAGACCCAGTTGTAGGGTTTGGCATCAAGGGTCCCATCCTTGACTGTCCTTCCCTGCCCCTCCCCCAGGGTCTCCATTGCCCCGGCCCTGCCCCACCACTTTGAGGCGAGGGGTAGCTCGAAGCTCCATGGTCCCCTCCCTAGAGCGCCCACCCCCGCGGGCCTCTCCTGAGCCCTCAAAGAGCCGTGTGAGGAAGCGGGGACCTGCCCGGGGCAGCAGATCCCCGGCAGTGAAGACATAGAGCACCGGGTTGACGCTGGAGCTGAAGAAGGCCAAGGCCGTAGTTCCAGCTCTCGCTGCCTGGCTGGCACCACCGAACCTCGCCAAAGCGCCTTCTGGCGGAGCCAGTGCGGCGACCACCTGAAGAATGTTGACCACGTGGTAGGGGGCCCAGAGCAAGCCAAAGGCGAGCACAATGGCGCTCACCAGCCGGCCCACCCGCGTCCCGTGCCGCCTGGTGCCCCAGTGGGCGCCCCGCAGCCGCACCAGCGTCACGCTGTAACAGCCGAGCACCAGCCCAAAGGGAAACACGAAGGCAGTCAGAGTCTCCAGACTCAGGTGGGCAGCAGCGTGGGCCGGCGACGGGTGGCACAGCTGGCACACACGGTCCCCCCAGAGGTGGCGGTAGACGGCGGCCGGGAGGGCCAGCAACAGAGCGGCCAACCAGACCGCAAGCAGCAGGCGGCGGGCCAGAGCCGGGCTGCGCAGTCGCGGCGCCAGAAAGGGGCGGGTGACGGCGAGGCAACGCTGCAGGCTGAGCAGGCTGGTGAGCAGGACGCTGGCGTACATGCTGAGCGCGCACACGTAGTATACGGCCTTGCAGCCCGCCTGGCCCAGCGGCCAGGCCTGCCCCATCAGGAAGGCCACGAAGAGCGGCGTGAGCAGCAGCACTGCGCCGTCAGCCAGCGCCAGGTGCAGCACAAGCGTGGCTGCTAGCGGTCGCCCCCGTGTGGGCCGCCAGCCTAACAAGCTCCACACTACGAAGCCATTGCCCGGCAGCCCCAGCAGCGCCGCCAGCAGCAGGAAGGTGGTGCCTGTGACCCGCGAGGCCTTCCAGCTCAGTAGGGTCTCGTTCCCAGGGGGACGGTAGCAGGCCGACATCCTTCTGCGCCTACGGGGAATTGGAAGGGGCCATTGAAGGCATTCAGGGCAAAAGCCCATGGTTACCCCTTATGCCAGGTGGGAGGGGGCTGTGCCTTCTCTCACTTCCCCTGCAGCCTGTCTCTCCATCTGGGAGCCTCGACTCACTTCCCTGAGGGCCTTAAGCCCTGATACACTTCTTGGAACCGAAATGCCCTGCTCTCTGTCATCTGACCTCCCCAGTCTTGACTCCCAGCCGGTTCTACCTCCACCTCCACCCCTCTAGTCCGGCCCCTCCTTCTTCGTCCAGCGAGTCCTTATACTTCAGGGCGAAAGTGAATAGATCTACTTACCCAGCTAGGAGATAGTAGGCTTGTGGGCTAGCAGGTGGCCTGGTGAAGCAGAAAGGCAAAGCAGCAGTGAGCAAGGTGACACTCCTTCCTACGCCTATGAGGTTGGCGAGTGTGAGCGAGAATGGGGAGGGACAAGGTGGGGCTCCTCTTGGGGGAAGGGCCCCTCCCTTACGATACTCCTTCCCATCACTAACACATCCAGGCATGTGAGATCCTGCCTCCCAGGAAACAGGGTAAGATGAACGGGTACAGATAAGGTTCCCTGGTCCTGTATATGAGTAGGGACACTGCTGAATCCTGACCCTGGGTCCTGCTTCTGCCCATATCCCTCCCCCAGTCCTGGTCCCAGGCATCCCAATCCCACAGCCCTGTGCTCTCTGGCCTCCTTGGACTGCACTCAGCAGAGAGGGTGACCCAAACTACTCATCCCCCAACTGCTCTATCTTTGCCTATTTCCAGACTCCTGACCCTGATGAGCCCCCCTTTTCCTCAGCTTCCCATCTACCCTTCTCATCCCTTGCCTTAGGTCCTGTCCCAGCCATTCCACCCCCAGAGCTCTCACTGGGATGTCAATGACAGCCTTCAGTATAAAGCACAAGCCTAAGTTCTGGGGGAAGAGGAGGTGCATGGAGGTGCAAGGGACTTATACCCTGGTTGAGAAATGATAACACACACCCATGAAGAGCCCACATTACCAGGCTGTACCAGCGGCAAAAGAAAGGAAAGAGTGCACTGGTGGAGACATACTGAAAAGAAGACTCCCGCACGCCTACCTCCTAGGCTGACTGAAAGGAGTAAAACAAGATGATGTATGTAAAGTGTTGTACAGATACAGAGGTTAGCCAAAGCCCAGAAATGAAGAAATTTGAGGGGCACATAGTAGATTGATAAAAGGGAATGTGAAAGGCCCCTGCCTAGTCAACAGCCTGAACTGGGGGTTCCTTGGGAGCCAGAACACAGTATTGTGTCAGTCTGGGTTCCCGCCAAAGCAGAGCCCAAGTTAAGTGCATGGGTATAGGTAATCCTGTACTGGGGAGGTCAGCTCAGAAGCAGAAATGAAGCAGCAGGGGAAGGGAAGGAAGAGGAAAGCTAGTAAGTATGTTATTGAGCCCCTTCAGAAGGCATCAGGAACCTCTGAGAAATACACAGGATGTCTTCCAGAAAAAGGGAAGACATTTATGCCCAGCTTGCATTCCCCATTCAGCGTTGTCCTGGAAGCATTAAAACTCCGCAACACACTTGCAGCTTATACTTGTTAGGCAGCTGACTGAGCTGCTTCAGATCAGACTGCCAGGCAGGAGAGCAGACTTTTGCACTCATGTAGTCGTTCACTGTCAGTGACAGTCTGAGCTTCGACCACAACTGCAGCTGAAATCTTGAGATGGGACACAGGGCATCAAAAGCTAAATTCCTGATGCCATCACAGGTTGTCTCTTTCCCCACATGCATCTTCTTCATATCCATTACATAGACAAAAGGAAGAGGTGAGAAGGTGACTGAGCAATCCACGGTGGCCTAAGCAGGCAGTTCGGGAGAAGGAAGCCAGAGGCACGTGGAGCCATCCCCTCCCCTAGATCAAGGAGGAAGCAGCAGGAAAGCTGGAAGGCCAGAGTCCCAGAAAGGTCCTGGTGATCCCGCAGCCATGGAGCAGGATCCATTCTCTCCGCATAACCCCCCTCCCCTCTCTCACTCCCCAGGTACTAACTAGGTGGCCTCACCTCCTTTACCCTAAACCCTGTCCATAATCCCCACCTCAGCCAAGCCTCCCTTTTCCTAAAGCTGCAGTTTATAGCTTTTCCAGTAGGGGAAAGCATGGCACAGTGCAAATCACATATAATGCAGCTTCTCACAGGATGGGATCCAGAAACTGTCCCTAGAAATCCCCTCCATAGAAAGAAAACCACCAGAGGTCACATTCCATCCTCTTCCATAGCTCACATTTGCCCTCACGGCACACGCCACCAGCAGACACAGGCCCAAGCAATGTGACTTTTGCCAGCAACTCTGGCCTCAATCCTTCCCCAAGACATGATCTAGGCCAATCTCCGCCCCCTCCACCTAGACTTTGCACTTCTCACCGAACAGACAAGGGGGCCAGAGTCCAGGTTGACCCATCCCCCACCTCACTGAGGCTGAGATCCAAAACACCACCCGCTCAGCCCAAGCACAGCAGAGAACCCGCCAGCCAGAACTCACAAAAAAACAACTCTCCAGCTCCTTCATTCCAGCATGGAGCACCTCTCTGCCCTGAACCCCAGAGGCTTACTCAGGTGATTTCTAACCCTCCTCCCCACCCTTCAACTCTGGCAATATGCTCAGGGCAACACACAATTCCACTTGGCACCTAGGAGACTCACGTACCAGTACCCCTTCCCCTCCCCACCCCCACTTTCCACAGCGCACCTGTACAGTTCCTGACCATCTGCTCCCCACCCCCACTCCATGGTCTCCCTGCACGACTATAATCTGCAAACCTAGATACCTCCCTCCCTCCCTAACTCTCTCATTCTGCCCCATCCTCCCCTTTCCACTACCAGGTCACTATCCTATATGAGCTCTGAGTTTGGCCGGAGGGTCTGGACCTCAGCTCCACCACCCCAGCGACCTTTCCGTGTCTGTGATCAAAAGAGGACCACTCGGAAAGGCCTGACAGCTGCCACCCGCCAGGAACTTCTAGACAAGGTAAGTGAGCCAAGTCCCTGGGCTTCTATCGCAGGGGCAGCCAAGGGGCTCAAAGGAGTGTGAAACTGGCATGAACCAAAGGGGCTGTTACATGGCTACTCCTGAGGGCTAAAAGGGGCCTCAGCCCAATGACCTCTGCTGGATTTCGGTCATTTTTTTCCCAGGGAGTGGGCTTTTCTTTGGGGACAGGGGAAGGAGTAGACAGGTAGGGTTGGAAGGACGGAATTCAAGAAGTCAGTATGGAATGGCGATTTGTATGACAAATCACGTTCAAATCCTGATGCTGCCACTTCCTAGTGTCAAACCTCAAGAACTTATTCAACCTATCAAAACTCCAGTTTCTTCACCTACAAAAAGGGAATAATGAATGACACGCCTACCTCCTAGGCTGACTGAAAGGAGTAAAAGAAGATGATGTATGTAAAGTGTTGTACAGATACATGGCACCAGTGAAGACTCAAAAATATTGAGTCAGTATTACTGAAAACAGGTCTGGAGGACTGTTTTTATAAAGGACATTATTATTGAAAAGTTCTGAGGGTGGGGCACAGTGAGGTGGGACTCTGGAGAGTAGACAGAAGGATGGACTTCAAGAGAACCTGGTTAGCTTTTCAATTCCAAACTAGCAGGAGTGGCTTGGAAGGGAGTAGGGACAGAGGACAATGACATGGTAGGAGCGAACAGGGAAACGGGTCAGCCCAACAACTGAAGAACACTAAACGCTAGAGCCGTCTGGGGGATGGCAAAGCCCCAGGAAGCAGAGTTGGGATATCAACCAGCATCAAGGGCCCATCGATGGATGCTGTGCAACTCAAGAGGGAAGAGGCACGGGATAAGCTCTGCCCCTTCCCTCCTGCTTCTTGCCACTGGGCAGGCCCTGGAGAGCCTGCTGCTGAGTGGGGAGCTCACACTGGTGCTAGAGGAGGATGGGACTGCCGTGGAGAGCGAGGACTTCTTGCAGCTGTTGGAGGATGACACATGCCTGATGGTGCTGGAGTGCGGGCAGAGCTGGAGCCCCAGCAGGGTGAGAACCCCAGACGGGGGCAGCTATAGGCCCCAGGCCCTTGACTCTCTCCCGAGCTGCTTCTCTAGCCTAGCCCTGATACAGGGGCAGACGCACGGGGAGAGGTGAGGAGTTGCCAAGGACGCCTTACAGTGGACAAAAAGTCCAGGCAGGAGTGGGCTGACTCAGTGCTGACGGGGATTAGTGGGGGGTGTCAGTGCGTGAGGGGCCATCACACAACGGGGTTCCCTACAGAGTGGGGTGCTGTCATACGGCCTGGGCCAGGAGAAGCCCAAGCACAGCAAGGACATCGCGCGCATCACCTTCGACGTGTACAAGCAAAACCCCAGAGACCTCTTCGGCAGCCTGAACATCAAAGCCACCTTCTACGGGCTCTACTCCATGAGCTGCGACTTTCAAGGACTCGGCCCAAAGAAAGTACTCAGGTCAGAGATCAACATGTCATTACATCCCCATCCCCTACGCTTGCGGTTCCTCCAGTTCCTTCTCACACACTCACCTGCCTGTTAGTTCCGCCCTATGGAAAACCCCCAGCTGCCAGCTCGAGGGCCACCTGCCAGGATGCCCCCGCTGACCTCCTCTTGTCTCTGCCCTTCAGGGAGCTCCTCCGTTGGACCTCCACACTACTGCAAGGCCTGGGCCACATGTTGCTGGGAATTTCTTCCACCCTTCGCCACACACTGGAAGGAGCGGAGCGGGGGCAGTGGCAGCACCGGGGCCGCCTCCATCCCTACTGAGAAGGGGCCCTGAGCTTCTGCACCTAGACTCATTCCAAGAGACACACTGTGAGGACTGTGACGGCATCAGCTGTGGGAACCTGCAGATGGTACACATTAGATGGCTCTCTTGATGTCCCCACTGTCCTCTGACCCCATCGTGACAGGCACCATCAGCACAGTGCCTATACCCGTTCCTGAGGAACGCTGTCTCTTCCTAGCCATCTTTTCAGCCTCCCACTTATCCTGAAAGGCCATCGGCCTGCCCCCAGGCATCTTGATCCCACCCTGATTGCTACTACATCTAGATTCCTGACAACTCCTCCTGTCCCTAAGCTCCCCAGTGCACTGAAGGCCGCCCTCTCTGAGTCAACATGAGGTCTCTATTTTGTCATACCCAACCCAAAAATAACAAAAACATTTCCAATAAAAATATTAAAATGTTTGCCACTGACACTTATGACTCCAACTTAAACTAGGAAGGGAACACAATAGATACTCCCTTTTCCCCCTCCCCTGTCAACACACAAGTCCAGATCCAAGGGCCTCAGCCTTCAAGTATTGAGTTCAAAGCCCGCCTCCGCTTGGCCACTGGCCCCTGCTGCTGTTCCCAAGCCTCTCGCCGCTTCACGAAAGTAGCCAGGGCCACGTTTCGAGCCACATGATGGCCAAAAGGGTCTCTTATCAGCTCCTGATTCCGCTCCCCTGCAAAAGGAACCACTTATGTTCAGTATCACCATGCAGTTACCCACTCATGCTCAAAGAGACTCTGCCTGGGGGTAAAGGTCCCCTCTTCCCTCCATTTTCCCTGGACCCACCTCAGGGTAGAGTTAACACCTCACTCTCCAAAGAGCAGAAGCCGAGAGGAGGGCTGGGCGCACAAGACTATACCATTAGCAGAGGTGAAGGGGAGAGCAGAACGCTACAAACCCATGGCCAAGACCACTCTTTGGAACTGAAATCACTGCTGACCTGAAGTCCACTGCCCAGCGACCCAGTTGTCTGCAGTGAGGGGAGGGAAGGTTGAAAAGAGAGGTGCTGGTGCTCACCCAGCTCAGCAGCAATTTCCTTCCGGACCCCCAGGGCAGCTCCACTCCAAATGGCATCTAGCACACGGCTGCCATGGCGACTACAGGCCAGAGCCACATATTGTCCCTGCATTGAGACAAGCAAGGGAGGTCCCTCTAGGGCACTCCACATAAGTGTGTTGGGGAGTGCAGAAGGGTGAAGTTACAAGAGTTTAGAGACTGAATCAAATAGTCTAGGAGCTACGTATCTTCTCTTTGACTCTGAAGGACAGTCCTGGGGGAAGCTCGTATTCTCTTAAATAGATAATGGTGAGGCAATCAAAGCAGAAGCCAAAAGTCTTACTTTTAGGGTCTTCAGCACACGGCGGCGCTGTCTGCACGTCACAGAGGTGCTGGTCAAGACAGCATCAAGCACATGGGAACCAGCAGGGTTCTGGGCCAGAGTCAGAAGCTGTGGTCCTGTCAAAGCACCCAGACTTCGAAGTACAAGACTAGGGTTAGAGAAGTGTAGCAGATGCTGGAGCAGCAGAGACCCAAGAACTGTCACTTCCCCGAGGGCCTTGGCTGTGGCCATTTCCATCTGGGAAGACAGAGATAAGGAATCAGGAGGTAGCCACCTTCACTTGGATGAAGTTAGAGATCTCACCACCTCACCTCAGGAGCGAGGGGATCCCTAAACCGTGGGAGGCCTGGCCCCCAGTTAGTCACTGGCTTGGCCTCTCCCCTACCTCACCTGGTGCTCCGCAGGCACTGCCTCCTCCTCCTGCATCAGTCCATAGTACACCTCGTAAGTCATCAAAGTGGCAAAGAGAGGCACACAGGCTACTTGCCGAGAGGAAGGCTCTGCACAGTGGAATGCCTACAGGAGAACACAGAACACAATGACTCTGAGAACTATCTCATCCCTATACTCAACTCTCTAGACAGGGCAAAGCATGCAGGAAAGGTAAGGATGCTCAACTACACGGAGGTAAGCTGCACGAGGGTGGGATCTCACCTGCCCCTCCGTGTCCCCAGCCGGGATCTCACCTGCCCCTCTGTGTCCCCAGCGTCTACACCCATAATGGGCTGAATGAACATTTATTCCTTAAATAACTTCTTAGTTTTGGGAGACAATTTCCATTGCAGGGCTATGATGACCTTGACCTCATTTTTCCCGGCATCTGTGAACTCCCTAGGCATTAGACCTCTTCAGTCCAGAGATACAACCACTGTAGATTAGGTAAGTCCAAACAGGTAGAATTAGAACTGAGGGCATGAATGCTTTTGGGCTAACACCCACTCACCTCCAACAACAGCTGCAGGACCTGGGCTTGGAGGGCCCCAACTCTGCGGCAGGCTCCCACCAGGGCAATGACTACCCCTGGGCGACCCCGGGCCAGAACAGTTTCCAAGGCAGGGCTCAGCTCCTCAAACACAGGGGACAGCTGAGGGGAAGCATGGAATGAAGAATCTTTGGCAGTCTGCTATTAGGAGGCTAAGTTATTCATAGATGTTTTGCTGCCAGAAACAACTGAAAATACTAAATAAAACAAAAGCACTGCCAATATCAGGACTTTGGTTTGGCTGGATAACATCCATGACAAGGGGATCTCAGAGGATGAGGACTAAACCTGCCCCTTCACCGAACTCCCCACCCGGGTGATCATAAGAAGCATGCCTGGTGCCAAGTAGCAGAAGAAAAAGAGAAGCTACGGCAGCCGCTCCAGCACTCATGGATTTGTTAGCCTGGTACCCAGAACTCGAGTGGGCTGTGGAACCTCAACCTGTGCACTGATTTAAGCCACCCTCCTGCTGTTACTGGCACCTGAAACAAGCCAAAACAAATCTTTCTGGGAAGAAGACATTCACCCTAGGCTCTTGGAATGCCCCCAGGAATAACTTTTCAAGGAGACTAGTCCTCACACTAGTCCGACAGACACAGAGGTGGGCATACAATAATACATGGCCCACGGCAAAGAAACCTGAATAAACAACAGAGTAGAGAAACACATCAAGCCAGTTCTTGACTCACTAGCTCAGGGGTAGTGACAGCATCCAGTAAACGCTGAAGAGGGAAGTTGGCAATGGGATGTGCAGCCAGGGTCTGCAGCTGCCCGTGGAAGTGATCTTCAAACAGGCTCTGGAGCCTTGGGGGCTCCAACATGCGCAGCACCTGCTCCAGGAGTCTGGAGCTCGTCCGGTCCCGCAGAAATAGCAGTAGTGGGCTAGAGACAAGGAGAAGACGACCAGAAGACCTCACCCCACTTCATCCAAAATACCCACATCCCCTCGTCCATTTCACATGGCCTTAACAACATAGCTCGATCCTGAGGTGCTGACCATACCTGCCATCTGCTGAGGAATTGCGGCTACTCAGGTAGCCAATCACAGCATTGCAGAGATGGACACAAAACTGGGGCAGTTTGCGGTATAAGACCTGTAAGGCCACTTGAAGGCAGAAGCTGGAGATCTTGTCGGTGATAAATACTGCAGGGAGTGGGCAGAAATAACAAAAGCAGTGTTCCCCAAATCCAGACAACCTATAGAGCCTCAGCAATAAGGTACCAGGGACCATGGATACAAAGGGTCTACACAGAGTGTTTCCAACATCAAACCAGATCAGATTTGAAAAAAAGAGGAATAAAACTGATCTAAATAGGATGATGATAATCACCTCCAGAAAAGTAGATCCTAGACCTCCTTCTACTTCCCTCCTTACCAGCAATGTCCTTCAGAAAGCAAGAGCTTAGATCCTGAAGACGATTCAAGAAGGTGTCAGGGACTTCAAAATCAGTTGGTTTACATTCCCGAGCTGGGGCCCTTTGGGCTTCTGAAGGAAAATCAGCACATATGCAGTGGTGAGATCACAAACTACCATTCAGGAGGGGGGCAGAATTCCACAGACGAACAAGGACCCAGCTGGGAGATGCTGAACACTTATGAATGTCTCTTCTCATCTGGATGACTGAACTGAGACTGTATTTCTGTTTTAGTCTGCTTAAGGAGCTTCAACCAGCTCTCATGGTCTAAACTCTCTAACCTTATTTCCCAAGGTTTTTCAAAATGTTAGATCACAGCCAGAGTGCATTATGAAATCAACTTAGTAGGTCTCAACCATCACCTTAATGGAATAGAACAAGAATAAAATAAAAAGGAAAAGAAAATATCAGAGTGGGTTGCATGAAGTAAGGATACTATTGTTTCCTGAACTTTTGCTTGAATCCAGTATGTCTACAGATACTCTTTTTTTTTTTTTTTGTATTTCTTATTCTGACTTGTGGCTTTTATAAAAAGTTTGCAATCCATTTCTCAAATGAATTACCTCTTCCTCCTGCCCCCATTCTAATAGCTGTGCCCTTAACACAGCTGTGCACCCTCACCTCTGGGCCTCTGTGCACACTTATCTTCAGCCTGCTAAGTAAGACCTGTGCTAATTTTCTTGCTAATTCTTCATGGTCATGAAAAATTACTCTTTTGCTTTGCAGAGTTCTGGACTTTCTATACTGTCCTTTCCTCAAGATCTACTCCCTGTCTTATATTACTTACCGGGTGACTGAGAGCCATGGTGCTTGGCTCTCTGAGACTCCAGAAGAGTCCCTCCTAACACCTGCAGCAGAGTTCGGACCAGGAACGTGCCATGTGTGTCTCCACAGTAGAAAAGAAAATCATCACACACCTCAGAGGCTAGTCCCAGGACCAGATCCTCCAGGTTCTCCAAGGGACCATCCTTCCCATCCTCCTCCTCGTCCTCCTCTGCAAGGCTCCCCAGCAATCGAGGCAGCTGTAGCAAAGCACTTTGCAATACATGGACGGCGCATCGATGACAGGCCACCAAGCGCAAGTTGGAGCACAGTGCAGCCCATACTCGACACAGCGGTTTCAGAGGACTGAACCCCAACAGCTCCTGCAGCATCTCACTGCCAGTCCTGTTTGTGGCCAAGGCTAGGGTCTGAGCCTCCACTTCCTTCAAAACATTGTGCACCATCAACTCTGGATAGACGAGGAAAGAAATATTTTTAAGAGACTGAGAGCATAAGGCTATGTATGTTCCATCAACTAACGAGGCGGGGGTGAGTGTGGGGAGAAAGTAGTGGATGAAACTAAGTCCCCACGCCACGATCTGGGAACCCAGGGCAATTTCCTCGCTTATTCTACATTTTATGCCCACCGAGTCCCTCTCGGCCCCACCCGGAAGATGCTCCCGACCTCGTTCTTCTCCGGTCTCCGGAGCCTCTTTCAGGGCGGATAGGGCCCGGCGGAAATAGCCCAGAGCTTCGGGACTCAGGTGAGGCTGTGCAGCCAGAGCCGCGTCCGAATGTCGGTCCGAGGGCGGGCACGGGTGCCGCTGGCGGCCTGCTCCGGGCCGCCCAGACCCCTTGGCACCGAGCCCTCGTTTGCCGCCAGCTGGGAACCGGCTCCCTGCCTTGTGGGCGGAGCGTGGTCCCAGTCCCATAGGTGCTTCGGGCCCTCTCCGTCCACGAAAGCCGCCTCGGTCGCCGGGAGACCCTCACTCGTCCAATCGTGGACCGGACCGGGTCGTACTTTAGAAACGCCGGCGCGCTCGGGACGTCATCGTCCCGCGACAGCCCCTAAGCCTTCCGGCTGGAGTGGGTGTGTCGCCAGACCGCCCCGCCTCCACCTGCCAATCCTGGTCCCCGCCCAGATTCGCCCAGATTCGCCCAGATTCGCCCGACCGCGCTTCGCACTCTGACCCGCCCGCTCCACGCTGTCCGCTGACTTGAGACAGAAGCGGACTTGCACCTCAGCCTCACACCCTGACCCAGTCGTAATCAGTGCGTCCCGCCCCCACGGCCGGAATCAAGTTCTCGATTCTGAGAACCGCGAGCCAGACGACGCCAGGATTCCGGAGGCAGCACAGTTGACAGGTGAGGAGCGCGACCTCCCTCGTTAGGACTCAGGGTCTCTGAGCCTCGTGCTCACCCCGGACACGGAAGACGTGCCCCCGGGCTCGGCCTGACGGGGCCAGCCAGCGGCCAGAGCCCCAGACCTCCAAGACTCTACTAGGACGCGCGGCGGCGACTGCCGCGCCAGAATCCCCCACCCAGTCAGCCCCAGTCAGAGAGTCCCAGGAGGTGTCCAGCCCTGGACAGACCCACCCACCCAGACCCCTTCTTCATTCCTTGCCCTCCCAAAGAGAACAGTCAGCCTTGAACTAGGGCCTGCACTGTTCTATCCCCTCTGAAATTTCTCTCCCATCAAAGGATCCCAGCCTTGGCTCCCCTTCCTGCCAACTGTCAGGGTTCTCCTCCACATACAAAACCTGCAGGCCTCTCAGAGCGAGTCTTTGCTTCTACAGGTTTCCCCCCGCCACCCCCTTTGCTTGTGAGTCATGGTAGCTTCCATGAAGGGCCAAGTGTGCGTGGTGACTGGTGCTTCCAGGGGTATTGGCCGAGGCATCGCCTTGCAACTCTGCCAAGAAGGTGCCACAGTATACATCACTGGCCGCCGTCTCGACACGCTGCAGGCCACTGCTCAGGAGGTGAGTGCTTCCTCTGGAAGGGACCAAAGAGACAGAAACCACCTGCCAGAGCCCTTCGCCTAATCCCTTACCTGAAACCATAATATTCCTCAACAAAATGTGAATAATCACTCAAAATGGGATAAATGAGCCCCCAAAATAACTTCCTATCAGGTTAAATTTTCCCACCAAGTGAGTTTTATGGAAACATTTCCTGTTTGAGAGTATCAGGGAATTTGGAGTTGCAACCAATGGGTTGTGGAACCTGTGCGTTGTTCTATTTTAGGCAAGACTTTATGGAACTGCAAGTGTACACTTGACTCTTCTACACATTTCAGTTAAATAAATATTTGAGTATGTTTGATTTCTAGGCAATGGCTGAAGCACTGGGGTTACCAAGATTAAAAGATCAACTTCTACTCTTGATCAAAAGATACAGTCCAGCAGACAAAGGCACAAGCAAATAATTTCAATGTAACGTGAATATGGTACATGATAAGAGGGAGAGGTGCACAGAGTGCTCTGTGAGTGCAGGAGAGCAGTTAGGAGGCAAGCTGCTAAGAAGGTGGGACCCAGAGCATGGATCTGCAGAACAGGATCATTCCTAAATAAGGTGATCTTCTTCCTCTGAAGTTAGAGGATGGGGGCACATTTGTAGAAGGTGAGGCAGAACGGGAAGCAGAAGTAGTTCTTGCCTGAGAGCTTTGATTTCTCAGCTACCAGGCAGGGGCATTACTGGAATGAGGGTAACAGGGCTGGGGTTGAGTAGGTGTTCCACGTGGGTGGTGAAGGGTGGCAGCTGAGGGCATGAGAGATGGAAATGACCAAGGACAAGGAAAATGATAACTCATTTCTCAAGAACAACCTCCATGCCTTATTTGTTCCTTGCCCTTCACTTGCAGAGTACAATGCCTTAGGCTTCAGTACATGTTTACTGATTTTAAACTTGAGGTTCCAATCCACTTTGCTCCATAACGGGAGGACCTAGCATTCCTGAAACTCCTCGAACAGACACGAGAGGACGATACTGCCCACCATGGCCTTCAACTGCTGGCTTTCACTCCTGTGATTGCCTTCTTAGCTCCCAAGCTGGCATTTGAGGGTATTTGCATTATGTCTCACACTCATGTGGAGACTGTGAGCTCATTCCCTCTGTCCCTCTCCAGGCACAATCCCGAGGTGGCCGGTGTGTGCCCGTGGTGTGTGATTCAAGCCAGGAGAGTCAAGTACGAAGCCTGTTTGAGCAGGTGGATCGGGAACAGCATGGGCGTCTGGATGTGCTGGTTAACAATGCCTTTGCTGGGGCCGAGGTACTCGTTGAACTTTTATCCCAGCTCCACACTCCTGACCTCACCCTCTGACCTCTGAGTCTTCATCCCCACTCATTGTCCCTTCCACTGAAAAAAACCCTCATAGCTTCCTGCCTTCAGATCATCCCATTCATCACCCTCCCTGTGCCTTCCAGGCAATCCTGAAAAACAAAAACAAAACATTCTGGGAATGCCCCGCCTCCATTTGGGATGATATCAACGATGTTGGACTCAGGTTGGTGTTCCCCCTGCCCCACTGCAGTGGCCTGGGCTGCCCTCACTCATTTAGTCAGTCACTCATCCTGAGCCTGAACCTTTCCCCATATGCCCTCTCCATTTCCCTCTGACCTCCTTGTCTCTTTTTCCCTTCTTCTGTCCCATTTATCCACTTAACTCTGAAGAAGTTCCATCCAGGGAACGTCAATTTTTGCCTCGTTTGTCGGTAATGTTCCTCTAACTTGCTCATGGCCTCTCTACTGCCTCACTCTCTGCCCATCCAAGTACACGACCCAGAAGGCACCGTCCTTCCTCAGTAATGCCTATCGTCCATAGTCAATATTCACAGAAACTGTTAGAGGAAGAAACTGTTTGGTTTAAGATCAAAAGGTCAGGAAGAAAGAATGAATGCCAGCCATTTTAGACTGCACATCTTTACTCCAGACCCATAGGCAAAGGCATTCGTGAGGTCAGAGTTTCGTGGTTATACATACATCTGGCACAAGAGTGAATCGAAGCACAGCATTTAAAGTCTGCCCAACATGATATACACCAGCTGAGTCTCTGTTTCTTGCTGCTGAAACAATGGTACCCTTTCAGAAACTGCACTGCATGGAGGTGATCAGCCACCTATGGGAGTAACTAAGGGATTATCTGCAAATCTGTGACTAAAACATCTCACAATACCCAAGGCTTCTAATGGCAGCTCAAAGGAAGCAGGATTAAAATCCAATTGTGATTTCCAAAGTTAAAAAAAGACTATGAGGTCAGAGGGGGACAGTCAGTCAAGAGGCAAGAAAAGAAAACCCAAGGAGGTGAAACTGGCAACTCCCACATGCTTAGCCTGCCAAAGAGAGGGGCCTTGCACACCCTCACCTCTTGCCGGTGAGAGTTTTGAGACTGCAAGACCAGTATATCTTATTCCCCATTGCCCCCCGTCCCCACGTGAATGAGATATAGCTACTGTTAATAGCCTAGTATATATTCCACTATTCTTTTAAATACTCCACTGACAGGAGGCACCACAACTTACATATCTACTCCCTTATCTGTTGCAGTAGTGGAATTTCTGAGCCAAAATATGTACTCCTTAAAGATTTAATAAACATTATCAAGCCATCCCCCCAAAAGACCCCATCAATTTATAATCCCTTGACAATGAAGGACAGTATCTACTTCCCCATATCCTTAATCATGCTAGACGTATTAGGCTTCTTGGTCATGCAAGCTTTGCTATTCTGACAGGCCAGAGACACCTGAAGGATTTTTTTAATTCATACTTCCTTATTACTTGTGAAGTTGAACTTTTTTTTCATTTGTTTACTGGCTCTTTATTCTTTTGTGAGTTTCGTTTATGTTGTTATTCTTTTCACTTCAACTTATAAGAGATCTTTGTAGAATAGATTCCTCTAATGTATGTGTATATATATATATATATATGCATATATATTTTTCCCAATTTATTATTCATTTTTTGTAAGCATGGTCTCCCTGCCTCTCTGTACACAAACTTAGGGGTATTTCTATACATGTAGACAGATAGATAGAGGTCTTACTTTTAAGAAGTCAAGTCTGTCAGTCTTTTGTACTTTCTATCTTGCTGTGAACCAAGACAAGCCTTCCCCACCTCATGTGTTTATAAACACACGGTTGTGCTTTCTTTTAGTGTTTTTGTGCATTTACTTTTTATACTCATGTGTTTTATCCTTTTGGAATGCATTTTGATATAATAAATAAAGTAGAGAGCCAAGCCCACCAACCAAATAACTGTCCCGTTGTCCCAAATCCATTTACTGAATGACCCTTCTTTCCACATTGATTCAAAATGTTCCCTTTATGATTCACTGAATTCTCATTTGCACTTGGATCTAATTATTGACTGTTTCGTTGCACTGACTTATCTGTGTATGGATACCAGTACTGCATTGTTGTAGCTCTTAGGTTATTATACATCTTAACACAAGGTGGCGGGGTAGGAAGGGCATATCCCCCTCACCCACAAGATACTACTCCTCCTCTTTCAGAATTTTCCTGGAAATATTCACATGCTTATTCTCATTAAGCTTTAGATTATTTTGTGAATTCCTCCAGAAGTTTGATTGAGATATAACTCAAGTTGAATTTATGCATTAACTTAAGCAGAACTGATAGTTTACATGTTGTTTCCTCTTTGAAAAAAAATCTGCCAGTGCTTATTCTCTTCAACTAGATGGAATTTTACACTTTTACCGTATATATTCTGTATGTTTCTCAGGTTTTTTTCCCCCAAGCTATTTTAGATTTCTCATTGCTATTATGACGGTTCTCTTTTCTTTCATTAAATCTTCTAAAGATTGCCATTTCTCACCGTGAGATAATCGAAAAAATATATATTGGTCTCTGCATCCTGGTTCCTGACCCAGAGCTCCTAAAACTCTTGTAATTTCCTAAGTGACAGCACACTAGATGCATCTCTTGTCGTAATATTCGGTCTTTTACCCCGTCTCTAACACAGGGCTCTTAAAACTAGTAGGTTCCTGAGTGATGAGAGAACTAGAAGCATCTTTTGTTCCAGTGAGGTGACTTTGGGTGGGGCTCTGGATGTCTCCTGGATGGGGGCTGAGAACCAGAGTGACTAAACCACAATCAGAAGCTTGGCATTTTCAGCCCCACTCCTCATCCTCCAGAGAGGGAGTGAGGCTGTAAATGGAGTTAATAATTGATCTGCCTAGCAAGGAAGCCTCCATAAAATCCCAGATGTCAGGTTTGGAGAGCTTCCAGGTAGGTGAACACATGCACATATGGGGAGGGCAGGGCACCCTAACTCCACAGAGACAGAAGCTCCAGCACCCGCGACTCTCCCAGACCTTGCACCCTATGTATCTCTTCATCTGGCTATTGGTCCATATCCTTTAATAAACTGGTAAATATAAGTAAGTGTTTCCCTGGGTTCTGTGAGCCACTCTAGCAAATTAATCAAACCTGAGGGGGTCATAGGAACTGCTGATCTATAGCCAGTTGGTCAGAAAGAAGCACAGGTGATAACCTGGGCTTGTGACTAGTATCCAAAGTGGGGGGCAGTTTCATGGGACTGAGTCCTTAATCTATGGGATCTCACACTGTCTCCCAAAAGATAGTGTTGGAATTGAGTTGAATTCACGAGCCCTCTACTAGTGTCTGAGAGTTGCTTGTTGGTATTGGAGAGAACCTCCACACATTTGGTGAAAAGAAGTTCGGAAGTGAAATGTTCCCTGTGAAGGTCAAGGAGACACACAGGATAGAGAAACACCCAGTTGGGAAGAACTGGGTGTTTCTCCACATAGGAAATTAGAAAACTGAGTTTTCCCTTTGCACGCATCCATCAGTGGTAGATTTTCCCAATGTTGCTCTGAATGTGCCCTGAAACCCTTGATAGCCCAGCTCTGACTACAGACCTGTGGCTGGCTGACCACAGCCACTAGAGGGCAGAGGAAGCTGCCAGGGCTGCAGCGCCCAGGCCTGCCCTGACCAAGGCCCACTCTGCCTTCCTTGCCCCACCTTCTAGAGGACACTACCTCTGCTCGGTGTACGGAGCTCGGTTGATGGTACCAGCAGGCCGCGGCCTCATCGTGATCATCTCCTCCGTTGGGGGTCTGCAATATTTCTTCAATGTCCCCTATGGTGTGGGCAAAGCTGCGGTGAGGACCCAACAGCACAGGGTTTGGGGAGGTATAGAACAGTGATGGTACCCATTGCTTAGGAGATACAATACCCAGTGGTCAGAGTAGGAAGGCCAGCAGCCTTCCCTCTGCCCCTCCATAGACAGCTCCTTTGCCTGGGCTCCTCTCTGCTGGCCAGGGTAGGCAGCGTGCGGAGGGGGGAAGGTAGACAGTTGAGATGAAGCTCCTGGGAAGGGCAAGGGGCTGGGACATCCTCAGCAGAAGCAGGGAAGGTAAGGGAAGTGACATGGCCAGGCGCCCTGGTTCTCTCCTGCCTTCTCTCCCTCTACAGTGTGACAGGCTGGCTGCTGACTGTGCCCAGGAGCTGAAGCGCCATGGTGTCAGCTATGTGTCTCTGTGGCCAGGATTGGTGCAGACGGAAGTGATGAAAGATCAGATGTTGAAGGGAGACACTAACGATCCCCTGTTTAAACAGGTTGGCGAGGGGAGGGAAGGGAGGCAGGAATGCAGGAAATCACCCTCTGCATCCTCAATGACAAGACAGTGACGACAGAGCGTAAATACCCGGGAACTACTGGGCAGGCACAGGAGCACACACATCATGACCTATAATCCTGGGAGAGGGCTATTAGCGCCATCTTACACGTGGTGAAACTGAAACCCAGAGAGGTTAAGAAACTTGCTCGATGTTGCATATGCCCTAAGGGGAAGGCTGTCATGCTCCGAAGCCCGTACTCCTGACTTGTAAGCTGAAACTAACTTACAAAGTCCGGACATAGTTGGCACTCACCGATCCTTGCAGTGATGAGAGGGAGCGGGTCCAGGTGCCAGGGTGCAAGGCTCACCTGGATGTGGGGAGCAGGAGGTCCAGCACTTTCCAAGATACTGCAGGCGCTCTCTCCTGGGAAAGAGGCTGAAAGAGGGAAAGAGACTTCGCCCGTACTCTTGGAAACTAACCGTTCACTCCTCTGTCCCTGCATTTCAGCTCAAATTTAATTTCCCAACTGCCGAGACCACAGAAGTGAGTGGCAAATGTGTAGTGGCTTTGGCAACAGGTAAAGAGGTTGGGGGGCAGCTGCTGTAACCAGAAAGGGCAGGGAGGACCTGCAGGGCGCTGGCAGCCAGTTCTGGGGCCTGGCTTAGGGGATGGTTGAGGAACATGCCCTTCTTTTCTCGGGCTCTGGAGACCTGAAGGGTTAAGATGCCCAGTTTGAGGTTCGGGAGCCTCCGGAGCTGGCTCCTAGGAGGGGTGGCTAGGAGCCAGAGGCCCAGGAACGCAGGAACAGAGAGAAATAATTTTTGGCTCCCAAGCCTGTCTCAGTGGTGCCCAGTCACCACTGCAGACTTATCACCCTACCCCACTGCCATGCCATCTCAGCCATATGTGCACCCACAGACCCCAAAATCCTGAACCTGAGTGGGAGGGTGCTGCCGTCTTGTGACCTTGCTCGACGCTACCGCCTTCGTGATGTGGATGGTAAGAGCTCTGGCCTAGCAGCAGCCTGGTCCTCTGCCTCATGCTCCCTGCTCCTTCCTCCCTCACGCCCCACTCAGCCAAGCTGGAGGTGTCCAAGGAGTGAGAAACGAGGCTCTAACCCTTCTCTTCTGTGGCTTGCAGGCCGTCCCATCCACAACTATTTGTCTGTGAGCTCCGTTCTCTCCAATGGCACTAACATGGGCTGGCTGGCCTCCTACATGCCCGGCTTTCTCCGTGCCCCCAAGTGGATTTTAACTCTCTGCACCAGCAAGTTCTGACCTTCCTGGCCTAGCATCACAACTCTGCTCCTCCTTCGGGCCTGGGTTAGTGGGTCAGCGCAGCCTTCCCCACCTCCCCCATGCCCTCGATAGGAACAGCGTCTGCTGTGTGTCCTGAGTGAGTCCTGAGGGCCCTCACAGGCCCTTCTTTGGGCGTTGGTTTTCCTTGCCCCTACGTTTTACTTTTTGCCTTAGTTTTTTAAAAAGTGCTCTGGAGGCTAATAAAGGTTTCCTTTCTTCTTCAAGACGTTTTTGAGTGCTGATTTTGTGCTCTGCAGTGTTAAGCACTTGGGAGAAAAACTCAAAGATACTCCAGATGTTTAGGTTCTCAGGGAGCTCCAACCCCAGGACAGGGCTCTTTCCTCCAGATCTGTTCCTGCCTTCCCCACAGAGCTGCCCTTCTCAGGGACACTAGCCCTTCAGCTGCGATGCCTGTTTCCCAGCCCATCTGGGGGGCGGGGGCCCTCCCCAACTGGAAGCAGGCACACGCACTCTCGCACTACCGTCCTACCCCCTCATTCCACCGTTCCTCAGGGATGCCTGCTGCCTTCTGCTGGGCCCAATCTCGGGGTAAGGCCTGAGCCTGCCAGGGCAGATCCTTGGTGTTCATAATTGCCTGAGATTTGAGAGGACAGTACTGCCCAAATGCAAGTGAGAGGCAGAGGAAGAGGTGCTGGCACCGACACGCTCTCATCCTTCCCCTGGGGACCATACCATCTGAATTGGTTAGCATCTGCAGAACTGATGGCAAGAGCCCTTCAGGGCTGCCTTGTCTGCTCTGGAGCTGTCCCAGCCTGAGGCGAGGTAATGAGCGCGGGTGGGTTTCAAGAGGACCTGGGGCTACTCTGAGGGAGCCCTCCCTCCAGCAGCCTACCGGCCATCAATGTAATGGGATGGCTGCTGTATGTTCGAGGGGCAGAGGCCATATCGAATCTTCAAAAAAGGCAGGCTGAGACTGAGCCTTCCCAAGCCTGTGCACAGTGTCCGCAGGAGCTGACATCTTTCTGTAGCTTATGGGAAAGCCCTGGTTAGCATGCCAGTGGTGTGCAAGGGTGGCTCACTGGCTTGTGACAGCTGATCATGTGCATCTCTAGCATCTCTCCTGTCAGTGACATCATATTGGTTGCCTGAATTCAGCTGCAGTGAGAGGGTTCATACCACAGAGAACAAATGTTGCCAATCAGGCGTCACTTTTGGAGAGCCAGCTTATCGGCATGTGCCTGGCACTATGTACCTAAACTCTACCCCTCACCCAGGCACCCCATTTCGATCCCAGCAGTCAGAGCTCCACATCACCCTCCCAGCCCCAAATGCCTATTATCCCCTGAGGTTGGTGAGGGTGTGGGTTCAAACTGGCCTTTTCTGTTAATTGAGTTTTTTCCTCATTGTTAGTGAAGCATGTATTAGAGTGATACATCACTACCTTATGCCTTTATTGTTCTATGATGAGGAGCGTTGTGCCCCGGCTGTCTGGCGGTGGTTAAACATTGAGTTCTGGAAAAGGTTAATGATTGTATGATGTATAATACTGACTGCTTTCAAGTGTCACTTTGTGATCAATAAATATGAGAGATGCCTTTTCGGCACCACTCTTGCGCTGTTACGCCTTGAGTCCCCTGTCTGGTCCTTTCAGGTCTTCGACAACTCATCCTGTCTCCCTCCCTTCTGCTGGTCGGGGGTCGAGGAGTCCGACATGAGAGGAAGAGGCAGTTGCTTCTATGCCATGCAAATAAGGACCTCGGTATCTCCTGCAGTCTTCCACAGCCGTCACTAAAAGCCATCACCGGAACAAAGCCTAGTGTGGTGGCATTGTCTCCTAAAGCCGCAAGCAAGGTCTTGTGAGAAGAACATGGCTTCAGAGTCGTGCAAATTTGTGTGCAAATCCTGATTTCCCCACTTTGCAAATTAGATAACAAAGCACCAAGCAATATGTAGCCACTGAGGCTGCCAGTTCTTTTGACAAATATTTAGGGGCATGCTCTGCAGCAGGCACCTTTCTTCTCTTTGGGAGAGCACAGAACCAGACAGACCAGGCTCCAGCCCACAAGGGCCTTTCATTTCAGCCCTGGACGACCTTAGAAGTCATCTATACCTCCCACTTACTAAAGGAAGTGAGTGACCTGGGGCTTGAAGAGTCCACACCACACAGAATTAGACCTTAGTCCTGGTGGCCCCAAAGCCAAAGGGGACAGTGTCCTTCACAGTGCACCACCCTGCTTCCTCTGATGACATTGAATTGATCTTGGGAACGTAAGCAATAGAGTACAGAGCTCGAGAGAGTGAAATGTAGACAGTGAGTTTTGACTGGAGGTAGACAAGATTCAAAACCTGAGAAACCTAACAGTAGAGAGTCTCAGGACATTTGGGGGACCAACAGTCATTCAGAAAACATTTACGTGACACCTACGCTCTGCCCCGCACCATGCTAGACCCCAGGGGGGACTAGCTGAATTTGGTGAGATGGGTGCTATAGTAAAGTTTACACAGAATACCCTGAGAGTACAGGAGAAAGCAAATAGCTGCATTTGGATTGGAGGAAGTGATATTGACCAGGGACTTAAGGAATCTGGAGAGAGGTGGAGCGGGAATAATCACATTTGTTTAATACAATAGTTAAAAAAAAAAAGGCAGGTACTGAGAGACAAAATTGTGACAGAACACCTAAATGTTCGTGTGGCCTCACTACCTTTAGTTAGTGTGATGTAGCATAGATCTCCAGAGTGAAAGGAGATGAGCAATGATAGGCGATTAGGATTTCAACTGTGGGCACTAGGTTTCCACCAAGGGCTCCATCTCGGATGCTGAGAGACAGGTTAAGGGAGGACTCCTGGGGGCAGCCAGCTGTAGAGGAGGAGGCCTGGTAAGAGTGCCTTCTCAGTTGTGCAGGCTGGCTTCTTGTGATGCCCAGGGAGCTGCTCTGGAGTGCGAGGTCTCAGGGTAGCCCCAGCCTGAGGCAAGCGAGCCAGGCTTGCATTCCTGAGCAGTCATGGGTTCAGCTTGACCCAGGGACAACGCAGCTCCAGGAGGACAGAGCTGCAAGTGTCACTCTTGGCCCCGGCCCACCCTGACCTGTTCTTGCCCCGGCCCCTCTGCTGAGTCTTCTTGTGACACCTCCATCTCCCAGCCAGCGTTCCTTGCAGCTTCCTCTGTCCCAGCACTGCAGGACTTAGATGACAAAGCCTGGGCTCGCAAAGTTCTTTCCCTTATCACAGTGAAACAATTAGACAACTACGGTGAGACCCAGAGGACAACCATGGAGAGCCAGGCTGCTCCCCAGACCACCCACAGCTCTCTCTCCTTTCTGATTTCACCTTCCTGGGAGTTTTCCGACATTCTTATCCCTGCCTGTCTCTGCAAAAACTCACCTCTGCCTCAGCTCCTGCCTCCAGGCAACTATGCACATCATGGTTAGTTTTGCTCTGTCCTGATCCCTCCCTGCCACCCACCTTGGCCAGATGCCCCACCCCACACACACCTGTGGGTGCCCCTGAACAGCCACCACCTGCAGAGCCTGTGGCTTCCCGTTTGACCAGACTGACCCAGCCCATGTTGAGCTGCAGGGGCAGAATCTGCCCCAGGACAGAGCAGGGGCTCAGGAGAGGCACAGGCTGGACCTCCTGCGGGTGCATGCTGCTGCCCTCTGCACCAAGGCTCCTCCAGGAGCTCAGAAGTGGGCCAGCTCCAGTCAGTGCCCAGCGCAGGCTTGCCACGGACGGTCAAGGGGTCACAGGGCCTGCCTGGACTCGCATGCTGTAAGAGGAGACAACTGGAAGCTACTGGTGCTCAGCTTGATAATGGGGACTCTGGGGTGGGGGGGAGCAAAGGACCCTTTATTAGGCCCTTAGAAATGGAGGAGCCTGTGAGGAATGCAGTGAAGGGGGCAGGAGGAGGAATTAGGGCTGGCTTTCCGCAGTTTCTGTTAGCAAACATGAATACGTATGCCCCTATCCTCAGAGTGAGCAGGTCTAGGTTACCCCGTTTGGAGAGGTGGTTCCAGAAGAAAAGAACAAAGCAGGAACCCCACAAACAGACAATGCCCCAGCATCCCCAGGGAGCTTGTGTGGGAGGTAGCAAAGGTGACTCGGCTTTTGGGTTTTCACTGTCACTTTAACACAGCTGAGCCTGACCAGAGCCTCCTGCCATCCACAGGCTGTGAGAATTAGTGTTTATTGAGCCCCAGCAATGACCTAAACACTCTACTAGGTCTTAATCTTTTTGCATATGCCATTTGAGGGAAGTACTTTCTTACAGCTGAGGAACCTGGGGCTCAGAAGAGTTGAGGTGCTTGTCCAGGGTTGCAAGTCCTTACTGTGAAAGAGTCTGGATTCACCCAAGCGTGTATGACTCCAGAGGGCGTGTCCCCTGCCTCACACCACCTCTGTTGCCTGTTTTCAGGGTTTCCTTGTTGCTGTTTGGAGGAGCTTGTCTGTTTGCTGGGGGACTGGGCAGAATGGTGAAAGCATTGCCAGGTTCACTCAGCCCGAGGATCCAGTGGCCAAATTCAGTTGCCCTACTCTAATCTGACCGCACTTCCTTTCCTCCACACCTTTGCTCAAGAAGCTGTTCTGGTCCCTGGAGTGCCACCCACTACCCCACCTATCCCAGACCCATTTCCCCCTGCCAGAATTCTTCCCAGGAGCCCATCTCAACCTCCTAGAAATGTCTAGACTCTTCTGCCATTGCTCTTGCCCCCTCTGGAGTACCTCTGATGATCACTTGGCTCTTGACTAGCATTAGAGCCATAGATGTCCTCATCCCATCCCCTGGATAAGGTTGACAATCACCCCCAGCTCGAGAGCTGGGTCTTGGACCCTTTACCTCCCTATATACACACACTCACACTCACACTCACGGAACATTTGAACCCTGCAAACAGAACAGTGCCTGGAGTGTCCGTGCCACCCAGAGTGTGGCTGAGCTCACAGGCCCAGTGGGACCTGCTGGTGTGGACCCCACTTTGCCTCCCTGGAGACAGGTGGACCAGGCCTGCCTGTGCCCCAGAACCGACCCTTCCAGAACTACTGCTCTCTGGTATACCTCAGTCCTTGGCCTCGGCCCCACATGCCACAACTCAGCCTTCACACCACCGCCTGCAAAGGTGAGGGGCCTGAGATCCAGAGAGGACTGTCCAGCAGGACTGCCAGGTGGTGGGAACCCTGGGGCCCTCTTTGGGGCCAGGCCCTGGGGAAGCTGGCCAACCCTCAGCAAGTTCCCTGAACCTCAACTCCAGGTCCTCCCTGCTGCACACCTTGCCTCGACTCAAGCCTGAGTCACGACTGGGTACAAAAGGGGCCACAGGGACACAGTGCTGCTCCTGTCAGCAATGCCAGGTGTCCTCCCTCTTTACACGGAGTTCTGACGCTCTACGGCACTCCCTGTCCACTCCCAGCCCAGTGACTCCAGGCCTGGCCGTGAGGCCCTGAGTGCAGCCACCCTCACCACCCCTCCCCAAGCTCCCCACCCCTCCCCACCTCACCCCAATCTCCCCACCCTGGGATCTGAGAGTCACCAGCTCCCCCTCCTAATCTCATATCTCATCCCCAGCCCAGTGGGATGCAGTGTGTCTTACCCCATCCTCAGGGCCACCATTCATTAACTCACTCATTCTTTTCCAGGACCCCCTCACCACCACCATCTCTATCTCAATACCCTGTTTAATTTTCCTCAGGGCACTTGCGAGTGGCTGCAATCATCTTTTGTACATCTTTGCTGCTACGGGGTCTGCCTCCCCAACTCGACTGTAACATCTTTCACAGCAGGGACCTTGGCAGTCTGCGGCCACAGAGCGAGCTGTATTCGAGCTGTATTGATGCTCAATGATTATTGTTTGGTGATTGAGTGGCTAGATTATGGAAATGTTTGTTGAGCAACCACCACAGCACAGGGCCAGGTAAGGGGACAGGCAGCCAAACAAGGGTGCTTGGGTAAGTCACAGAGGGAGTGGAAGCAGAGGTGCTACAGCCGACAGCATAAACTAGAACGCAGGCGCCACAGGCTTCCATGGCTGGAGAGGCAGGGAGCACATGTGCATCCAGCCCTGCACCTACACCCCAACTCTGAGCGCACTTCCCTGGCAAACTTCCCCACCCCAAAAAGGGCAGCTCCCCTGCTAGGAGCTCACCTAGCACCATGTACCTCTCCAAAAGGGCCCAACTGGAAGTTTACATTTGCCTCTATGATTATTTAACTGCCTGTCTACGCCATTTACATTATCCAGGAAGTTCCCTTGGACAGCCCTGCTCAGGAACATAAGCTCCATCAGAGCATGGACTGTGTCTGTGCTTGGCTCACTGTCATGGCCCACTTGCTTATCATGGCGTACAGCACAGAAGTCCCTCTATCGTTGTCTGTTGAATGAATGAATGCGCAGGGATGCTATAAGGGCTGGGTTCTCCCACAAGAGAGCAGCTCCACTTTCCGAGGACTGGTCTTCATTCCCCACTCATCTCCCAGCTGGAGGATCTTCCAGTCTCTGCAGTCCCACCTTGTTTCAAGGCTTCTGTTACTCATGTGAGCACAGAACCTCAGGGCTGCAACTTCCTGGCACCCCTCACGTTCACATGTTCTTCATGTGCATTACAAAGACAAAAGAAAAAGCTGAGAAGGTGACTGAGCAATCCACGGTGGCCTAAGCAGGCAGTTCGGGAGAAGGAAGCCAGAGGCACGTGGAGCCATCCCCTCCCCTAGATCAAGGAGGAAGCAGCAGGAAAGCTGGAAGGCCAGAGTCCCAGAAAGGTCCTGGTGATCCCGCAGCCATGGAGCAGGATCCATTCTCTCCGCATAACCCCCCTCCCCTCTCTCACTCCCCAGGTACTAACTAGGTGGCCTCACCTCCTTTACCCTAAACCCTGTCCATAATCCCCACCTCAGCCAAGCCTCCCTTTTCCTAAAGCTGCAGTTTATAGCTTTTCCAGTAGGGGAAAGCATGGCACAGTGCAAATCACATATAATGCAGCTTCTCACAGGATGGGATCCAGAAACTGTCCCTAGAAATCCCCTCCATAGAAAGAAAACCACCAGAGGTCACATTCCATCCTCTTCCATAGCTCACATTTGCCCTCACGGCACACGCCACCAGCAGACACAGGCCCAAGCAATGTGACTTTTGCCAGCAACTCTGGCCTCAATCCTTCCCCAAGACATGATCTAGGCCAATCTCCGCCCCCTCCACCTAGACTTTGCACTTCTCACCGGACAGACAAGGGGGCCAGAGTCCAGGTTGACCCATCCCCCACCTCACTGAGGCTGAGATCCAAAACACCACCCGCTCAGCCCAAGCACAGCAGAGAACCCGCCAGCCAGAACTCACAAAAAAACAACTCTCCAGCTCCTTCATTCCAGCATGGAGCACCTCTCTGCCCTGAACCCCAGAGGCTTACTCAGGTGATTTCTAACCCTCCTCCCCACCCTTCAACTCTGGCAATATGCTCAGGGCAACACACAATTCCACTTGGCACCTAGGAGACTCACGTACCAGTACCCCTTCCCCTCCCCACCCCCACTTTCCACAGCGCACCTGTACAGTTCCTGACCATCCGCTCCCCACCCCCACTCCATGGTCTCCCTGCACGACTATAATCTGCAAACCTAGATACCTCCCTCCCTCCCTAACTCTCTCATTCTGCCCCATCCTCCCCTTTCCACTACCAGGTCACTATCCTATATGAGCTCTGAGTTTGGCCGGAGGGTCTGGACCTCAGCTCCACCACCCCAGCGACCTTTCCGTGTCTGTGATCAAAAGAGGACCACTCGGAAAGGCCTGACAGCTGCCACCCGCCAGGAACTTCTAGACAAGGTAAGTGAGCCAAGTCCCTGGGCTTCTATCGCAGGGGCAGCCAAGGGGCTCAAAGGAGTGTGAAACTGGCATGAACCAAAGGGGCTGTTACATGGCTACTCCTGAGGGCTAAAAGGGGCCTCAGCCCAATGACCTCTGCTGGATTTCGGTCATTTTTTTCCCAGGGAGTGGGCTTTTCTTTGGGGACAGGGGAAGGAGTAGACAGGTAGGGTTGGAAGGACGGAATTCAAGAAGTCAGTATGGAATGGCGATTTGTATGACAAATCACGTTCAAATCCTGATGCTGCCACTTCCTAGTGTCAAACCTCAAGAACTTATTCAACCTATCAAAACTCCAGTTTCTTCACCTACAAAAAGGGAATAATGAATGACACGCCTACCTCCTAGGCTGACTGAAAGGAGTAAAAGAAGATGATGTATGTAAAGTGTTGTACAGATACATGGCACCAGTGAAGACTCAAAAATATTGAGTCAGTATTACTGAAAACAGGTCTGGAGGACTGTTTTTATAAAGGACATTATTATTGAAAAGTTCTGAGGGTGGGGCACAGTGAGGTGGGACTCTGGAGAGTAGACAGAAGGATGGACTTCAAGAGAACCTGGTTAGCTTTTCAATTCCAAACTAGCAGGAGTGGCTTGGAAGGGAGTAGGGACAGAGGACAATGACATGGTAGGAGCGAACAGGGAAACGGGTCAGCCCAACAACTGAAGAACACTAAACGCTAGAGCCGTCTGGGGGATGGCAAAGCCCCAGGAAGCAGAGTTGGGATATCAACCAGCATCAAGGGCCCATCGATGGATGCTGTGCAACTCAAGAGGGAAGAGGCACGGGATAAGCTCTGCCCCTTCCCTCCTGCTTCTTGCCACTGGGCAGGCCCTGGAGAGCCTGCTGCTGAGTGGGGAGCTCACACTGGTGCTAGAGGAGGATGGGACTGCCGTGGAGAGCGAGGACTTCTTGCAGCTGTTGGAGGATGACACATGCCTGATGGTGCTGGAGTGCGGGCAGAGCTGGAGCCCCAGCAGGGTGAGAACCCCAGACGGGGGCAGCTATAGGCCCCAGGCCCTTGACTCTCTCCCGAGCTGCTTCTCTAGCCTAGCCCTGATACAGGGGCAGACGCACGGGGAGAGGTGAGGAGTTGCCAAGGACGCCTTACAGTGGACAAAAAGTCCAGGCAGGAGTGGGCTGACTCAGTGCTGACGGGGATTAGTGGGGGGTGTCAGTGCGTGAGGGGCCATCACACAACGGGGTTCCCTACAGAGTGGGGTGCTGTCATACGGCCTGGGCCAGGAGAAGCCCAAGCACAGCAAGGACATCGCGCGCATCACCTTCGACGTGTACAAGCAAAACCCCAGAGACCTCTTCGGCAGCCTGAACATCAAAGCCACCTTCTACGGGCTCTACTCCATGAGCTGCGACTTTCAAGGACTCGGCCCAAAGAAAGTACTCAGGTCAGAGATCAACATGTCATTACATCCCCATCCCCTACGCTTGCGGTTCCTCCAGTTCCTTCTCACACACTCACCTGCCTGTTAGTTCCGCCCTATGGAAAACCCCCAGCTGCCAGCTCGAGGGCCACCTGCCAGGATGCCCCCGCTGACCTCCTCTTGTCTCTGCCCTTCAGGGAGCTCCTCCGTTGGACCTCCACACTACTGCAAGGCCTGGGCCACATGTTGCTGGGAATTTCTTCCACCCTTCGCCACACACTGGAAGGAGCGGAGCGGGGGCAGTGGCAGCACCGGGGCCGCCTCCATCCCTACTGAGAAGGGGCCCTGAGCTTCTGCACCTAGACTCATTCCAAGAGACACACTGTGAGGACTGTGACGGCATCAGCTGTGGGAACCTGCAGATGGTACACATTAGATGGCTCTCTTGATGTCCCCACTGTCCTCTGACCCCATCGTGACAGGCACCATCAGCACAGTGCCTATACCCGTTCCTGAGGAACGCTGTCTCTTCCTAGCCATCTTTTCAGCCTCCCACTTATCCTGAAAGGCCATCGGCCTGCCCCCAGGCATCTTGATCCCACCCTGATTGCTACTACATCTAGATTCCTGACAACTCCTCCTGTCCCTAAGCTCCCCAGTGCACTGAAGGCCGCCCTCTCTGAGTCAACATGAGGTCTCTATTTTGTCATACCCAACCCAAAAATAACAAAAACATTTCCAATAAAAATATTAAAATGTTTGCCACTGACACTTATGACTCCAACTTAAACTAGGAAGGGAACACAATAGATACTCCCTTTTCCCCCTCCCCTGTCAACACACAAGTCCAGATCCAAGGGCCTCAGCCTTCAAGTATTGAGTTCAAAGCCCGCCTCCGCTTGGCCACTGGCCCCTGCTGCTGTTCCCAAGCCTCTCGCCGCTTCACGAAAGTAGCCAGGGCCACGTTTCGAGCCACATGATGGCCAAAAGGGTCTCTTATCAGCTCCTGATTCCGCTCCCCTGCAAAAGGAACCACTTATGTTCAGTATCACCATGCAGTTACCCACTCATGCTCAAAGAGACTCTGCCTGGGGGTAAAGGTCCCCTCTTCCCTCCATTTTCCCTGGACCCACCTCAGGGTAGAGTTAACACCTCACTCTCCAAAGAGCAGAAGCCGAGAGGAGGGCTGGGCGCACAAGACTATACCATTAGCAGAGGTGAAGGGGAGAGCAGAACGCTACAAACCCATGGCCAAGACCACTCTTTGGAACTGAAATCACTGCTGACCTGAAGTCCACTGCCCAGCGACCCAGTTGTCTGCAGTGAGGGGAGGGAAGGTTGAAAAGAGAGGTGCTGGTGCTCACCCAGCTCAGCAGCAATTTCCTTCCGGACCCCCAGGGCAGCTCCACTCCAAATGGCATCTAGCACACGGCTGCCATGGCGACTACAGGCCAGAGCCACATATTGTCCCTGCATTGAGACAAGCAAGGGAGGTCCCTCTAGGGCACTCCACATAAGTGTGTTGGGGAGTGCAGAAGGGTGAAGTTACAAGAGTTTAGAGACTGAATCAAATAGTCTAGGAGCTACGTATCTTCTCTTTGACTCTGAAGGACAGTCCTGGGGGAAGCTCGTATTCTCTTAAATAGATAATGGTGAGGCAATCAAAGCAGAAGCCAAAAGTCTTACTTTTAGGGTCTTCAGCACACGGCGGCGCTGTCTGCACGTCACAGAGGTGCTGGTCAAGACAGCATCAAGCACATGGGAACCAGCAGGGTTCTGGGCCAGAGTCAGAAGCTGTGGTCCTGTCAAAGCACCCAGACTTCGAAGTACAAGACTAGGGTTAGAGAAGTGTAGCAGATGCTGGAGCAGCAGAGACCCAAGAACTGTCACTTCCCCGAGGGCCTTGGCTGTGGCCATTTCCATCTGGGAAGACAGAGATAAGGAATCAGGAGGTAGCCACCTTCACTTGGATGAAGTTAGAGATCTCACCACCTCACCTCAGGAGCGAGGGGATCCCTAAACCGTGGGAGGCCTGGCCCCCAGTTAGTCACTGGCTTGGCCTCTCCCCTACCTCACCTGGTGCTCCGCAGGCACTGCCTCCTCCTCCTGCATCAGTCCATAGTACACCTCGTAAGTCATCAAAGTGGCAAAGAGAGGCACACAGGCTACTTGCCGAGAGGAAGGCTCTGCACAGTGGAATGCCTACAGGAGAACACAGAACACAATGACTCTGAGAACTATCTCATCCCTATACTCAACTCTCTAGACAGGGCAAAGCATGCAGGAAAGGTAAGGATGCTCAACTACACGGAGGTAAGCTGCACGAGGGTGGGATCTCACCTGCCCCTCCGTGTCCCCAGCCGGGATCTCACCTGCCCCTCTGTGTCCCCAGCGTCTACACCCATAATGGGCTGAATGAACATTTATTCCTTAAATAACTTCTTAGTTTTGGGAGACAATTTCCATTGCAGGGCTATGATGACCTTGACCTCATTTTTCCCGGCATCTGTGAACTCCCTAGGCATTAGACCTCTTCAGTCCAGAGATACAACCACTGTAGATTAGGTAAGTCCAAACAGGTAGAATTAGAACTGAGGGCATGAATGCTTTTGGGCTAACACCCACTCACCTCCAACAACAGCTGCAGGACCTGGGCTTGGAGGGCCCCAACTCTGCGGCAGGCTCCCACCAGGGCAATGACTACCCCTGGGCGACCCCGGGCCAGAACAGTTTCCAAGGCAGGGCTCAGCTCCTCAAACACAGGGGACAGCTGAGGGGAAGCATGGAATGAAGAATCTTTGGCAGTCTGCTATTAGGAGGCTAAGTTATTCATAGATGTTTTGCTGCCAGAAACAACTGAAAATACTAAATAAAACAAAAGCACTGCCAATATCAGGACTTTGGTTTGGCTGGATAACATCCATGACAAGGGGATCTCAGAGGATGAGGACTAAACCTGCCCCTTCACCGAACTCCCCACCCGGGTGATCATAAGAAGCATGCCTGGTGCCAAGTAGCAGAAGAAAAAGAGAAGCTACGGCAGCCGCTCCAGCACTCATGGATTTGTTAGCCTGGTACCCAGAACTCGAGTGGGCTGTGGAACCTCAACCTGTGCACTGATTTAAGCCACCCTCCTGCTGTTACTGGCACCTGAAACAAGCCAAAACAAATCTTTCTGGGAAGAAGACATTCACCCTAGGCTCTTGGAATGCCCCCAGGAATAACTTTTCAAGGAGACTAGTCCTCACACTAGTCCGACAGACACAGAGGTGGGCATACAATAATACATGGCCCACGGCAAAGAAACCTGAATAAACAACAGAGTAGAGAAACACATCAAGCCAGTTCTTGACTCACTAGCTCAGGGGTAGTGACAGCATCCAGTAAACGCTGAAGAGGGAAGTTGGCAATGGGATGTGCAGCCAGGGTCTGCAGCTGCCCGTGGAAGTGATCTTCAAACAGGCTCTGGAGCCTTGGGGGCTCCAACATGCGCAGCACCTGCTCCAGGAGTCTGGAGCTCGTCCGGTCCCGCAGAAATAGCAGTAGTGGGCTAGAGACAAGGAGAAGACGACCAGAAGACCTCACCCCACTTCATCCAAAATACCCACATCCCCTCGTCCATTTCACATGGCCTTAACAACATAGCTCGATCCTGAGGTGCTGACCATACCTGCCATCTGCTGAGGAATTGCGGCTACTCAGGTAGCCAATCACAGCATTGCAGAGATGGACACAAAACTGGGGCAGTTTGCGGTATAAGACCTGTAAGGCCACTTGAAGGCAGAAGCTGGAGATCTTGTCGGTGATAAATACTGCAGGGAGTGGGCAGAAATAACAAAAGCAGTGTTCCCCAAATCCAGACAACCTATAGAGCCTCAGCAATAAGGTACCAGGGACCATGGATACAAAGGGTCTACACAGAGTGTTTCCAACATCAAACCAGATCAGATTTGAAAAAAAGAGGAATAAAACTGATCTAAATAGGATGATGATAATCACCTCCAGAAAAGTAGATCCTAGACCTCCTTCTACTTCCCTCCTTACCAGCAATGTCCTTCAGAAAGCAAGAGCTTAGATCCTGAAGACGATTCAAGAAGGTGTCAGGGACTTCAAAATCAGTTGGTTTACATTCCCGAGCTGGGGCCCTTTGGGCTTCTGAAGGAAAATCAGCACATATGCAGTGGTGAGATCACAAACTACCATTCAGGAGGGGGGCAGAATTCCACAGACGAACAAGGACCCAGCTGGGAGATGCTGAACACTTATGAATGTCTCTTCTCATCTGGATGACTGAACTGAGACTGTATTTCTGTTTTAGTCTGCTTAAGGAGCTTCAACCAGCTCTCATGGTCTAAACTCTCTAACCTTATTTCCCAAGGTTTTTCAAAATGTTAGATCACAGCCAGAGTGCATTATGAAATCAACTTAGTAGGTCTCAACCATCACCTTAATGGAATAGAACAAGAATAAAATAAAAAGGAAAAGAAAATATCAGAGTGGGTTGCATGAAGTAAGGATACTATTGTTTCCTGAACTTTTGCTTGAATCCAGTATGTCTACAGATACTCTTTTTTTTTTTTTTTGTATTTCTTATTCTGACTTGTGGCTTTTATAAAAAGTTTGCAATCCATTTCTCAAATGAATTACCTCTTCCTCCTGCCCCCATTCTAATAGCTGTGCCCTTAACACAGCTGTGCACCCTCACCTCTGGGCCTCTGTGCACACTTATCTTCAGCCTGCTAAGTAAGACCTGTGCTAATTTTCTTGCTAATTCTTCATGGTCATGAAAAATTACTCTTTTGCTTTGCAGAGTTCTGGACTTTCTATACTGTCCTTTCCTCAAGATCTACTCCCTGTCTTATATTACTTACCGGGTGACTGAGAGCCATGGTGCTTGGCTCTCTGAGACTCCAGAAGAGTCCCTCCTAACACCTGCAGCAGAGTTCGGACCAGGAACGTGCCATGTGTGTCTCCACAGTAGAAAAGAAAATCATCACACACCTCAGAGGCTAGTCCCAGGACCAGATCCTCCAGGTTCTCCAAGGGACCATCCTTCCCATCCTCCTCCTCGTCCTCCTCTGCAAGGCTCCCCAGCAATCGAGGCAGCTGTAGCAAAGCACTTTGCAATACATGGACGGCGCATCGATGACAGGCCACCAAGCGCAAGTTGGAGCACAGTGCAGCCCATACTCGACACAGCGGTTTCAGAGGACTGAACCCCAACAGCTCCTGCAGCATCTCACTGCCAGTCCTGTTTGTGGCCAAGGCTAGGGTCTGAGCCTCCACTTCCTTCAAAACATTGTGCACCATCAACTCTGGATAGACGAGGAAAGAAATATTTTTAAGAGACTGAGAGCATAAGGCTATGTATGTTCCATCAACTAACGAGGCGGGGGTGAGTGTGGGGAGAAAGTAGTGGATGAAACTAAGTCCCCACGCCACGATCTGGGAACCCAGGGCAATTTCCTCGCTTATTCTACATTTTATGCCCACCGAGTCCCTCTCGGCCCCACCCGGAAGATGCTCCCGACCTCGTTCTTCTCCGGTCTCCGGAGCCTCTTTCAGGGCGGATAGGGCCCGGCGGAAATAGCCCAGAGCTTCGGGACTCAGGTGAGGCTGTGCAGCCAGAGCCGCGTCCGAATGTCGGTCCGAGGGCGGGCACGGGTGCCGCTGGCGGCCTGCTCCGGGCCGCCCAGACCCCTTGGCACCGAGCCCTCGTTTGCCGCCAGCTGGGAACCGGCTCCCTGCCTTGTGGGCGGAGCGTGGTCCCAGTCCCATAGGTGCTTCGGGCCCTCTCCGTCCACGAAAGCCGCCTCGGTCGCCGGGAGACCCTCACTCGTCCAATCGTGGACCGGACCGGGTCGTACTTTAGAAACGCCGGCGCGCTCGGGACGTCATCGTCCCGCGACAGCCCCTAAGCCTTCCGGCTGGAGTGGGTGTGTCGCCAGACCGCCCCGCCTCCACCTGCCAATCCTGGTCCCCGCCCAGATTCGCCCAGATTCGCCCAGATTCGCCCGACCGCGCTTCGCACTCTGACCCGCCCGCTCCACGCTGTCCGCTGACTTGAGACAGAAGCGGACTTGCACCTCAGCCTCACACCCTGACCCAGTCGTAATCAGTGCGTCCCGCCCCCACGGCCGGAATCAAGTTCTCGATTCTGAGAACCGCGAGCCAGACGACGCCAGGATTCCGGAGGCAGCACAGTTGACAGGTGAGGAGCGCGACCTCCCTCGTTAGGACTCAGGGTCTCTGAGCCTCGTGCTCACCCCGGACACGGAAGACGTGCCCCCGGGCTCGGCCTGACGGGGCCAGCCAGCGGCCAGAGCCCCAGACCTCCAAGACTCTACTAGGACGCGCGGCGGCGACTGCCGCGCCAGAATCCCCCACCCAGTCAGCCCCAGTCAGAGAGTCCCAGGAGGTGTCCAGCCCTGGACAGACCCACCCACCCAGACCCCTTCTTCATTCCTTGCCCTCCCAAAGAGAACAGTCAGCCTTGAACTAGGGCCTGCACTGTTCTATCCCCTCTGAAATTTCTCTCCCATCAAAGGATCCCAGCCTTGGCTCCCCTTCCTGCCAACTGTCAGGGTTCTCCTCCACATACAAAACCTGCAGGCCTCTCAGAGCGAGTCTTTGCTTCTACAGGTTTCCCCCCGCCACCCCCTTTGCTTGTGAGTCATGGTAGCTTCCATGAAGGGCCAAGTGTGCGTGGTGACTGGTGCTTCCAGGGGTATTGGCCGAGGCATCGCCTTGCAACTCTGCCAAGAAGGTGCCACAGTATACATCACTGGCCGCCGTCTCGACACGCTGCAGGCCACTGCTCAGGAGGTGAGTGCTTCCTCTGGAAGGGACCAAAGAGACAGAAACCACCTGCCAGAGCCCTTCGCCTAATCCCTTACCTGAAACCATAATATTCCTCAACAAAATGTGAATAATCACTCAAAATGGGATAAATGAGCCCCCAAAATAACTTCCTATCAGGTTAAATTTTCCCACCAAGTGAGTTTTATGGAAACATTTCCTGTTTGAGAGTATCAGGGAATTTGGAGTTGCAACCAATGGGTTGTGGAACCTGTGCGTTGTTCTATTTTAGGCAAGACTTTATGGAACTGCAAGTGTACACTTGACTCTTCTACACATTTCAGTTAAATAAATATTTGAGTATGTTTGATTTCTAGGCAATGGCTGAAGCACTGGGGTTACCAAGATTAAAAGATCAACTTCTACTCTTGATCAAAAGATACAGTCCAGCAGACAAAGGCACAAGCAAATAATTTCAATGTAACGTGAATATGGTACATGATAAGAGGGAGAGGTGCACAGAGTGCTCTGTGAGTGCAGGAGAGCAGTTAGGAGGCAAGCTGCTAAGAAGGTGGGACCCAGAGCATGGATCTGCAGAACAGGATCATTCCTAAATAAGGTGATCTTCTTCCTCTGAAGTTAGAGGATGGGGGCACATTTGTAGAAGGTGAGGCAGAACGGGAAGCAGAAGTAGTTCTTGACTGAGAGCTTTGATTTCTCAGCTACCAGGCAGGGGCATTACTGGAATGAGGGTAACAGGGCTGGGGTTGAGTAGGTGTTCCACGTGGGTGGTGAAGGGTTGCAGCTGAGGGCATGAGAGATGGAAATGACCAAGGACAAGGAAAATGATAACTCATTTCTCAAGAACAACCTCCATGCCTTATTTGTTCCTTGCCCTTCACTTGCAGAGTACAATGCCTTAGGCTTCAGTACATGTTTACTGATTTTAAACTTGAGGTTCCAATCCACTTTGCTCCATAACGGGAGGACCTAGCATTCCTGAAACTCCTCGAACAGACACGAGAGGACGATACTGCCCACCATGGCCTTCAACTGCTGGCTTTCACTCCTGTGATTGCCTTCTTAGCTCCCAAGCTGGCATTTGAGGGTATTTGCATTATGTCTCACACTCATGTGGAGACTGTGAGCTCATTCCCTCTGTCCCTCTCCAGGCACAATCCCGAGGTGGCCGGTGTGTGCCCGTGGTGTGTGATTCAAGCCAGGAGAGTCAAGTACGAAGCCTGTTTGAGCAGGTGGATCGGGAACAGCATGGGCGTCTGGATGTGCTGGTTAACAATGCCTTTGCTGGGGCCGAGGTACTCGTTGAACTTTTATCCCAGCTCCACACTCCTGACCTCACCCTCTGACCTCTGAGTCTTCATCCCCACTCATTGTCCCTTCCACTGAAAAAAACCCTCATAGCTTCCTGCCTTCAGATCATCCCATTCATCACCCTCCCTGTGCCTTCCAGGCAATCCTGAAAAACAAAAACAAAACATTCTGGGAATGCCCCGCCTCCATTTGGGATGATATCAACGATGTTGGACTCAGGTTGGTGTTCCCCCTGCCCCACTGCAGTGGCCTGGGCTGCCCTCACTCATTTAGTCAGTCACTCATCCTGAGCCTGAACCTTTCCCCATATGCCCTCTCCATTTCCCTCTGACCTCCTTGTCTCTTTTTCCCTTCTTCTGTCCCATTTATCCACTTAACTCTGAAGAAGTTCCATCCAGGGAACGTCAATTTTTGCCTCGTTTGTCGGTAATGTTCCTCTAACTTGCTCATGGCCTCTCTACTGCCTCACTCTCTGCCCATCCAAGTACACGACCCAGAAGGCACCGTCCTTCCTCAGTAATGCCTATCGTCCATAGTCAATATTCACAGAAACTGTTAGAGGAAGAAACTGTTTGGTTTAAGATCAAAAGGTCAGGAAGAAAGAATGAATGCCAGCCATTTTAGACTGCACATCTTTACTCCAGACCCATAGGCAAAGGCATTCGTGAGGTCAGAGTTTCGTGGTTATACATACATCTGGCACAAGAGTGAATCGAAGCACAGCATTTAAAGTCTGCCCAACATGATATACACCAGCTGAGTCTCTGTTTCTTGCTGCTGAAACAATGGTACCCTTTCAGAAACTGCACTGCATGGAGGTGATCAGCCACCTATGGGAGTAACTAAGGGATTATCTGCAAATCTGTGACTAAAACATCTCACAATACCCAAGGCTTCTAATGGCAGCTCAAAGGAAGCAGGATTAAAATCCAATTGTGATTTCCAAAGTTAAAAAAAGACTATGAGGTCAGAGGGGGACAGTCAGTCAAGAGGCAAGAAAAGAAAACCCAAGGAGGTGAAACTGGCAACTCCCACATGCTTAGCCTGCCAAAGAGAGGGGCCTTGCACACCCTCACCTCTTGCCGGTGAGAGTTTTGAGACTGCAAGACCAGTATATCTTATTCCCCATTGCCCCCCGTCCCCACGTGAATGAGATATAGCTACTGTTAATAGCCTAGTATATATTCCACTATTCTTTTAAATACTCCACTGACAGGAGGCACCACAACTTACATATCTACTCCCTTATCTGTTGCAGTAGTGGAATTTCTGAGCCAAAATATGTACTCCTTAAAGATTTAATAAACATTATCAAGCCATCCCCCCAAAAGACCCCATCAATTTATAATCCCTTGACAATGAAGGACAGTATCTACTTCCCCATATCCTTAATCATGCTAGACGTATTAGGCTTCTTGGTCATGCAAGCTTTGCTATTCTGACAGGCCAGAGACACCTGAAGGATTTTTTTAATTCATACTTCCTTATTACTTGTGAAGTTGAACTTTTTTTTCATTTGTTTACTGGCTCTTTATTCTTTTGTGAGTTTCGTTTATGTTGTTATTCTTTTCACTTCAACTTATAAGAGATCTTTGTAGAATAGATTCCTCTAATGTATGTGTATATATATATATATATATGCATATATATTTTTCCCAATTTATTATTCATTTTTTGTAAGCATGGTCTCCCTGCCTCTCTGTACACAAACTTAGGGGTATTTCTATACATGTAGACAGATAGATAGAGGTCTTACTTTTAAGAAGTCAAGTCTGTCAGTCTTTTGTACTTTCTATCTTGCTGTGAACCAAGACAAGCCTTCCCCACCTCATGTGTTTATAAACACACGGTTGTGCTTTCTTTTAGTGTTTTTGTGCATTTACTTTTTATACTCATGTGTTTTATCCTTTTGGAATGCATTTTGATATAATAAATAAAGTAGAGAGCCAAGCCCACCAACCAAATAACTGTCCCGTTGTCCCAAATCCATTTACTGAATGACCCTTCTTTCCACATTGATTCAAAATGTTCCCTTTATGATTCACTGAATTCTCATTTGCACTTGGATCTAATTATTGACTGTTTCGTTGCACTGACTTATCTGTGTATGGATACCAGTACTGCATTGTTGTAGCTCTTAGGTTATTATACATCTTAACACAAGGTGGCGGGGTAGGAAGGGCATATCCCCCTCACCCACAAGATACTACTCCTCCTCTTTCAGAATTTTCCTGGAAATATTCACATGCTTATTCTCATTAAGCTTTAGATTATTTTGTGAATTCCTCCAGAAGTTTGATTGAGATATAACTCAAGTTGAATTTATGCATTAACTTAAGCAGAACTGATAGTTTACATGTTGTTTCCTCTTTGAAAAAAAATCTGCCAGTGCTTATTCTCTTCAACTAGATGGAATTTTACACTTTTACCGTATATATTCTGTATGTTTCTCAGGTTTTTTTCCCCCAAGCTATTTTAGATTTCTCATTGCTATTATGACGGTTCTCTTTTCTTTCATTAAATCTTCTAAAGATTGCCATTTCTCACCGTGAGATAATCGAAAAAATATATATTGGTCTCTGCATCCTGGTTCCTGACCCAGAGCTCCTAAAACTCTTGTAATTTCCTAAGTGACAGCACACTAGATGCATCTCTTGTCGTAATATTCGGTCTTTTACCCCGTCTCTAACACAGGGCTCTTAAAACTAGTAGGTTCCTGAGTGATGAGAGAACTAGAAGCATCTTTTGTTCCAGTGAGGTGACTTTGGGTGGGGCTCTGGATGTCTCCTGGATGGGGGCTGAGAACCAGAGTGACTAAACCACAATCAGAAGCTTGGCATTTTCAGCCCCACTCCTCATCCTCCAGAGAGGGAGTGAGGCTGTAAATGGAGTTAATAATTGATCTGCCTAGCAAGGAAGCCTCCATAAAATCCCAGATGTCAGGTTTGGAGAGCTTCCAGGTAGGTGAACACATGCACATATGGGGAGGGCAGGGCACCCTAACTCCACAGAGACAGAAGCTCCAGCACCCGCGACTCTCCCAGACCTTGCACCCTATGTATCTCTTCATCTGGCTATTGGTCCATATCCTTTAATAAACTGGTAAATATAAGTAAGTGTTTCCCTGGGTTCTGTGAGCCACTCTAGCAAATTAATCAAACCTGAGGGGGTCATAGGAACTGCTGATCTATAGCCAGTTGGTCAGAAAGAAGCACAGGTGATAACCTGGGCTTGTGACTAGTATCCAAAGTGGGGGGCAGTTTCATGGGACTGAGTCCTTAATCTATGGGATCTCACACTGTCTCCCAAAAGATAGTGTTGGAATTGAGTTGAATTCACGAGCCCTCTACTAGTGTCTGAGAGTTGCTTGTTGGTATTGGAGAGAACCTCCACACATTTGGTGAAAAGAAGTTCGGAAGTGAAATGTTCCCTGTGAAGGTCAAGGAGACACACAGGATAGAGAAACACCCAGTTGGGAAGAACTGGGTGTTTCTCCACATAGGAAATTAGAAAACTGAGTTTTCCCTTTGCACGCATCCATCAGTGGTAGATTTTCCCAATGTTGCTCTGAATGTGCCCTGAAACCCTTGATAGCCCAGCTCTGACTACAGACCTGTGGCTGGCTGACCACAGCCACTAGAGGGCAGAGGAAGCTGCCAGGGCTGCAGCGCCCAGGCCTGCCCTGACCAAGGCCCACTCTGCCTTCCTTGCCCCACCTTCTAGAGGACACTACCTCTGCTCGGTGTACGGAGCTCGGTTGATGGTACCAGCAGGCCGCGGCCTCATCGTGATCATCTCCTCCGTTGGGGGTCTGCAATATTTCTTCAATGTCCCCTATGGTGTGGGCAAAGCTGCGGTGAGGACCCAACAGCACAGGGTTTGGGGAGGTATAGAACAGTGATGGTACCCATTGCTTAGGAGATACAATACCCAGTGGTCAGAGTAGGAAGGCCAGCAGCCTTCCCTCTGCCCCTCCATAGACAGCTCCTTTGCCTGGGCTCCTCTCTGCTGGCCAGGGTAGGCAGCGTGCGGAGGGGGGAAGGTAGACAGTTGAGATGAAGCTCCTGGGAAGGGCAAGGGGCTGGGACATCCTCAGCAGAAGCAGGGAAGGTAAGGGAAGTGACATGGCCAGGCGCCCTGGTTCTCTCCTGCCTTCTCTCCCTCTACAGTGTGACAGGCTGGCTGCTGACTGTGCCCAGGAGCTGAAGCGCCATGGTGTCAGCTATGTGTCTCTGTGGCCAGGATTGGTGCAGACGGAAGTGATGAAAGATCAGATGTTGAAGGGAGACACTAACGATCCCCTGTTTAAACAGGTTGGCGAGGGGAGGGAAGGGAGGCAGGAATGCAGGAAATCACCCTCTGCATCCTCAATGACAAGACAGTGACGACAGAGCGTAAATACCCGGGAACTACTGGGCAGGCACAGGAGCACACACATCATGACCTATAATCCTGGGAGAGGGCTATTAGCGCCATCTTACACGTGGTGAAACTGAAACCCAGAGAGGTTAAGAAACTTGCTCGATGTTGCATATGCCCTAAGGGGAAGGCTGTCATGCTCCGAAGCCCGTACTCCTGACTTGTAAGCTGAAACTAACTTACAAAGTCCGGACATAGTTGGCACTCACCGATCCTTGCAGTGATGAGAGGGAGCGGGTCCAGGTGCCAGGGTGCAAGGCTCACCTGGATGTGGGGAGCAGGAGGTCCAGCACTTTCCAAGATACTGCAGGCGCTCTCTCCTGGGAAAGAGGCTGAAAGAGGGAAAGAGACTTCGCCCGTACTCTTGGAAACTAACCGTTCACTCCTCTGTCCCTGCATTTCAGCTCAAATTTAATTTCCCAACTGCCGAGACCACAGAAGTGAGTGGCAAATGTGTAGTGGCTTTGGCAACAGGTAAAGAGGTTGGGGGGCAGCTGCTGTAACCAGAAAGGGCAGGGAGGACCTGCAGGGCGCTGGCAGCCAGTTCTGGGGCCTGGCTTAGGGGATGGTTGAGGAACATGCCCTTCTTTTCTCGGGCTCTGGAGACCTGAAGGGTTAAGATGCCCAGTTTGAGGTTCGGGAGCCTCCGGAGCTGGCTCCTAGGAGGGGTGGCTAGGAGCCAGAGGCCCAGGAACGCAGGAACAGAGAGAAATAATTTTTGGCTCCCAAGCCTGTCTCAGTGGTGCCCAGTCACCACTGCAGACTTATCACCCTACCCCACTGCCATGCCATCTCAGCCATATGTGCACCCACAGACCCCAAAATCCTGAACCTGAGTGGGAGGGTGCTGCCGTCTTGTGACCTTGCTCGACGCTACCGCCTTCGTGATGTGGATGGTAAGAGCTCTGGCCTAGCAGCAGCCTGGTCCTCTGCCTCATGCTCCCTGCTCCTTCCTCCCTCACGCCCCACTCAGCCAAGCTGGAGGTGTCCAAGGAGTGAGAAACGAGGCTCTAACCCTTCTCTTCTGTGGCTTGCAGGCCGTCCCATCCACAACTATTTGTCTGTGAGCTCCGTTCTCTCCAATGGCACTAACATGGGCTGGCTGGCCTCCTACATGCCCGGCTTTCTCCGTGCCCCCAAGTGGATTTTAACTCTCTGCACCAGCAAGTTCTGACCTTCCTGGCCTAGCATCACAACTCTGCTCCTCCTTCGGGCCTGGGTTAGTGGGTCAGCGCAGCCTTCCCCACCTCCCCCATGCCCTCGATAGGAACAGCGTCTGCTGTGTGTCCTGAGTGAGTCCTGAGGGCCCTCACAGGCCCTTCTTTGGGCGTTGGTTTTCCTTGCCCCTACGTTTTACTTTTTGCCTTAGTTTTTTAAAAAGTGCTCTGGAGGCTAATAAAGGTTTCCTTTCTTCTTCAAGACGTTTTTGAGTGCTGATTTTGTGCTCTGCAGTGTTAAGCACTTGGGAGAAAAACTCAAAGATACTCCAGATGTTTAGGTTCTCAGGGAGCTCCAACCCCAGGACAGGGCTCTTTCCTCCAGATCTGTTCCTGCCTTCCCCACAGAGCTGCCCTTCTCAGGGACACTAGCCCTTCAGCTGCGATGCCTGTTTCCCAGCCCATCTGGGGGGCGGGGGCCCTCCCCAACTGGAAGCAGGCACACGCACTCTCGCACTACCGTCCTACCCCCTCATTCCACCGTTCCTCAGGGATGCCTGCTGCCTTCTGCTGGGCCCAATCTCGGGGTAAGGCCTGAGCCTGCCAGGGCAGATCCTTGGTGTTCATAATTGCCTGAGATTTGAGAGGACAGTACTGCCCAAATGCAAGTGAGAGGCAGAGGAAGAGGTGCTGGCACCGACACGCTCTCATCCTTCCCCTGGGGACCATACCATCTGAATTGGTTAGCATCTGCAGAACTGATGGCAAGAGCCCTTCAGGGCTGCCTTGTCTGCTCTGGAGCTGTCCCAGCCTGAGGCGAGGTAATGAGCGCGGGTGGGTTTCAAGAGGACCTGGGGCTACTCTGAGGGAGCCCTCCCTCCAGCAGCCTACCGGCCATCAATGTAATGGGATGGCTGCTGTATGTTCGAGGGGCAGAGGCCATATCGAATCTTCAAAAAAGGCAGGCTGAGACTGAGCCTTCCCAAGCCTGTGCACAGTGTCCGCAGGAGCTGACATCTTTCTGTAGCTTATGGGAAAGCCCTGGTTAGCATGCCAGTGGTGTGCAAGGGTGGCTCACTGGCTTGTGACAGCTGATCATGTGCATCTCTAGCATCTCTCCTGTCAGTGACATCATATTGGTTGCCTGAATTCAGCTGCAGTGAGAGGGTTCATACCACAGAGAACAAATGTTGCCAATCAGGCGTCACTTTTGGAGAGCCAGCTTATCGGCATGTGCCTGGCACTATGTACCTAAACTCTACCCCTCACCCAGGCACCCCATTTCGATCCCAGCAGTCAGAGCTCCACATCACCCTCCCAGCCCCAAATGCCTATTATCCCCTGAGGTTGGTGAGGGTGTGGGTTCAAACTGGCCTTTTCTGTTAATTGAGTTTTTTCCTCATTGTTAGTGAAGCATGTATTAGAGTGATACATCACTACCTTATGCCTTTATTGTTCTATGATGAGGAGCGTTGTGCCCCGGCTGTCTGGCGGTGGTTAAACATTGAGTTCTGGAAAAGGTTAATGATTGTATGATGTATAATACTGACTGCTTTCAAGTGTCACTTTGTGATCAATAAATATGAGAGATGCCTTTTCGGCACCACTCTTGCGCTGTTACGCCTTGAGTCCCCTGTCTGGTCCTTTCAGGTCTTCGACAACTCATCCTGTCTCCCTCCCTTCTGCTGGTCGGGGGTCGAGGAGTCCGACATGAGAGGAAGAGGCAGTTGCTTCTATGCCATGCAAATAAGGACCTCGGTATCTCCTGCAGTCTTCCACAGCCGTCACTAAAAGCCATCACCGGAACAAAGCCTAGTGTGGTGGCATTGTCTCCTAAAGCCGCAAGCAAGGTCTTGTGAGAAGAACATGGCTTCAGAGTCGTGCAAATTTGTGTGCAAATCCTGATTTCCCCACTTTGCAAATTAGATAACAAAGCACCAAGCAATATGTAGCCACTGAGGCTGCCAGTTCTTTTGACAAATATTTAGGGGCATGCTCTGCAGCAGGCACCTTTCTTCTCTTTGGGAGAGCACAGAACCAGACAGACCAGGCTCCAGCCCACAAGGGCCTTTCATTTCAGCCCTGGACGACCTTAGAAGTCATCTATACCTCCCACTTACTAAAGGAAGTGAGTGACCTGGGGCTTGAAGAGTCCACACCACACAGAATTAGACCTTAGTCCTGGTGGCCCCAAAGCCAAAGGGGACAGTGTCCTTCACAGTGCACCACCCTGCTTCCTCTGATGACATTGAATTGATCTTGGGAACGTAAGCAATAGAGTACAGAGCTCGAGAGAGTGAAATGTAGACAGTGAGTTTTGACTGGAGGTAGACAAGATTCAAAACCTGAGAAACCTAACAGTAGAGAGTCTCAGGACATTTGGGGGACCAACAGTCATTCAGAAAACATTTACGTGACACCTACGCTCTGCCCCGCACCATGCTAGACCCCAGGGGGGACTAGCTGAATTTGGTGAGATGGGTGCTATAGTAAAGTTTACACAGAATACCCTGAGAGTACAGGAGAAAGCAAATAGCTGCATTTGGATTGGAGGAAGTGATATTGACCAGGGACTTAAGGAATCTGGAGAGAGGTGGAGCGGGAATAATCACATTTGTTTAATACAATAGTTAAAAAAAAAAAGGCAGGTACTGAGAGACAAAATTGTGACAGAACACCTAAATGTTCGTGTGGCCTCACTACCTTTAGTTAGTGTGATGTAGCATAGATCTCCAGAGTGAAAGGAGATGAGCAATGATAGGCGATTAGGATTTCAACTGTGGGCACTAGGTTTCCACCAAGGGCTCCATCTCGGATGCTGAGAGACAGGTTAAGGGAGGACTCCTGGGGGCAGCCAGCTGTAGAGGAGGAGGCCTGGTAAGAGTGCCTTCTCAGTTGTGCAGGCTGGCTTCTTGTGATGCCCAGGGAGCTGCTCTGGAGTGCGAGGTCTCAGGGTAGCCCCAGCCTGAGGCAAGCGAGCCAGGCTTGCATTCCTGAGCAGTCATGGGTTCAGCTTGACCCAGGGACAACGCAGCTCCAGGAGGACAGAGCTGCAAGTGTCACTCTTGGCCCCGGCCCACCCTGACCTGTTCTTGCCCCGGCCCCTCTGCTGAGTCTTCTTGTGACACCTCCATCTCCCAGCCAGCGTTCCTTGCAGCTTCCTCTGTCCCAGCACTGCAGGACTTAGATGACAAAGCCTGGGCTCGCAAAGTTCTTTCCCTTATCACAGTGAAACAATTAGACAACTACGGTGAGACCCAGAGGACAACCATGGAGAGCCAGGCTGCTCCCCAGACCACCCACAGCTCTCTCTCCTTTCTGATTTCACCTTCCTGGGAGTTTTCCGACATTCTTATCCCTGCCTGTCTCTGCAAAAACTCACCTCTGCCTCAGCTCCTGCCTCCAGGCAACTATGCACATCATGGTTAGTTTTGCTCTGTCCTGATCCCTCCCTGCCACCCACCTTGGCCAGATGCCCCACCCCACACACACCTGTGGGTGCCCCTGAACAGCCACCACCTGCAGAGCCTGTGGCTTCCCGTTTGACCAGACTGACCCAGCCCATGTTGAGCTGCAGGGGCAGAATCTGCCCCAGGACAGAGCAGGGGCTCAGGAGAGGCACAGGCTGGACCTCCTGCGGGTGCATGCTGCTGCCCTCTGCACCAAGGCTCCTCCAGGAGCTCAGAAGTGGGCCAGCTCCAGTCAGTGCCCAGCGCAGGCTTGCCACGGACGGTCAAGGGGTCACAGGGCCTGCCTGGACTCGCATGCTGTAAGAGGAGACAACTGGAAGCTACTGGTGCTCAGCTTGATAATGGGGACTCTGGGGTGGGGGGGAGCAAAGGACCCTTTATTAGGCCCTTAGAAATGGAGGAGCCTGTGAGGAATGCAGTGAAGGGGGCAGGAGGAGGAATTAGGGCTGGCTTTCCGCAGTTTCTGTTAGCAAACATGAATACGTATGCCCCTATCCTCAGAGTGAGCAGGTCTAGGTTACCCCGTTTGGAGAGGTGGTTCCAGAAGAAAAGAACAAAGCAGGAACCCCACAAACAGACAATGCCCCAGCATCCCCAGGGAGCTTGTGTGGGAGGTAGCAAAGGTGACTCGGCTTTTGGGTTTTCACTGTCACTTTAACACAGCTGAGCCTGACCAGAGCCTCCTGCCATCCACAGGCTGTGAGAATTAGTGTTTATTGAGCCCCAGCAATGACCTAAACACTCTACTAGGTCTTAATCTTTTTGCATATGCCATTTGAGGGAAGTACTTTCTTACAGCTGAGGAACCTGGGGCTCAGAAGAGTTGAGGTGCTTGTCCAGGGTTGCAAGTCCTTACTGTGAAAGAGTCTGGATTCACCCAAGCGTGTATGACTCCAGAGGGCGTGTCCCCTGCCTCACACCACCTCTGTTGCCTGTTTTCAGGGTTTCCTTGTTGCTGTTTGGAGGAGCTTGTCTGTTTGCTGGGGGACTGGGCAGAATGGTGAAAGCATTGCCAGGTTCACTCAGCCCGAGGATCCAGTGGCCAAATTCAGTTGCCCTACTCTAATCTGACCGCACTTCCTTTCCTCCACACCTTTGCTCAAGAAGCTGTTCTGGTCCCTGGAGTGCCACCCACTACCCCACCTATCCCAGACCCATTTCCCCCTGCCAGAATTCTTCCCAGGAGCCCATCTCAACCTCCTAGAAATGTCTAGACTCTTCTGCCATTGCTCTTGCCCCCTCTGGAGTACCTCTGATGATCACTTGGCTCTTGACTAGCATTAGAGCCATAGATGTCCTCATCCCATCCCCTGGATAAGGTTGACAATCACCCCCAGCTCGAGAGCTGGGTCTTGGACCCTTTACCTCCCTATATACACACACTCACACTCACACTCACGGAACATTTGAACCCTGCAAACAGAACAGTGCCTGGAGTGTCCGTGCCACCCAGAGTGTGGCTGAGCTCACAGGCCCAGTGGGACCTGCTGGTGTGGACCCCACTTTGCCTCCCTGGAGACAGGTGGACCAGGCCTGCCTGTGGCCATGTCTGTGCCCCAGAACCGACCCTTCCAGAACTACTGCTCTCTGGTATACCTCAGTCCTTGGCCTCGGCCCCACATGCCACAACTCAGCCTTCACACCACCGCCTGCAAAGGTGAGGGGCCTGAGATCCAGAGAGGACTGTCCAGCAGGACTGCCAGGTGGTGGGAACCCTGGGGCCCTCTTTGGGGCCAGGCCCTGGGGAAGCTGGCCAACCCTCAGCAAGTTCCCTGAACCTCAACTCCAGGTCCTCCCTGCTGCACACCTTGCCTCGACTCAAGCCTGAGTCACGACTGGGTACAAAAGGGGCCACAGGGACACAGTGCTGCTCCTGTCAGCAATGCCAGGTGTCCTCCCTCTTTACACGGAGTTCTGACGCTCTACGGCACTCCCTGTCCACTCCCAGCCCAGTGACTCCAGGCCTGGCCGTGAGGCCCTGAGTGCAGCCACCCTCACCACCCCTCCCCAAGCTCCCCACCCCTCCCCACCTCACCCCAATCTCCCCACCCTGGGATCTGAGAGTCACCAGCTCCCCCTCCTAATCTCATATCTCATCCCCAGCCCAGTGGGATGCAGTGTGTCTTACCCCATCCTCAGGGCCACCATTCATTAACTCACTCATTCTTTTCCAGGACCCCCTCACCACCACCATCTCTATCTCAATACCCTGTTTAATTTTCCTCAGGGCACTTGCGAGTGGCTGCAATCATCTTTTGTACATCTTTGCTGCTACGGGGTCTGCCTCCCCAACTCGACTGTAACATCTTTCACAGCAGGGACCTTGGCAGTCTGCGGCCACAGAGCGAGCTGTATTGATGCTCAATGATTATTGTTTGGTGATTGAGTGGCTAGATTATGGAAATGTTTGTTGAGCAACCACCACAGCACAGGGCCAGGTAAGGGGACAGGCAGCCAAACGAGGGTGCTTGTGTAAGTCACAGAGGGAGTGGAAGCAGAGGTGCTACAGCCGACAGCATAAACTAGAACGCAGGCGCCACAGGCTTCCATGGCTGGAGAGGCAGGGAGCACATGTGCATCCAGCCCTGCACCTACACCCCAACTCTGAGCTCACTTCCCTGGCAAACTTCCCCACCCCAAAAAAGGCAGCTCCCCTGCTAGGAGCTCACCTAGCACCATGTACCTCTCCAAAAGGGCCCAACTGGAAGTTTACATTTACCTCTATGATTATTTAACTGCCTGTCTACGCCATTTACATTATCCAGGAAGTTCCCTTGGACAGCCCTGCTCAGGAATATAAGCTCCATCAGAGCATGGACTGTGTCTGTGCTTGGCTCACTGCCATGGCCCCCTTGCTTATCATGGCGTCCAGCACAGAACGCTGTCTGTTGAATGAATGAATGCACAGGGACGCTATAAGGGCTGGGTTCTCCCACAAGAGAGCAGCTCCACTTTCCGAGGACTGGTCTTCATTCCCTGCGCTCATCTCCCAGCTGGAGGATCTTCCGGCCTCTGTAGTGTCTCCTCGTTCCAAGGCTTCTGTTTCTCACGTGGGCATAGAACCTCAAGGCTGCTACTTCCTGGCACTCCTCACGTTAGATATGGCCAAAACCTAAGTCACCCCATGGTTGTGCAGCAGTGATTGCCACTCAGGTTCTACCAGGCAGCAGAGTTCCTGGCCATGTTCCCAGCCCTACCAGTGCTCTGGGCAATTTTAAGGCAATGTTATCTTCACCAATCACTATCTAGTGCCTGCCTCCTGTAATAGAAGTGCCAGTTCTGGCTCAAGAAGTTTTTCCAGCTTTTCAGTGCCATTTCCTGGTTTCTTTTCTGCACATCTTCCCCTAGGGGGCCAGCCTGAGTCAGCACCCTCCCAAACTGGGTGCAACAGAATGCCCTGGTGTGGGGACTTTCCCTCTGGGCTCTTCTGTCTTTGGGGCCCTGCACTTCCCCCTCACTGCTGGCCTGTTCCCTTCTCTTTCCCAGCCAGGAAATGTGCTGTGGGCACATGATGGCCCTTCTGATCACCCAGGTACGTCCCTAGTCTGGTAGAGGAACTGGAGAGCGTGGAAAAGGAGAAAACATCCAAGTGCTCATACCAAACCCAGGTCTCTGGGGGAATATAGAGGATCTTCCCAAGATTTGAGCCATTCTGGTACCCTGGTCCATCCACAGGGATTAGAACCTTTTAGAACTTTGGAGTGGAGAGACTCTGGTCCCTGAATATCCTCTACCACATTCCCTCAAAGTGGTTAACCAACACATGCTTGATTACCTTCCACAGTGGTGAGCTCACCACCACTCATTGAGGCCCATTCCACCTTTGGCCAGCTTTACTTATTAGAAAGTCTTTCCTCATAACAAGTCTATATCCACTCACTGGTCTTTGCTCTCAGGATACACAGAATCAATGTAGCTTCTGTTTCAACTAGCAGCCCTTCAGGGCTTTGAAGACTAGTATCACCTTCCTCTTGAGTCCTGCACAGGAAATTCAGCATCTCCATGTCTGGTCATGGACTCTCCTCCCCACCCTGATTTCTCCCTCTGGACCTTGCAGTTTATCCCTGGCCCTCTTAAAATAGGTGACATGCACCCAACAGGGTCTAGCTATCAGTCTTGGGCCTATGTACCCCATCAGTCTAGGTCCTAAAGCCCAAAGTCATCAGTGCTTCTGGCAGGCAAATCACAGGGTCAACTCTTACCCATGTGTGCCAACCAGCATTCCCTAGTCTGCACACGCTGGTGCTCTTCCATCTCCCACATACCTTGCTCTTGTGTGCATGATGATTTGGGGCCCAAAGAACCAGTCTCTACCTCTATCCCCCCTAATTAATTATCATCTGGTCAAATCTGGCCTCTCAAATTTTGTTTAGTTCTGGATTCCATCATCCAGCATTCCTCCAAACTACATGTTAGCTGTCTTCAATCATAAGAACAGCAATATGTGCTCATCCAACATGTCACTGAGAAACTGCCACCACTAGGGCCATCTCACCCACACTTCACCATTTTGTTCCTAAACATCTCCTGAGATGGAGCTGATGGATGTGAAAATCACTGAGAAACCTGGTTTCCAGCCCTGGCTCTGCCACCATGTGTATGTGATTTCATGTCACTGAGTCTCTCTGGGCCTGTGATATTATGACTTGTAATAAGAAATACACATTCAGGCTTTTTCCCCAGTTCCTGGCACAGAGCTCCTAAGACTGTCATCATTTCCTAAGTGATAAGCATACTTACTAGAAGTATCTTTGTTCTAATATTTGGTCTTTGACACCATCCCTGACAAAGGGTTCCTAAAACTTGTAAAATTTTTTGGTAAATTTTTTTGTAAATTCCTAAGTGGTAAGAGCTCTGGGAGTATAGTTTGTTCTAATGAGGTGACCCTTGGTGGGCTCCTGGGTCGAGGCGGGACACCAGAAAGACTGAACTATGATTAGAAGCTTGGAATTTTCATCCTCGCCTTCCAGAGAGGGAAGCGAAGCTGGAAATGGAGTTAATAATTGATCATGCCTACGTGAGGAAGCCTCCATAAAATACCAGAAGTGGGGTTTTGGAGAGCTTCCAGGTAGGTAAACATATTACGTATGGGAAGGGCAATGTACCCCAACTCCATAGGAACAGAAGTTCCTGCACCCAGGACCCTCCCAGACCTCACCTTACATATCTCTTTATCGGGATGTTCATCTGTATCTTTTATCATATCTTTTAATAATCTGATAAATGTGTTTCCCTGAGTTCTGTGAGCTGCTCTAGCAAATTAATCAAACCCAAAGAGGGGGTCATGGGAACCTCTGATCTATAGCTGGTTGGTCAGAAGCATAGGTGACAACCTGGACTTATGATTGGTATCTGAAGTGTACGTGTATGTGTGTTGGGGGTGGGGGGCAATCTTACAGAACTGAGCCCTTAACCTGTGGATCTGATGCTGTCTCTTGATAGTAGGAGAATTGAGTTAAACTGTAGGACACCCAGCTGTTGTCACAGAGAATTGTTTGTTGTGGGGAAAACCTCTACACAGTTGGTGTCAGGTATAAAGTGTTCTGTGTGAAGGTGAAGAAGACTCACAAGTCAAAGACTCACAGTGGGGAAGCCCTAGGACATGAGCATGAGCCAGATGACCAGTCAAGCCCTCTCCAACTCTGACATCCTGTTCTGCAGTGGTCAGGGTAGGAAGGAGTTTGCAGCTGGGGGCAGAAAAAGGTCCTTGTTGAAGGAGGTAAGAAGTGGGCACTCCTGTGCATGCCGAGGGGAAGCTCCAACCCCACCCTGCCTACTGCATGGCAGGCACCCTACTCAGCTCGTCCCCTTTATTTCCTTTACTGCAACTTAAGCTGACCCTCAGACTCCCCGAATTTGATTTCCCCTCAAGTGCTTGGCACACCCATGTCCAAATGCCTAATGGTGGATCACTTGATGACCTGTAGACCTCCAGCCCCTTGAAGATCCAGAGCATCCATGGAACTTCCCTCAACGGACTCCTTCACCACGGTGCCCACCAGCACAGCCACCTGGCCTCCAGAGGCACCTCCACAGGCCTCTCGCTCTCCTGCACACGCTGCCTTGCGGCTACAGCAGCAGGCAAAGCTAGGCTGCAGCGGGGAAAGCGCGGAAGAGAGTCTTTCCAACAGTCAGGGCATGAGACAAGAGAGCTTCATGACCTTGGACAGGGCTTAAGTTTCCTGTCAACCATGGCTGTGAAGCACTTAGTCATTATTATTCCTCATTAACACTGGCTTCAAAGTGCCAGAACCTCTCCTCATAGTCTGCTTCTTCCTTTGTTCCCCCACTGAGGCTTCTCCACCCCACATCCCCAGTCCTGCTCTCCCCTGACATTACCAAAGCTTGTTTGAGGCTTTACCTCCCCCTCCCGGAGGGCCCATTCCCCACTGGGTGCAATTACTGCCTGTGCCTACCTGAGCCCACATGGACCTCTTCCACCTTGACTTCTCAACCCCTCTCCAGGCACGTACTTCGTGCTGCCTTCAGGACATTTCCACATCAAACCAAACATGTTAGAAGAAGCCCTTGCTTTTCTACAAAACCCTCCCTCCCCTGACTCACTTTTCAGGACTTCTATGGACATCACAAATTGTCTAAGTCCCTCAGCTTTACAACCTACAGGTCCACCTCAGTCACCTTTTCCCTGCATCTCAGTGCCACCTGCTCCCAAGCCCTGCCCACTGTTCCTCAGAAATGACCATCCTCCTGCCCCTCCCTAGCAAGGCTGTGGGAGAGTGGATCTGGATTTTAGCTCCAGCCTAAAAATACCTGAGGAGAGGGCTTCTGACCTCCACCCCCTGTATTTAGGGACCCAGTAACCCCCTTCCCTATACCTGTGTCTGGAGAGTTTAAAATAGGAGGATCAAAGCTGTACACTTAATGATTTATACACTTTTTTGTGTGTTTATTTGTATATATACATTGGGCTTCATTGACAGGTTTTGTAAGAAGAAAAAAAGTATTTAAAATAGGAGTTTAACAGAGACTCCAAGAAGGAACTAGTGGTTACCACAGGTGAGGGGTATGGGAGGGTGGGTGGGGGAGGAGGGAGAAGGGGATTGAGGGGTATTATGTTTAGCAGACCTGGTGTGGGGGATCACGGGGAGAACAGTGTAGCACAGAGAAGGGACATAGTGGATCTGTGGCATCTTGCTGCACTGATAGACAGTGACTGCATTGGGGTATAGGTGGGGACTTGATAATATGGGTAAATGTAGTAACCATGTTGTTTTTCATGTGAAACCTTCATAAGAGTGTATATCAATAATACTTTAATAAAAAATTTTTTTAAAAAAAGGAGTGTAAGAAAAAAATGTAAGCCATTACGTATCACCAGATCTAGAACAAACTCTTCTTGCCCTCCGTCTAGGTCAGGTGCCTTTTCCATGGTCCTGTTAGGCTCCTGTCCTGCCCAGCTTATATGCTGACATGTCTGTCTCACCCAAGAGAGCTGTCCTGTCCAATACTAGCCACTAGACCTGTGGTTATTTAAATTTAATTAAAAATTCTTTCCTCAATTTTACTAGCTTCCTTTCAAGTGCTCAAGGATCACATGGGGCTAGTGGTGACCACACAGGATGGCACAGATATTGAACATTTTCACCTCACAGAAAGTTCTAGTTCAGCATAGCTCTGCACAAAACTGTAAGTTCCAGGAAGTCAGAGATGGAGTCCTTCTGGTCCTGCACTGTATCCCTGGCATGCAGCATGCTCTCAGGCCCAGCTCAGAAGCTAAATAATATTAACGGATTGAGTAAATGTGCACACTGCCACACTCAGCACAAAGCCCAGCACCAGTACCCACCTCTTCTTCACTCTCCCTTCCTTCAGACCATGGCTTCTAGCTGACCTTTGACTTGGCCCTGACCCAGAGCTCATAGTCTCCTTCCTCCCTCCAAATCATCTCTGGTCCATGGTTGGCTCAGAGTCCTAGGGGCATTGTAAATGTGTGTGTGCACACATGTGTGTGTGTGTATGTGTGTTGGCAGTGGTTGCAGAGAAAGGACTGGCAGGGTAAGAGGTGGTCAGAGTGATGAGACACCAGGGTTCTAGGCCTCAAGAAGCTTGAGTGCAAACCTCGATGCAATGACCAAGAGCACCTGTGCAGTGGGCAGCCACCAGGCTTTGGTTTGAATTCCGGCTTTGTTTCCTCCCAGCTGTATAATCTTGAATAAGCAACTTCACATCTGTGGATCCACTGTATGCATTATTTTCTCATTGTAAAAGATGGATAACAATACCTATTTCACATAGGTAGGGAGTACATTAAATAAGGTGTCGGGGGTTCAGTCAGTACTCAGTTATTGCTTGTTCCTTTCTCTACATAGAGGGCAGTAAAATCCCTTCCTTAAACATCATTCAGATGATGGCCCTGAGACACCTGCCTGGTTCCCACTTACCCTACACAACAGGCCAAATATTAACTCCTGAGAGCTCCTCTGTCTTAAAGCAAGAGATGTGCCTTGGTTCCGTTGCTCTTAGCTCTAAAGGCACCTGGCTCAGCTTCTGTCTGCCAGCCAGCCGGGTCCATGTGGCTTTCTCTCTCCCACTTTCATGTCACACGACATGCCTGAGATGCCCTTCCTGCCCTCTCTTTCAAAAGTCAGGCCCCACCTTCCTGGAAGCAGATTTCCTCATAAGACTCACTTCCTCTCTTAAGCCTACTTGACTCAACCCTCCCAGTTTCAAGATTACTAATCACTAAAAAATAGTTCACGCCTACTTCAACCTTCATCCACCCACTTTCCTCCTCCCTGAATGACTATGATGTAAGTCTGTACCTGGCAAATCTGTGTTCCCAGGTATCTGGTTGTACACGTGAATGTGTCTAGAGCAGGAAGCAAGACCAGATGGCAACCAAAAATAAAAAGCACTTGGTGAGGTGGGAGGGTTCGGCCAGTCCAGACATAGGTCCCATTTGGCCACTTACTACATGTGTGGCCCTTAGCAAGTTACTTAATCTTTCTGAGACTCAACTTCCCTTGTATATTTGTCACAAAGATTAGAAATATTATTATTATGGTTTACTGAGCCCTTACTCAGTATAGGCACTGTTCTAAGCACTTTACACAGACTATTTAATCTTCACTTTGACCTAACAGGTAGGTAATAATATTTTTCCTATGCTATGGTTGAATAAACACACAGAGAGGCAACTCAGCACAGAGGTTAAGTGCCTTGCTCCAGATAACACAGCGAATGAGTGGCAAAGCCAGAATCCACATCGAGGCAGTCAGACTCCAGAGTCCATGTTCTTAACCACTCTACTTACTGTCCCCATGAGTAACCCTGTATGCAGGCAAAGGTCCTGTCACAGTGCCTGCCACAAAGGTAACAAGTGCTGTGACTCCTTCCTCACTGGGACTGTAAGTCCAGGAAAAGTATCTCTTTTCCTCTGTAATTTTTTACAGGACTAGGAAAGGACAGAATACATTGTGAGCACTTGACATAAACACATTTCCAGGACCAGAGAAAGATATGGCAGAAATACAAAGAATTTAAAACCATACTTTCTTACCCAAATGTGAGTTATAAACACTCACAGGCCACATGGAAACACATGTCTCACAAACACATCATGTATGTTCACTCACACTGCATGCTCACTGGCCACCTTGAACCCCGTGAAGGCTCACCAGGACACCTTCCTGAGCTAGCCCAGGCCACACAGATATTTGTCATCCGTCAGTGTTACCAGCACTCATTCTGAGGCCCGGCCAAGCCAGCACTCATTATGTGGTGGTTTGTCCATTAATTCAAACAACTACCGGCTAACACCTAAGAACCAGGGCCAGGTATTGAAGACCAAAAAGTGTTGTCCCTGAACTCCCAGAACTTTCAATCTGATGGGAGATCCTGGCACATAAACCAAGATTTGCAGTAGGACAGGGCAATAAGAACCACCTTTGACAGCATATACGAAAGTCTTTTAAACCAGATTGGGGCGTTCTGGAGAACTTTCTGCACATGATGCTTAAGTCTTAAAGTCGAACAGGAGTTACCCGAGCAAAGGAGGGCTGTAAAAGAAGAAGAGTCTAAATGAGGAAATGTTTGGGAAACTAGTTTTATAATGAAGTTAATGGTTTTTAACAGGGACAAGCAGGACATGAGGCCAGAGGGTAGGCAGGGCCCAAGTGCCAAAGGCATGATGTGCTAAGTTGAGAGATTCAAAGTCTGTTCTGAAAAGCTGATAGGAGCCACAGAAGGCTTTTAGACAGAGATGTGACATGAACGAGTCTTCATTTTAGAAAGATTTATCCAGCAACACAGAGGTAAACTAATAGAGGGGACAGGGTGGACATGGGGGGACATTGAAGATGTTCAACAATCGATGAAAGAAATGAGATTAAAGTCTTAATGTAGTGGAAATGGGAGAGTATTTAAGAGATATTAAGGATAAGTGGGGCGGGAATAGTGCCATTCACTACAATAGGAAACATAAAGGCTGACATTTAGACTGGAAGAGACAATGATACCTTTTTTGGAGTTTGAGGTGTCTCTGGGACGCCCAGGCAATATAAAATAGGCTTTTGAACATGTGTGTGCAAATATATATATATATATATATATATATATATATATATACTCATTATTAAGGCTTGTGAGACATCTAGACTGGAGATACAAGTTTGACTGTCATCAGCTTACAGGCAGTAGTGATTAAAAACACTGGTGTGGATGAAGTCACCCAGAGAAAGCATGGGGCCAGAAAGTCTGCAGGCCCGTGACAGAACTCTGGGGAGCTCCACCTCCAAGTAGTAGAAAGCTTGGATTTGTGTGTGAAGTGAGAAGGGAGTTAGGAAGGGGCCTTGGAGATCACCAACAGTTAGGGGAGGAGAAGGGGAACAGATGAGAAGAGAGGGGCAAAGGTGAAGAAGCCAGGAGAGGATGTCAAACCGAAGGAAGTCAGTAGTATCAAACACTGCAGAGGTCAATGAAGATATGGACAGGAAACTCCATGCCCGTTTAATGTGGCAACTAGGAGGTGGCCCGTGAGGCTAGAATGAGGTCAGTTGGGTGTTAACGGTATGGTTTTTCGGCTGTTGGAGAAACTTCCTAAGCCCACTGCAGTTCGAAAGGCAACGCGAAATTGCAGACCCAGGAGCTTCCGCGCCCCAAAGTCGCGCAAGCGCGCTCATACGCACCAGGTCTAAGTGGGACTCGGCGTTTCCAACAGCGCGCGGAGTCCCAGCGCACGCGCCTCCCGAGCCCGCCTACTTCGCCGCGGGGCCACTCCCCAAGCCTGCAGAGGGCGCTGCGCCTCGTAGAGCCCGGGCGCTGTGCCGCTCTAGCCAGCGCCCAGCCTCAGTGGCGGGCGCCGCAGCTCCGCTTCTCCCAGGCCTCCGCCCGGCGCAGGTAGATCGGCCCGTGGGGGGCGGGAATACTTGAGAGCTGTGGTGCAGGCTGGTAGCTGCAGCCTCCTGGAGCGGAGTGGTCCCCAACGCCCAAGTGCCCCGGTCGGGTCCGGGCCCGGTGAACCCGGCTGCGGGCAGGGCCCCACAGGTACAAGTCCCAGTCCTAGTGGGCTCCTCCTCCTGGACGCGCAATGCCTCTCCCTGGACTCCTATACACCGCGGGGGTCTCCACCCAGGTTCACGTGCGGCTTCCGGGAACAGCTGGGGGCGGTGCCTGTAGGGGCGGGGCTCCCTTGATTGACACTTCTTTCCCCAGGTTTCACGGGCTACCACCGGACCCCTTCCTGAGCCGGCAGCATGGTGAGAACCCTGGGCCAAGACCCTCACCTCCGCATGCCCATGCCCCACTGGCCTTGCCCTGGTTGCCTTATATAAACCTGGGGCTCCGCAACAGGGGGTCAGTAGGTCTGCCCATGCAAGAGGGCCTGCATCCTTCCAACCCACGCATCCCTGTAGCACGGGCGCCTGAAGGTGAAGACATCGGAGGAACAGGCGGAGGCCAAAAGACTAGAGCGGGAGCAGAAGCTGAAGCTATACCAGTCAGCCACCCAGACTGTCTTCCAGAAGGTGGGGCCCTCAGAGGTAGCCCCTTCTCCAGGTGGCCCTTTCAGTATAGTACAGAGGCCAAAATCTGGATCCAAACCTGGGTTCTGTCACTAGCGGTGTGACTTTGAGTAAGTTACTGAATCTCTTTGAGCCTCAGTCTGTTCATCTGTAAAATGGAGCTAATAACACTTACTGGGTAAGGCTTCACTTACTGTGAGATTTCACTTACTGTGAAAATTAAATGACAGAATACATGTAAACCCATAAAGCACTCTGCATAGTATTTATCATATCGTATGGGGCTCACAGAATATTCAGTGGTTCTGTTTATGTTATTTAGCTCTATAATGGGAGAAAGATACTATCTCTGACCTCATACTCTTCTTCTCAGCGCCAGGCTGGTGAGCTGGATGAGTCAGTACTGGAACTGACAAGCCAGATTCTGGGAGCCAATCCTGACTTTGCCACCCTTTGGAACTGTAGACGAGAGGTGCTCCAGCAGCTGGAGGCCCAGAAGTGCGTAGGGGTTCAGGGCCCCAGGAAGATGGTCCTGGCCTTGGCCCTGCCGTGCCTGGGTCAAGGGGTGGAGGAGGAATGGGGCAGCCAGGGACATAGGCTGAGGGCAATGGAAGGTTAGGTGCAGAGAGTCAGGGGTGAGCTGAAGTTGGGTGTTGGAGGGCCCTGACCTCAGTTTCCCCCGGGTGCAGGTCCCCTGAGGAGTTGGCCACTCTGGTGAAGACAGAACTAGGCTTTCTGGAGAGTTGCCTGCGGGTGAACCCCAAGTCCTACGGTACCTGGCATCACCGCTGCTGGTTGCTGGGCCGCCTGCCAGAACCCAACTGGGCCCAAGAGCTGGAGTTGTGTGCCCGCTTCCTTGAAGTTGATGAGCGGAACTGTACGTGCCTGCAGATTCTGTCCCCACAGCCTTCACCTGTCCCCCATGCTGGTACTTGGGCCTCAGTAAGGCCTAGTGTGGGGAGGGATGGCCAGGACAGGCCCACTGAGCTAATGGCACAAGGGATGACAGAGTCAACTGCATCCTCTGTGGAGTGTATGGAGGTGTTTCTACAGGAACTCCTGGGTACCAGCCAGGGACCTCCTCTTGCCCTACCTCTGAGATGTGCTCTCACCCCTCCCCCACAGTTCACTGCTGGGATTACCGGCGGTTCGTGGCTGCACAGGCAGCTGTGCCTCCTGCAGAGGAGCTAGCCTTCACTGACAGCCTCATCACCCGCAACTTCTCCAACTACTCCTCTTGGCATTACCGCTCCTGCCTCTTGCCCCAGTTGCACCCCCAGCCAGAGTCTGGACCACAGGGACGCCTCCCTGAGGATGTGCTACTCAAAGGTAAGCAGGGTCAGGGGGTTCTGGGGAGGACTCTATAGGGCTGTCCTTCTAGCCCTGAATCTGTTCCTGAACCTGCCACTTGGGTTTATTGAGCACCTACTTTGCGCTTGGCTTCAGGGGTGCACAAGATCCAGCCCCTGGCTACATAGAACTCAATGAAACTGATACATGCAGCCACTGAGCAAGGCCAGTAGAAAGTGACCGTCGGGCTGGAAGTACTGCAAGGGGAGGGCGGGATGTTGAGGTAGCCAGAAGCCCACCAATGCCCGGACCACAGCTCCATGCCTCCTTGCTCCCTGCAGAGCTGGAGCTAGTGCAGAATGCCTTCTTCACTGACCCAAATGATCAGAGTGCCTGGTTCTACCATCGCTGGCTCTTGGGACGAGGTGAGCAGTGAGGGAACAGGCTGGGTGTTTAGAGCTTAAAAGGAATAGAAGAGAATTTACGGAGATCTGAGGCTGTGTCTCCCACAGCTGACCCTCAAGATGCCCTGCGCTGTCTGCACGTGAGCCGGGACGAGGCCTGTCTGACTGTCTCCTTCTCTCGGCCGCTCCTAGTGAGTCCTGCGGCTTTTGCCAGAGAGCGTTGTGTACTATAGGCCTGGTGCTGTTGGGGCTGATGGGTCTCCCTTTGTCCCCTGTGCCAGGTGGGCTTTGGGACGGAGACCTTGCTGCTTATGGTTGATGAGTCACCCCTGGCTGTGCAGTGGAGGACACCAGATGGCAGGAACTGGCCCAGCCCTGTCTGGGTATCCCAGGATTTGGGGGACAGACTGGAGGGATGGGGTGGGATAGTCAGAAAAGTGAGGCTTACGCACTTCCTTGACTCCATGCTCCCAGCTCTGTGACCTGCCTGCCACCTCCCTCAACGACCAATTGCCCCAGCATTCATTTTGTGTCATTTGGATGGCAGGCAATACCCAGAAGGAATGTGTGCTTTTAAAAGGTGATGTGACCTGCAGCCTCCACCCCTTGCAGCAGCCCTCCTACCCCTCTCCTCCTCTCATGGGTGTCCCCTCCTACTACCTACTCTTTCTGTCAGGCTGCCAGGAGGGCTGGAGCCGGGACTTGGCCGTGGATGAGCAGCTCTTCAGGTGATGACAGAGAAGCACACAGATAAAGGGAGGGGCTCTGGACTCTGGGCATCAGGCAGCTGGGGTCAGAGGCTGGGGGTTTGGGCAGATGACCAGTACCCCAGGTAGGCCACATCCCCTCCTCGACTCTGCCCCTGCAGGTGTGAGCTGTCGGTGGAGAAGTCCACAGTGCTGCAGTCTGAGCTTGAATCCTGTAAGGAGCTGCAGGAGCTGGAGCCTGAGAATAAATGTGAGGCCCCATTCCATGAAGTCTTGCTCTTCTAAGGAGGCCCCTTTCTGGAGGGCTCCTTGGCAAGAGCAAAAAGGGTCTTGAGATGGGAGCAGAGGATCCAGGAGAAACTTCTTTTTCCCACCCTGTCCCCAGGGTGCCTGCTCACCATTATCCTGCTGATGTGGGCGCTGGATCCCCTACTGTATGAGAAGGAGACACTGCAGTACTTCCAGACCCTCAAGGCAAGTTGGACCTTAGGAATGGGCAAGGGAGAGGCCCAGTGGGAAGGAAGAAGGCAACTGACATGCATTTCTTGTTGGCCTGTCCGCTGCCAGGCTGTGGACCCAATGCGTGCAGCATACTTGGATGACCTCCGCAGCAAGTTCTTGCTGGAGAACAGCATGCTCAAGATGGAGTATGCCGAGGTGCGCGTGCTGCACCTGGGTCACAAGGTATGGACTGGCGTGTGCCCCTTGCCCTGGGCCTGCTCCCCACCGGCCCTCCCTCCTTCCTCACAACCTGGCCAGCTTTTCCATCCACCCGTGGGCTGCAGCAGAGGCACTCTCTGTCTGGCCTCCCCCTGCCCCTGGCTTTGCCTTCCGTCTCCGGTGCCTTTCTGGACATTCTTCCTAACCAAGACTGCATCTGTCTTCCTGCAAGCCCACTCCTCTTCTAAGACTTACCTTGTCATATTTGCCCCATCATTCTTGTTACCCAGTTTCAAATCCTGAGTCACAGGGCTCCTTGTGCTGCCTCTGCTACAGGGCTAGTCCTGTCCTCAGGCTTCCCTCAGGATGACCCCTCAACCACCCCTCCGCTCATTTCCGCGCTTCCTGCCTGCAGCAGGCCCCCCAACACCTGAAGCCTGAAGAGTTCCCAGGAATTTTTGACAAACTTTCCAGACTCTGTTTCTCTCTAGAGATCTGTAGTCTTCCCTAGTCAGTCTTCCCAACATGTCAGTTTTATCACATCACTGCAGCCCAGGCCCCCTCTCACCAGACTGACCACCCAGACTCACCAGGGCAAGCCTGCCAGTGTCTGTGTTTGCCCCAGTGCCCTGCTCTGTCCCCCGTACCTGCCCCCACTCCAGGCTGCCTCCCCATCTACCCTGCTGGCCACCCCAGCCCTCACTGTCTGTCCCATGTCCTGGGTGTAACTGTAGTACTACCAGGGGTCCTAAGGTAAGCTTCCCACCTGCTTCATCTCACCTCAGCTGGGTCCCCAAGGGCCTGTGTGGGACACAGAGGGAAAATGCCTGACAAACGATGGCTAAGGACCCTCCCCCAAATCCCCTTGGGTACCTACCCCTGCTTTCTCAGGATTTGACAGTGCTCTGCCATCTGGAACAGCTGCTCTTGGTCACTCATCTTGATCTGTCGCATAATCGTCTCCAAGCCCTGCCCCCTGCCCTGGCCGCTCTGCGCTGCCTTGAGGTAAAGCACTCACTCCTCCATCACGATCCTGGGTGGTCCTTTTCCCTGCTTTTCCCTCAGAAGTCTGCCCACCCTACAAGATGTCCAGGCCCTCCCAGCCCCTGCAGATGACCCCTTGCCTTCTCCGCTTCCATCACCCAGTCTGACCCCAGAAGCCTTTCTGTGTACTGTAAGCTGATTGCCATGGGCTTCCCAGTTGGTTGTACCAGTCCCAGGCCGATGGCTGCCTGCCCTGCCTTGTCTTGCCCTCCCTGCTTCCCAGGTGCTGCAGGCTAATGATAATGCCATCGAGACCCTGGACGGTGTCACTAACCTGCCCCGGCTGCAGGAGCTCTCACTGTGCAACAACTGTATCCTCCTTGTGGGGGCCTTTCAAACAGCGGTAGGGTAAGATGCCATGCTGGGAGGGGACAGACAGCAAAGCAAGCAGGGTGAGTACCCCCCTGAGACTGGCTCTGACAGTCTCAGCTGAAGAGAGAAGATACCGTGGGGCTGTATGGGGTTAGCATTGACTTCCACTGGGAGCATTTTGCAGGGTGGAAGTGACTTCCCCACGCCAAAGTTCATTAGCAGGCAGCCTGCATATGTTCTTGGCTACCACCTAGTATTTTAAAAATCAGGGAGTTTCATATTTTAAAAAATTGAGCTGATTCCTCTTAGAAGTTGGAAGTTAAACAGCTCTTGGCCTGCATTTCCACTTGGCAACCTGTGGCCATTGCTGCTTTCTCCACCATTCCTTGGTACGACACCCAGCCTGTCTTCTGTGCTTCCTGCCTGACCCCCATTTGCAGTCTAGAGCCTTACTGTCTTTGGGAAAGCATGCGAGATGCCCATCAACCAGGCTGCCAGGCAGCCGTCCTGTTCCTAATGGAAAACAGTGAAGTGTGCACAGAAAACAGATCTGATGGAACCGACCAAGCTTTCCTTGACTCTCCTGCCCAAGGCCTCCAGCAGCCTGCAGTGCTCCGGCTTCTTGCCTCCTGCCGTAGGCTGGTCCTCCTCAACCTGCAAGGCAACCCCCTGTGTGAAGCAGTGGGCATCTCTGAGCACCTAGCTGAGCTCCTGCCTTCTGTCAGCAGCATCATCACCTAAGAGACCCTTCCCTACTGTTCCCCTTTAATTTATCAGCACTGAATAAACAATGGAGAGGCCCCCTCAGGCTGCTATGCCACCGCCATCACTACCACCACCACCATTACTACTACCACCTATCCTGGAAAAGAAAGGGAGAGACTGTATGTTGGCTCACCATCTGTACTTTCATTTTATGCTCAGTCTTGCTGTTTGCTATCATGGAGAATCAGTGTTAGGGCAGAATCAGGGAATTGGCTGGATTTCAGTTTACCTTCTGCTTTGGGCTCTGGCTCAGTCTAGGTTCCAGGCTGGGACTGGGTTTGGATTCAGGTTCTGGTTGGGGCTTGGCTATAAGATAGCTCTAAGTCTCTCCAACTGGAAGGGCTTATAGAAGTTTCTCCCAGGACCTCTGCCTCTTCCAGAGGCCCTCTGTGTGCTGGCTTTCATTCACCACAGCTGAAAAAGCTGTTCGCAGGGGAAGTGGGCCAGAGTGGCCTTGCTCTACCCTCTCAGAACAGTATCAACCCCCATGAATTGCTGTCTGGGGCTAAAGAGCCCTTCGAAATACTTGATCCCATTTTTTTTGAATCACAAGCTCTCAGGGATGAGACAATCAGGCCTGTTGTACTGATGAGGATCGCTGTCAAGATGCACCCTAAGTTTCCATGCTCATGTGTTGTAGCCAAAGCTCTCTCCGTCTCCGTCTGGAACTCCAGATTCCTGTGTATTGCCTGCCCATTGCCTGTGTATTGATATGGAACGGTTGGGCAGAGCCTGACCTCAGCTCCCTGGGGTACTGAGCCTGGTGTGTGCTCCCATGGTACCCACCCCCCCAGCACACATATGCCTGAAGGCTCTGAGGCCCTTAAGCCTCCTGGCAGGAGGAAAGGGGAGTGGCTCAGGGCTTAGGACACTGAGTCAAACGGCTAGGTGAGGAATGAGAAAGATCAACTGAAACAGGGAGAGAGTGTGACAAAGCATTTTCTTGGTTTCCTAGGAATCTACCTGTGCCCATGTGTTCACACACATGCATGCTCTCCGGGACCCAGCCCCTCCCATATCCATAGGGATGCACAGACATACTCTTAATGAAGCCCTTTGGCTGGCCTGCCTCTCACTGCCTGAATTTTTATTTCTATTGGTTCATCCTTTGAGAGTGTGGGAGGTGAGGGCAGACCCCTTACCAGGTCAGGGGCTTGGAGCTAGACAAGAAAAGGTCAGCATGGGAATGGAGGGTTCCATGCAAGGTCTTGAGCCTCTGTCCCCACTCCCTGAGGGACCTCGCTGCCTGATGTATCACCAAACCCAGCCTCTCTTGCAGTCTACTTCCTCGTGTCTTTTTGCCAACCCTGTTTTCACTGTCTTGGTCTGTGGCCTGTGGGCAGAGCTGGGACAACAGTGGGATGGAGGCAAGAGACCCCAGAACAGGGGCCCACCATCCTGAGGAACTCCAGGAGAGGCTTCCTGAAGAGGCCTGGACTCCTTTTTGCCTCGCGGTTCTGTCCACGGTGTCCCTGGTATTTTTTCTAGTGCCAGGGCGGGGTTGGGATGCACACAGGGCAGGCCCCTGGATCCGGTCCGTCAGGATTCCCAGGAAGAATTCCAGACTTTGGAGAATCCTGCACTCCAGCTGACCAGACACTCCTCTCAGTAAGAAGTGGGTACTCTGCAGCCTAGGGCCTCAGTTCCCACTGGAGTCTGAGAACAAAGGCTGAAGCCTCCCCATACCCCCAGGCTGGGGGCAGAAAATGAGATTGCTCCTACTATGACAACCCCCGTCCCAAATTTGGAAGGACCTGAGAAGCTGGGGGCAGCTTCCTTATGCCTGGGGACATAGGGCAGGAGAAGGAAGAAGGAAGGACAGATTGGTGGAGGGGTGGGGGTCAGAGGATCTGGTAGAGCCGGCAGGTGTCAGAGGCTGGCTGGTGGAGCCAGTCTGAGGGCCTCGCTGCTTATGTCACCAGTCCATGGCTTGGGATCCCAGGACCTCCCTGGGCAGGTGGAGCCCCGGGACCAGGCCCATGGGCCAGTTTCAATGGGCTGAGCCTGGCCTGGGCGGCATGAGAGCTGGCTAGACAAGGGTGTGGGTGGAAGGGTCTCCCTGTTACGCTGCCCTCAGGGTTTCTTGCCCAGGAAAAGAGGCCGAAAACCTGGTGTGGGATCCTGCAGATCGGACATTCTCACCAAGGCCTTCCACTTACACTTGAGCTTCAGCCGTGACAGATCCCCACCCCTCCCTAGCCCCTGCCCCATCCCCCATCCTCGATTTCCACAGTTCCTTGAAATGGTAAGGGTGCAGCCGGGCCTTCTTTCTGCCCCCTATCTCTGTAGACAGCCCCCAGAGGCCTGGCCTCTTATACCTACAGGGGGGATGGGGAACCAGCCTTCCCCTTTTTTCCAGCAGCTTGGCCCCGCCTCCCCCCCCATAAACCACTTGCCAGCCCGCCCCCACACCTTCCACTCATACGTCGTCGTAGTCTGTTCAGTCCTGTCCATCCTGTCCTGTCCGGACCTGTTCCACCCCGGCCGCGGGACTCAGCACTTCTATTGCCAACGCCGCTGGCAGGTGAGGGACTCCGCTGGGTACTGTGGTGCTGAGCCCTGGCGTCGCTTCTGGCCCTAACAAGGTGGGATGTGGGCCAGCCCCAGCTTGTGTCAGCCTCTGCGAGGCTGCCCCCTGACACCAAGCCTCTGCTCCCGGGAGCACAACTCCCACACCTACCTATAGCTCCCCACTCCTCCGGCCCCTCAGCATGGGTGTTTGACCCTAGTGAGGAATGCCAAGGACCCCAAGCCCTGCAATGTCTTATGCCAGGAATCTTGGGTGGGTGGATCTGCAAAGGAACAGGTCCTAGAAGCAGTCAGCTCCATGACTTCTAGACTGAGGAGCCAGCAGGTGGAGGGAATCGACCTGGAGTTGGTTTGTGCTGCTGGGTACAAGTGTCTACTCATTTCTGGGATGGGTGCTTGAGCAGGTTTCTGAATTGGTGGATGTCTGTCTATGTGAGGGCGAGAGGGGAAGACTTCTCTGCAGTGAGGGAGGTGTCCTAGGTGAGTCTGAAAGGAATCCCCCGGGGAAGGTCTCTGGATGCATCTGGGGGAATCTCTGGCTCAAGATTAGATCACCTCAATCATTTGGCTGGGACTGAATCAGTTCTCGGCATAGAGGGCTCCTGAGTAGGCTGACTGGGCATCCTCGGTACATCCTCTGGGTGATCAGAGAGCCACCCTGCCTTTTCCATACAGGCACGATGGACGGTCCTCGATCAGACATGGGCCGCTGGGGTGGGAACCCTTGGCAGCCCCCTGCCACACCTTCTCCAGAACCAGAGCCAGAGCCAGAGCGACGTTCTCGCCGAGGGGGCCGTTCCTTCTGGGCTCGCTGCTGTAGCTGTTGCTCCTGTCGGAATAGGGCAGATGATGATGTGGAGCTTGAGCCCCATGGAGACCGGGGGTCTGGCTCCAGGGGTCGAAGACCTGACTCCCGCGGCTCAGACTCCCACCAGCCTGGCTTCTACCGGGTCAGTGGTGTGAATGCAGCTGGAGATGGCACCATCCAAGGTGAGGCCTGCCTGTCCACCTTAATGGCAGAGCATAAGGACATTAATGGGACCTGAGATTCATCAGGTATCTCTGGGGTTCTGGGAGGCTAATTATGGGGTCCTGGGCTCTGCATATGGTTTCACTGACCTGGAGCTGTGACTTTATAGAGGGCATGCTGGCGGTGACTGGTGTGGATCTGCTGAGTGCACGCTCAGAGCAGAATCGCCGAGAGCACCACACAGACGAGTTTGAGTACGACAAACTGATTGTGCGCCGTGGGCAGCCCTTCTGCGTGGCCCTCCTCCTGTCTCGACCCTATGAGTCCTCTGATTATGTTGCCCTGGAGCTGTTCATCGGTCAGTGAGCCCTATCGTGGAGAGGGTGAAGGCCCTAGACAGGGCAGGGGCCTCCCCGCCCTGGCATTAGGGTCAGAGGGGCTGCTTTAGGCCCTTCCCGCCTCCTCCCTCCTCACCTCTGCCAGACGGGGCAGATGCGAAGGTGTTAGTGTGCCCTAGGAGTGCATCTCAGGGAGGGTCTTGGTGTCCCTGTGTTCCTCGGCTCAGCGTCTTCAAGCCTTCAGGAGCATCTCTCTCAACATACCTGTTCTTCAGGTGCTTGCTTCAACATCTCCTTCAGTGGTGCTGCCTCTGGGTCTCTCTGGGTCTGCTTTTCTTCCCCAGAGTATGGCCAGCTCACTCTGCTCTCTCTGCACTGTCTGTCCTGCTCTGTGCCCCTGTTTCTCTAACCCCATGGCCTAGGGTAGGTGCCTCCTTAGCCACATTGCTTGGCGGCCATTGACTGCCCAGGCTGGTGATTAAGCTATTGCTGGGGGCGGGCGACTCCTCATATGCTTTGATTAGGGCCTAGCTTTGCCCACCCCAATCTCTAATTTCTCTGGTGCCACTACCACCTCCGCTGGGGACACCCTGGGTTCTGGAAGCTGCAGCCCCAGGGAGTGCAGAGTTGGCCTTCAGGATTGAGCCTATGCTCTCACGTGGGGTGGGGCATCTGAACCCAGCCAGGGTGGCTCTGCTTCGTCAGCCCAGGTGCTGGGACAGTCAGGCAGGCCGACAGTGACAGTGGTCTGGTGTCTTCTGTCCACTTCTAGTTCAGTGTCAGGAGAACAGGTTTGGGATGTTGGACTAGGGCTCTCCCCTGCCATCCATACAAACATCGGGCGGGGACAGAGCTGCTCTCAGAGAGACTGTCACAGACTAAGGTGATGGCCCAACACAGGTACGCACACACAATGGCTCATACACATTCTGGGTGGGGCTGGGAGAAGCCCAGGGCTCCAGTCCCCCTTCTCAGGGAGGCCTTCCCAGCTAATTGCTGCTTCTCCCACTCCAGGAAACAACCCTGAGGTGGGCAAGGGCACCCACGTGGTCATCCCAGTGGGCAAAGGGGGCAGTGCAGGCTGGAAGGCCCAGGTGACCAAGGCCAGTGGGCAAACTCTGACCCTACGGGTCCACATCTCCCCCAACGCCATCATCGGCAAGTTTCAACTCACAGTCCGCACACGCTCAAAGGCTGGCGAGTTCCTGTTGCCCTTTGACCCCCACATTGAGATCTACATCCTCTTCAATCCCTGGTGCCCAGGTGAGCTTGCTGGAGTCAGGAGCAGGGGATGGGCAGAAGGGGAGGTCAGGGCTTCTTTTCCTAGGATCCAGCTAAATGCTAGGTGCCTGGACCTCAGAGAAACCAGCCTTCTATTGTCCATGTGAGGGGACTTAGATACAATGTAGAAAGGTGGCTGGCCCAAGGCCACACAGCCTCACCTCTCCTGGCAAACGGCGCTGGTTACAGCCACCTCTTTTATGGTGAACTTCCTCCTACCATCTCTGTCACTGTCCCTCTGTCCTTCCTGGGAGCAGTGCTGCCAGGCTAGAGATACCTCGCTTTTTCTCTGTGGACTTGGTCTTGCAGAATTGGCCCAGAGGCAGATGGGGCCCAGGTAGAGAGCTGAGGGGACTAGGCATCTGTGTTTTGGGATACAGAGGACATCGTGTATGTGGACCATGAAGATTGGCGGCAGGAGTACGTGCTTAATGAATCTGGGAGAATTTACTACGGGACTGAAGCACAGATTGGCGAGCGGACCTGGAACTATGGCCAGGTGGGGCTAACCAGGGCCACGGTGCACTTGGGAGCTGGAGGCAGGTGGGGTGGGGTAGGAGAGCAGGCACTGGCTCCAGGGTCACCCTCTGCCCTTACTCCCTCCAGTTTGACCATGGGGTGCTGGATGCCTGCCTGTACATCCTGGACCGGCGGGGAATGCCATACGGAGGCCGTGGGGACCCAGTCAGTGTCTCCCGCGTCATCTCTGCTATGGTGAGCACATTGATGTCTGAGCCCTACTGTGTGTGTCCACCTCCTGCCTCCCCTACCTGCTGCTCCTGTCCTTTCTGATTTCCCCAGGACTCCAGCCCTGTCCCTGCCTTTGCAAAGGATACTGTGGAAAGGGGTCTCCCTCCTCCTCTTCCCTCCTTTCCTGCCCCCCACCCCACCCAGCCCTGGCTCTTGTCCCAGCTGTAGTGGAATGTAGGGCCCAGCCCTAAACTTGGCACACCCAGGATTCACATTCCTGTGTCAGACCAGCAGCGGGGGGAAGTGGGGCTTCCAGCGAGATCCAGAGGCACTTAAGAGTGAGGGGCTGCTGTGGGATCAGGGGCTGGGCTGGGGACACATGGCAGGTGTGAGCCTCTCACCCACCCCGTGCACCCCACCCCGTCCTGGGCAGGTGAACTCCTTGGATGACAATGGGGTCCTGATTGGGAACTGGTCTGGCGATTACTCCCGAGGCACCAACCCATCAGCATGGGTGGGCAGTGTGGAGATCCTCCTCAGCTACCTACACACAGGCTCTTCTGTGCCCTATGGCCAGTGTTGGGTCTTCGCTGGTGTGACCACCACAGGTAAGGGACGGACTGGGACTGGGGCACCTAGGCCCTACAAAGAGGAGGCGGCCAACCCCACTGTGCGCACAGTGTAAGGGCAGGTTGGGGAAGGAGGTGGTAGATGATAGGCTGGCCTTAATTATCATTACTCAGTGTTAATTACCTAGAGAGGCTAAAGGGAGAGGAGGGAGAAGGGACAGGCTGGCATCCTGGCTTGCCCTAGCCCCCAGTGCTCCCTGGCCCAAACGCTTCCTGATCCACCTTGGTAACCCCAGTTGCCCAGTCTGCCTGATGCCTCTCTTGTCCCCATCCCTGCCCTGGCCCTGGGCTCTGAGCCCCAACTCTGGCTCCTCCACAGTGCTGCGCTGCCTCGGCTTAGCCGCCCGCACCATCACCAACTTCAACTCAGCACACGACACAGACACATCCCTCACCATGGACATCTACTTTGATGAGAACATGAAGCCTCTGGAGCACCTGAACCGTGATTCTGTTTGGTGAGGCCAGGGCCGGGGCTGGGCTGGGGCTGGGGCTGGGCTGCCCATCCCTGCCAAGGAACAGAAACCAGGGCCTGGACTGGAAACCAAGGAGGCATTTCAGGGCTGGGGGACTGTCTCCGGATGGGTGCTCAGACCCAGCCTTCTGTGCGGTTCATGCAGGAATTTCCATGTGTGGAACGACTGCTGGATGAAGAGGCCGGATCTGCCCTCAGGCTTTGATGGGTGGCAGGTGGTGGATGCCACACCCCAGGAGACCAGCAGTGGTGAGGCAGAGCTCTGCCTGGTTCCTGTACCCCACCTTGGCCCCCTCCCCATCTCCCCAACCTTGGTAACAAACTAAGTGTCCACATGGCTGGACCTTAGAGCCTAGTCCTTTAACCCCATGGTTTTTTTAACTGGCTTACTGATAGAAACACCGTAAGCCTTTAGTTTATTTTCACTTTTCTGCACAACTCTCTATTTGCCTGAGTTTTATTTATTTATAATTATTAATAGACTCAAATAGTGCAAAGATCAGAAGATTTAAGAGAATTTAGTAAGAAGTTTCCCTTCTCCAACTAATCTATTCTCATTTGCTTTTTTTTACTTACATATCCTGGAGGTAACTAATTAAAGGGCCCTTTATTTATATATTTTTTACAGTTTAAAAAGTCATTATTATAAGAAATACATGCTTGGAAGGAAAAGGTAAGTATAGAATTGAATAATATAAAATGTGAAAAGTTCCCTATTCTCTCTCAGGAGGTTTTTGTTTTAAGTACATGTCTAGGTCCCATCCCAGACCTCACACATTACAGAATTTACAGAGATAATGTATAGGATTCTGTATTTTCAAAAGTTCTCCTGGTGATGCTGAAGATCAGCTGAGTTTGGGACCCACTCCAGGCCCTTGTGGAACACATGGGAAACAGTGGCCCAGAGAGGTGGAATGACTTTCTCTAGGGCACAAAGCATTAGGTCACTAGCAGATCAAATCCGGTTCCTGATTCCTTCCCTTTTTGACACCCATTCTTGCTTTCATTCTCTCCTGTCTGTTCCATTGCTCATTATGAGTTTCATTTCATGTACAGTATAGAAAAAGTTAGGGTTTGGATAGGTTCAAAAAAGAAAATAGGCCCTATAATCCAGCCCTAAGAGATCACCACTGATGACATAATCTACTGGTCTCTTTTCCACAGTATCTGTTTCTGCAAAAACTAGCCCTGTCGTACACTCTGTTCTCAAACAGGTCCCTCCCGCACTTTCCTACCTAACCACTCCAGCCCCAGGCAGCCGGGCCTGCCGCTCCTGCTGCCTTCCTGCCCACCTCTCCCTTCCTCACCCTGGGTCAGCAAGCCCTCCACTAGCCTGCATTCCTCCTCTGGCCTCTAGCCAGACCCCTCCCTCTCAATCTTTTCTCTGTAGGGTGCCCCTGAGTTGTGCAATCCAATGATGCCTGCAATGATGGAACAGCCTGGCCCAGGACCCCGGGAGGTCTGAATTCTGGCCCCCACTCTGGGAAGTGTGGAGTGGGCAGCAGACAGGGACTCTGGGGCCAAGCAGACCCGGGCTTGATTCCAGCTTGATCACTTATCAGATATGTCACCTTGGGAGGTTCTTTGCACCTTTGGGCTTTGGTGTTCTCATAAGTAATACAGGGATAATATATACCACAGAGAGTAGTTGGAAGAATTAAATACTAGCATCATATATTAGAGACTAACAGATGCCTGGAACATAGCAACTACTCCATATATATTAGCTCCTTCCATCCTCTGTCTTTTGAGATGCTGACATTTACCTTATCTTACTGAGCCTCAGTTTCTCCATCTGTAAAGGAGACCGCAGTGCTAGGTGTTTTCTAAGATTCTTTCCTATTAGATGGCCCTCACTTCCTGCTCTGTGTCCTTTCCTGCCAAGCCTCCTCCATGTCAGCCCATCTCCTCTAGAAAAGTCTCCTGAGCACAATAAGGTCAGACTTTGTTTTGCACCAGCTTCCCACAGAGAACTCCCCAGTGGGCTACGGAGCTAAGGGTTTGATCTGGATCTTTCAGGAATGGTGGCTGTGATGTCACTGCTCTCCCAGCCAGCAAGCAGAACCATCCTGGGCTCTGGGTTTGTCTTGATGTAGGGTGGAGGGTTCTGACTTCTGGGGATCACAGACAGCCAATCTCCAGCTTCAGCCAGTGGAGGAAGAGTGCTTTGGTTATAAGGCAGGCTTGTCCCATGTTTACTCCACCCCCAGCTGACGGAGGCCAAATGGAGCTGCACCCTTCCTTCCATTCCTTCCTGGGTTGGACCAGGTGGCAGCTGACCCTGAAGCAATGGTCATTGGGCCTGGGTGGGTGGGCCTCTCCCAGGATCTGAGGGTTCCCCTGCACCCCCTTGGATCTCTCACATCTCTCCTTCCCTCACTCCCCTAGGCATCTTCTGCTGCGGCCCCTGCTCTGTGGAGTCCATCAAGAATGGCCTGGTCTACATGAAGTATGACACGCCCTTCATTTTTGCCGAGGTGAGGGCTGTGCTCCGGATGCCTCCTTGGGCATTCTGGAGGGGTTAGAGCACTGGCTTTGTTTCTGGGTTCTCTGGTCCTGACTTCACCACTGACTGACTAGCTGTGTGTTCTTGGGCAAGTCATTCATTCTATGATTTTTAGTTTTCTTAACTGTAAAAGAGGGATAATAATGGCTGCCATGCTTTCTGTACTCAGGATCAAAAGACATAATGGGTATGAAACTGCTTTATAAATTGTAAAGTCTTCAGATGAGCCTAAGGGATTACTGTTATTAATACCAAAGAGCGCTGCAAGGAGGCTCCTGACCTGCTCTCTGACCTCATCTGGCCTAGCTTGGAAAGTCTCCCAGTTTGGCTCTGCCAGGAAGCTCCCAGTCTTTGGATCTAGCACTTCCTGTAGCTCCTAGGATCCTGAGAAAGCACCTAGGGGTCAGGCCCCCCTCAGACCCTCTGGCTCACTCATTCCTGGCTCACAGCCTCCACACCACCCCAACAGGTGAACAGTGACAAGGTTTACTGGCAGAGGCAGGACGATGGCAGCTTCAAGATTGTGTACGTGGAGGAGAAGGCCATTGGCACGCTCATCGTCACAAAGGCCATTGGCTCCAACATGCGGGAGGATGTCACCCATATCTATAAGCACCCAGAAGGTACCATTCCCCCAGCCTGGCCAGCTGCAGTCCATGCCAGTGTTCTCCCTGTGGGCTTGCCCAGCCTAGCAGTTGCTATAACTTCACCCGTGACCCTCAACCCCCAGGCTCAGAAGCGGAGCGGAAGGCAGTGGAAACAGCAGCCTCCCACGGCAGCAAACCCAGCGTGTATGCCAACCGGGACTCTGCTGAGGATGTGGCCATGCAGGTGGAGGCACAGGACGTAGTGATGGGGCAGGACCTGACGGTCTGTGTGGTGCTGACCAATCGTGGCAGCAGTCAGCGCACTGTGAAGCTGCACCTCTACCTCTCTGTCACCTTCTACACTGGCGTCACCGGGTCTGTCTTCAAGGAGAGCAAGAAGGAAGTGGTGCTGGCCCCAGGGGCCTGTAAGTGCCCCTTGCGCAGCCCTGCCCCCTAGATGCCCGGGCCCACTGGGGCTGTGGACATGGAGACCCCACAAGGCCATGTTTGAGGAAGCAAACCTAGGTGACACCATGCGTCTCTTCCCCAGCGGAACGCATGTACATGCCCGTGGCCTACAAGGAATACCAGCCCCACCTTGTGGACCAGGGGGCCATGCTGCTCAATGTCTCAGGCCATGTCAAGGAGAACGGGCAGGTGCTGGCCAAGCAGCATACCTTCCGTCTGCGCACCCCAGATCTCTCTCTCACGGTGAGGGCAACATGCCAGGGCTTCAGGGATGGCCAGGGGTGGGAGGAAATTGGAGGTGAAGGCACTGAACAGAAAGGGGGCTGGCCTGGCAAGCCCTTCCAGGAGAAGAAGTCAGGGGCTGCCTCTGGGCTCTTGGGCCTCCATTTCCTCATCTATAAAATGAGATCTCATAGCCCTGATTCTATGGTGGCTCCAGTTGGGGAGTGGGTCGGCTTTCCTCCCTAGCTTTGTGGAGCCTTCTCTCAGAGGCAGATAGGTGGGAGGTTCTGATTCTAAGGAGTTTCTCCTTTCTGGAGGAGTGCACCATCCCCATGTAATTGATCAGGATCTCTGATGCGGGGGTGGGGCTCTTTTTCTCTCAGTTATTGGGGGCAGCTGTGGTTGGCCAGGAGTGCGAAGTACAGATTGTTTTCAAGAACCCCCTGCCTGTCACCCTCACCAATGTTGTCTTCCGGCTGGAGGGCTCCGGGTTACAGAGACCCAAGATCCTCAATGTCGGGTAAGTCTGGCCTCTCTCCTGGCCCCTGCCACTGTCCTTGCCTGTGTCCTGGGCTGCCCTGGGTCGCAGCTTCACTTCCTTTCTCAGTCAGGACATGTATGGTCTGTCAGGACTCAACAAAGCTGCTTGGGGCCAGTCAGCAATCCCTCCTGCCACAGTTCAGTCCAACCAGTGCTTGAGGAGCTCTGCTGAGTGCTTGGTGCTGCGCTCTGGGTCCCTGCCCTGCCTCAGTGTCTCAGCCCTGCCTCACTGTCTCATTAGGGAACTACAGTTTCACATAGGGATCATTAGTAACTCATCACTAACACTGGCCCAACCCTCATGAGTTGACCAGTCATTTTCAGGAATATTATCTTATTTGGATACCATTAAAACCCTTTTAAAGTACATTAGAGATCATCATGTGATTAAAAGCAAAGCTTTGGGATCCTAACGACTTAGATACAAGTCCCAGCTCCATCACTCAGTGGCTATGTGCCCTTGGGCAAGTGACGTACTTCCTCTAAGCCTCAGTTTTCTCACCTGCTGAGTGGGGATGGCACCAGTACCTGGCTCTGAGGGTCATGGTAAGAAGTACATGAGATGATGTGGGTAAGGCCTGTTGCATTGGACTTGGCGCAAAGGTAGTATTCTGTTGGTAGTTGTTTTTTTGATTATTACCACCATCACCCCCAGTTTACAGATGAAGAAGCTGGTGGCCACACCTTCCAGTGTCTCACAGCTCATAACGGGCTCTCTGCCCTTCCTGCCTTGGCATCATGCACGGCTTTCAGGCCTGCTGTTTGGTTTGTGTCATGAGGACCAAGCAGCAGATCTGGAGGAGAGGGCCCCCTGCCTCAGGCCTTCATCCAGCTCACCTGGGTCTGAGCCTGGGCCCGGCAAGGCTCTGTGTCTAGTGAAAGCATGCACGGCCCTTCTGTTCCTAGGCTTATGCTGTCATTTCTAACGCAGACCCATGCAGGTCTGCCCTGTTCCCACCTAGGAACAGCACAGAGGGGAAGCCAAGAAGGCCAGAGGCTGACCTTTACAATCGGCTTTCTGGGGACAGGACAGGCATTGTCCTCATTTGACAAAGCATGCCTGAGGGAAAGCCCAGGTCCCTGGGGAGGGGATTGGTGGGGGTAGCAGTGTCCCCAACCCATCCTGCCCACTCTGCCCATCCCTTCCCTTCTGCCCTGTAGTGCCATCACTTTTGCCAAGTGTCAAAGCTGAGAAGGTTGCTGTCCTGATCTTTGCTGTAGCCTGGACTCAGGATGATGAGATGTTACAGGGAGGGCTTTCCCCTGTGGCCTTGCATGGGCTTCTGGCAGCTGAGAGAGGGGAGCTTGGGGTCCCCAGGTGCTTGCCTTGCAGGTAGGCATTTCTCATGATGATGGAGGGTGGTTCCCCTGTTCTGAGGGATCCCCAGAGATGGACTCTCCTCAGCAGCCTCTCCAGACCTTTGATTCTTGCCCCACCTGTGAGTTAGGAGAGGACCACTGGGCTGAGTGTTGAGATGCCCTGTTCCCTCCTAGAAACAGCACAGAGGGGCTGACCTTTAAAATTGGCTTTCTGGGGACAGGACAGGCATTATTCTCATTTGACAAAGCATGCCTGAGGGAAAGCCCAGGTCCTCTCTTCATCTTCGGGGCTTGTGTGAGTCTACTGCCATTTAAAGGCTCCTGTCTTCCTGCCAGTCACTGAGAAGCTTGAATGGTGGTTTCTCAAGCAGGTCATCCTTGGACATTGTATGGCTCCCTCGAACAACTGAGGGCCCTGGGGAGAGATCCCTGGACTGTCAGTTTGGAGATATTAGATTCCAAGAAGATGGGTGTCACTTTGCTCTCATTTGCACATCAAAGGCTGTGGTTTGGAATCCCATTATAACATAAGGTGTGCCACCCAACGTGGTGACTGGCTACTGAATAAACATGCCAGAACTAACTCCACCGGATGGCTGGTGTCACCACCAACCCAATCACCAGGGGAGGCTGGAAGTCTATTCCAAACCCCCAGAGCCTGAATCATATTCTCTAAAATATCCTTAGGGTGGCCTTCTAAGGGGGTGGATTTGACTTTGGGGAAATAGCCTAAAGTCATGTAGAGCTAAGACTAATAAGGTAGGTAAATGTTTGTTTCTTGCATAGGCAACATGGTTGAACAAGGATGTAATTGGAGAACAGTGCTAATTTGGATGTGTACTTTCTGGTGTCCTTGTCAGAGAGTTGATTTCATTACCTGTGCTCAGGTACAGGCATATGCCAGCTTTAGCAGCTGGGGTGCTCAGCTGAAACTCACAAACGGGGGTGTGACAAAGGTCTCACCTAACACTAAGCCTTGGCAGGGAGAGCTCTTGACATTCCTATCGGGAACCTGGAAAGCAATTTCTCTTGGAATTAATGTTGTAAGTAAAGACTAGATTTGGAAATAGTACAGTTCAGTTATAGCATGGATTAAATAGACCTGAAGGCTGGCCTGAGCCTAAATAACTTTTAACTTTTTTATCTGTGAAAAACTGAGCACAAATTAAAAGCACAGATTTGTAACCAGCTAGAGTGTAGCCTACCTGTTAAAATACAGCCTTAATTTCCAGCTACAGTATGATAGGAAGTCTAGAAATTAAGTCTATAACCTAACAAGTAGGCTATATATTCCCCTTGCCCCCCACTACTTCCCTCCTTCCTCGAGCTTGGAGGTGTTGTGAAGACCATCCGATCCCACCCCCTCATTTTACATTCATTTCCATTTCACAAATGACAAAGTAAGAGTCAGAGAAGTTCAGTAGCTTGTCCTAAACCAGACATCTAACAGTGGTTGAAGGAGAAGTACAGAACAGTTCAGGAGAGCCACTTGGAAGCTAAGTGTATTGTCCCAAGGACAGCTCATCCTTGAAGTTGGGGTGCTGGCTCATTCCCTTGAAGGACTGGTGTCTGCACAGGGTCCAGCTCCAGAGAGGGTCCCCAGTACAGGCTTGAACAGGGCCAGAGACAAAGGTTTTGGCAGAGGCAGGAAAGGACAGATGGTAACAGGTATGGGAAGATGTGATATAAACACAGCGTATAAAGTGCGTATACAGATTGCTGGATTTGCTCAGAGGGCAAGATTCAATTTCTTGAGCCCAGAAGGTGCTCAAAGGAGCCCTCACATGGTGTGAGCTAGGCCTGGAGGAGACACACGGGAGAGTTTGTGGAAGGGAAGGAGCACAGCGGGGCTTGTGGGCAGGAGCAACGGTGGGGTATGATGAGGCCACGCAGCAGGCAGGGCTGAGTCAAAGTGAGCCTGTGTGTCCGGTTAGGGAGCTTCCATCTCAACTCGGAAGCACTGAGGTAGCCAGGCCCTTGAAGGGTTTAATTTACCTCCGAGTGATTAAAGAATAGAATGGAAATAGAAGGCAAGTAGGCCAATTAGAAGGTTGGTAAAATTGTGATTCCCAGAGGAAATCTAGATTCCTGGTTTGGGAATAGATTGCAGAGGTTCATGAAGAAGGGAGAAAATGAACACATTGTAGTGTGTGCATGCTCATGGGTATTTCTCTGTCACACACATGTGAGTGTGTGTCAGTTTAAAGATGCAATTGTCTGTTTTGGGGAAGGACTTTCCTTTTTTTCTGAGATAACATCCTTCCAATGTTTTGGGGTATTAAAATGCCCCTTCTTTGGCAAAATGATTTGTGGCAGGGGTAATTAATTTTCTTCTACTCTCTTTCTTGACAAAACCACAAGTATTTGGCAATACTGTGTTGAGCCTCCAAGTGTCATTTTGAAGTTTTCTTGGTCTTAGAAACCCCAGAGGAGATGGGGACAGCTGGCCTGGTCAGGGCAGGAGTGCTGGCAGTGGAGAGGAGGGTGAGGCTGTGCAGCAGTCTTCATCCAGGTGTTTCTTCTCCCAGGGAGCCGGAGGGAGGAGTCCCAGGCGATCTCCAGCTCAAGTGGCTGGGTGGGTGGCAGCTGATCTAGCTAGGCGGAGGCAGAGGGCTGAGGGCTCAGGCTTTATCCTGGTCATGGGTGTGGAGATTCCAGCTGAGCCCAGAAATGTCTGAAGGGCTCCACCTCCTGCTTCTTCTTTTCTGGCTGTCCCATGGGTCCTTACTCCCTACTCCTCCCCCAGTCACCCCAGGCCTATGACCCGGTCTCTGCCCACAGGGACATTGGGGGCAACGAGACAGTGACGCTGCGCCAGACCTTCGTGCCTGTCCGACCAGGCCCCCGCCAGCTCATTGCCAGCTTGGACAGCCCACAGCTCTCCCAGGTGCATGGTGTCATCCAGGTGGATGTGGCTCCAGCTCCTGGGGGTGGGGGCTTCCTTTCAGATGCTGGAGGCAACAGTCATGCAGGGGAGACCATCTCTATGGCATCTCGAGGTGGGGCTTAGCCCTAGGCCAGGAGCAATGGGACTGGACTCAGATTAGCAAGGACATTGCCTCAAGACAGGGGCTCACTGCAGAGTGGTTTCCTGAATAGGGGCTCAGGTTGGGAGGCCAGGGCACCTGGGGAGGGAACCAATCTTGACTTGCACTGGCATCACAGATGCTAATAAACTCTTTTTTAATAAAGCTGCTGTTCTGTCCATCCATCAGTCCATGCCAGGCCAAGGACTGTAGACCCAGGAATGCATGTGGCATTTCTGGCACCCTGGGCTGAGAAGCTTGGTTGGCAGGTCAGTGATAGTGCCAGAGCTCAGCAGCTCTCAAAATAGGGCCTACTAAGGGACAGGACAGCCTCCAGTGTTAACCTGTCCAGCTTCTCCCAGTCCGAGGGCGCTCCTACTGACCATAGCCCTTTCGAAGCCCCTTGGAGTAGGAGGGGACTCCCCTCCTCTGTGGTACTCACTGAGAAGAGAGGAACCTAAATGCCTTTTTTTGTAGGCACATGTTTGAGGTAGAAATAGGCTAGAGGATTTTCTAAGCAGCAAAAGCCACTTTGCAGTGCTTATTTTCAAATATCCTTGTCTAAGAATTTTTACAAAAGTAATACATGTTCAGTGTTGACTTAGAAAAATACAGAAAAATTATAAAGAATAAAAATAACAATGTAAAGAAAAAAAAACTACCACACTGTGCAGGAAAGAACTGTTAACATTGTGTTTCATATGGTGCTCTCCCCTTCAAGTAACCATGGTAAGCATTTTCTCACAGCATTAAATATGCTTTGAAAACACCCTGTTTAAAGACTGGACAACAGTCTTGGCTTCCAGCCCACCCTCCTGGTCTTCCTGAATCTCTGGCTACCCTTCTCAGTCTCCTTGGCTGGTACTTCTGCTTCTGCACAGGCAGGTGACTCAGGCCTCCAGCCAGGCTCCTTCTCATCCAGCTACACTATGCCTATGTGAGCTCAATCAGTCTCTTGGTTTTAAGGACCACTGATTTAAAAACCTGTATGTTTTCCTGGAGCTTCAAACTCCTATACCTACTGCCTTCTCAGCTTCTCTACTGACTGTCTCACAGACACCCCAGGTGTAGCTCATTCAGGATCAAACTCCTGACCTCCCTCCAGCAAATCCTCCTGGAGCCTCCCTATATCAGTAAATGGCAACTCCATCTTTCTATTTCTCAGGCCCAAAATTTGGGAGTTACCCTTGACTCCTTTCACTCTCTTACATCCCACAACCAATCGATCATCAAATCTTGAGAGTTCTGTCTCCCACCCATATGTGTCCAGAATTTGACTGCTTCTCAACACCTCTACAGCTACCACCCTGCCAGAGCTGTCTTCATCTCTCACTGGGATTGCTGCCCTGGCCTCCTAATCATTTTCCCCACTGCCACTCTTGCACTGTGATCCTCTGTTCTTCACACAGCAGCCAGAATGAGCAGGTGAATCTGATTGTGTCAGTCCTCTGCTCAAAACCTTCTCCTGGCCTCCCCGAAAGCCAAAGTCCCTACAGAACTCTGCGACACAGCCCTCATGTCCCCTTTCTTCCCAAGGCTCAGTCCATTCATTCCCTGGCCCCTTCCCACCTGGACAGTGCCAGGCAAGCTCCTGCTCCAGCGCCTCTGCGAGGCTGTGTGCTCTTCCTGAATTCTTCCCCACATGTCTGCCTGGCTCGCCCCCTTATTCAGTGAGGTCTTTCCTACTAACCGGTTTTAAAACTGCAGCCACCTTCACACTCCCTATCCTTCTCTGTGCTTTATTTTACTCAGTAGCATGTATTACCATCTGACATTCTATATGTAGAATTCTTTTTATTATTCTCTCTACTGGTACTGCGTCATCCTAGTCCAAGCCACCATTGAACTCCCAGCCCTGTCACTAGCCCTCCCCCTACCCTATCTGTTTGCAACTTGGCAGCCAGAGCAATGTTTTTAAATGTCAGCCAGATGGTGTCACTGATCTGCTCTCCCTCCACCCCACCACCGCCAGTGGCTGCTCACCTCTTACAGAATACAGCCATGATTCCTTGGGCCCTCAGGACCCCGCAGAGGTAGCCCCCCTCCTCTTCTGGTCTCATCCCCCTCCCTTTTGCCATGCTGTTTCACCTTTCTTGTTTCCACCTCAGGGCCTTTAGTTTTGCTGTTTCCCCTGCCTGGCACACTCTTCCCTTGATAACCACATGGCTGGCACCTTTCCTCCTTTGAGGGTTTTCTTCAAATATCACTTCCTTAATTAGGCCTTTTCTGTTTAAATTACAACCCATTGCCCTCCTCACTACTTAATTTTTCTCCATAGCACTTATCCCCATACAACATACAAAATATTTTAACAATGTATTTGTTCATTGTGTCTCCCCTCCCCCTACCAGAATATAAACTCCATGAGAGCAGTGATTTTTTGTCTGATTTGTTCCCTGCTGTATGCTCAGAATTTAGTGCACAGATATGCTCACTAAATACTTGCTGAATAAATAAGAATGTAGGCCCTAATATATATTTAATAGCTCATGTCAGTTCCCAACAACCTCATAAAGCAGGCTGTATTGTTATGCCCTCTCTACATGAAGAAACAGAGGCAAAAGGGTTAGGTAATTTGTCCAAAATCAGTTAGAAGTCCAGAAAAGGATTGGAACCCAGTAGTCAGGTCACACAGCCTAAATTCTATCTCAGACTGACATGGCCCCACTGAGTTCTCCATTCCACCCTCAAACTCTTCTTCCCCTGGTTTTCCCCATCCTGTTGGTACTATAATGACCCTGCTGTTCAAGCCCAAAAGCTACAAGTCACCCGTCTCCTCCCTTTCCTCTCCTTCAATATTCAATCCATCAGCAAGTCTTAGCAGCTCTTCCTTCAAAATATACCCATACCTGTCCATCTCTCCACTGCACTGTCCCTGTGCTCTCCCTACAGAACCACCATAGCCTCCAGATGCATTTCCACTCTTTTTTCCTGAATAACCCAATTTCTACATGGCCAGTGAGCTTTCTAAGCTCTAAATTAAAACCACACTAGTAGTCTCCTGTTTAAAACCTTCCAGTGCTTTCCTATCAACCTTGGAACAGCCAAGTCCTGCCTTCATCTGTCTGGCCCACAGACCTCTCCACCCTTGTCTCCCCCACATGCCCTGGCCCGCAGTCTCAGCCTCAGGGGCCGTCTGCTGCTCAGATTCACCAACCTTCCCCTTGGGACTTGCTTATCCTTCTGGAGGAACACTCTTCCTCCAGGTTGCAGGCCAGCCCTCTTCCGTTATTCATGTCTAAGCTCACAAGCCACTTCCTCCTGGCCATCAACCCAATTTGTTTTCCCGCCTCCCAGTCTCTTTAGTATCTCACCCTATTTTGTTTCATGTCCTCCCTAGCACTTAATGTTTAACATTTGCGGGCTTATTCATTTATTAAAGTCTGTCTCTTGCCTCTAAAACATGAGCTCCCTAAAAGTGAGACCTTACCTAAGACAAGGTGTATATTTTGTTCACACAACTGTCCCAGGTCCTAGAGCAGAACCTAGCACAGAACTACCCAAGAAATGTTTGCTACTTACTAATTTAAAAGCAACAATATGCAAAATGTGACTTTTAATTGCTCCTTGAATTTATGGGGCAAACTCCAGTGGTTGCACTATATTTTTAACAACAAATGAATGAATTCTGTCCCATAGATGTGACATAACTTATTTTATTAGTACCTCAGTCCTGGAAATTTAAGTCTTCCCAATGTTTTGCTATTACATGTTTTGCTGTAATAAACATCCTTGTACAAGCACACCAATCTTTGTACTTGTTTTTTGTTACTTCTTTAAGATAACACCCTTAGTTAATTATTGTGAGAATGATTAGATATAAGGGATTGAGAGTGTATAAGGCTGTTGATACACTTTTTCATATTAGTTTTCAGAATGATTGAGCAGTATCTCTTTTTAGTGAACACCTGGGAGAAAATGTGAGAGTTTAAGATTTCTAACAACTTTGTGACTTGTTTCCCATATGCTCATTTTACCCTGGTCCCCTGTATTAACTGGAGCTGGAAAGTACTTGAGATTCTCAAAAAGAAATAAACAGACAGCTGGGGAGGCAATGCTATTCTCCAAACAGCTGGAGACATTGAAACAAAAGTATGTTAAGCTCCTACTATGAGTTAAACTAAAACTGGGAGCTTTGTGGAGAACCTCTTTAATTCTCTGGAGGTGGACCTTTAGACTCCCTGTTGTCCCCACATGATCTGTTCTGGCCTTGGGCCTCTAGGTCCCCTCCCACTAGAATGTAAGCCCCATGTAGACAGGGACCTCATCTCTCTTTCCACTGAGTCACAGCCTGGGACACATAGTGGGCACTCAGTACATGGCTTTTGAATAGACGATGAACCAAATGGAGGGTGACAGGGAGTGTAGAAGATTTGGGAAGCAGCGGAGGATTGCGTTTTGGGGCCTCTGTGGGAAGAACACATGAAGGCTGACAGACCAGCTCTGGGAAAGAGAGAGATGGGCAGGGGAGCTGAGTACTACTGACCAGCAGGGCAGTCTCACTGGAACTGTACCACAGAAAACCACACTAGGGAAACCTATTTTATGCCTTTTTATATTTGCTTACATGAGGATTTACTTTCCATCATCCTTTTTTTTTTTTTAGTAAAGATGTGTTTTTAGTCTTGGTTCTGGAAATCCACCAGAGTTGCCCTCTTAGTTGGTGCCCCTGGGCAGTGCTGAAGCAGTCTCCAAGTCTTGGTGACCTGTTTTGGTTTCCTGGGGCACCGGGTACACAAAATTGGTCACAAACGAGGAGATGGATTCTTTGCATTAGTGGCTGAGGGTTCCCTCAGTGTAAAGAACCAGTAAACTCCTTAATTCCTTATGCCCCAAGATTTAAAGCTGGGAACCTAGTAGTGGTGTGGACAATGATAGCTTCAACTGAGGCCCAAGAGCAGGTCAGGGGACCATCCTAGGTATGAAGAACCAGGCTGGATATGAGGGTGCCTGAACCCCATGGGGGTGGGTTTGATTTGGTAAAGCCTGTGGCTAATGCTGGAAGCTCCTGCAGCCTCTTGGCCCAGGGAGCAAAGTCTGGACCTGAGAGCTCAAGTACCAACTCCTGCAGATGGTTTTCTAGGAGGACATTGAGTGGCTGGGCAAAGCAATGCAGACCCTGTGGACAGCAAGCTCTCCGCAAACAAGCATGGAAACAAAGTCCTGCCCTTTTGGTCTGAGTTCTTGGAAAATTCTGGGAGAGGTAAAGACACCAAAAGGAAGATTTATCTCCCTGATAATAAGCCAGGAGGAGCTAATGACAACTTTTAAAGCAAAAACTTACAAGATGTGATTTATAAATGTGTCTCAGATTTATGGATCAGACAAGTGGTTGTACTTTATTTTAAATAAAGTTAGTTTTTAAAATAATGGTTAGCTTCAGCTATTCTAAGGTCCACCCTGGAAAGAGATTTGTGTCCATAGTTGGGCCAGAATTTTACAGACTCGGAATGGTGGCTAATGGACCATTTCTTCATCCATTTAACAAATATTAAATGACATAGGCCAGCCAATGGACTAAGTGCCAGAACACAAGACAAACCTAGTTCCTGTACTGTGGAGACTCCAGTCTGAAAAAGAAACAGATTAACTGAATAAATGCACAAGACAAAGAAGAGGAAGTAACTCTGAAGTTTACAGTGAAGAAGGCCTGGGGGTTGTGGTTAGGAAAGTTTTACCTACATTGGTGACCCTGGAGGTTAGTTAGGCAGAGAGGGATGGGAGATCAGGCCAAGCAAAAGGAATAGCCTGTGCAAAGATCCTGTGGTAGAAGGGAGTCTAGAAGAGTAATAAACAAGACTAAAGGAAGGACAGTGTGACTAAAGAGGAAAGAGCAAAGGGCAGAATGGAGTTGGTGGAGCTGAGGGATGCAGGGCCAAGCCTTGTGGGGACTCAGAGGCTACATTAAGAATCTTGGTCTGCCCTGCAGCAGTGGGAAGCCTTTGAAAGATTTAAGGAATTGTAGATGACATTACCACATTATGTATTTTGAACAGATTACTTTGTCTGTGGTGTCAAGAATGGATTGGTGCAGGGCTGGAGTGGATGCAAAGACACAGATTGAGAGGCAGCTGGTAGTAGTTTATGCTAGAAATGGTAGATTGGGTGAGAGGGGTGGCCAGAGGCAGATTGGAAAACTTGAATAAATATCTAGGAGGTAATTCACAGGACTTGAGGCAGGATGGGATGTGGCTGGGAGGTAGAGAGGAGCAGTAAAGATAACCCCCAGCTTTTGGGATTGTGGAACAGGCCTGATTGTGGTGCCATCCACTGATACAGGGACTGATGTCCCTCACCAGAGATAAGACACTGCAAGGAGGGTGAGGCTCAGAGATACAGGGCCACACAGAGCCTTTGTATACTTCTCTTCTACCTGGAGGTTCTCCTTTGTGTGACTGGGAGGACTTTGGCTTTGGTTTGAATGAAACAGTTCCCTCACCCTGGGTTCTTCAAGTGTGGTCTCTCCACTATGTACAACAGAATCATCAGAGCTGTTAATTAATAATTCAGATTTCTGGGCCTCAGAATAGACCTCATGAATCAGAATCCCTGGAGCAATAGCCAAGAAAGCTGTATTTTAGCAAGCTCAGTCAGGGGTTGAGTCCTATCTATGCACAGCAGAGTAAGGACTGAAAGCGACAACCTTCCATTCTTCTTAGCTGTGCTTTTCCCCTGCTTTCCTTGCCTACACCCTTCTCAGGCCGGCAGTAGCCATGAGACCCCATGCCCAATGTTCTGAGTTCTTAAACTCACTGTTTTCTTAAACCTTTGAGTTTCAGAAGGCTTGCAAGACAAGGGGCTCCTAGCACAGGAAAAAGGAGCTGTTTGTATTAGTTCTAAACACATGAACAAGGTGCTGTATTAGGCGCCACTAACATATGTACAAGGAAGAAACAAGCCCTTCTCTCAAGGGGCTCTGACACAGTGGGGGTGACAGACAGGTGAGCATTCAAAATACAGTAAATGCATACACAGTACTTACTAGGCATCAGGCAGTGTTCCAAGTGCTTTATATTTACTAATTTATTTAATCCTTACAACAACCTTCCATGCCAGTGGTTGTAATAAGAGGATGTACAGGATGCTGACAGCCCCAAGAGAAGGATGAAGGTCTTCAGAGGTAAATATCAGATGAGTCACCAAAGATGAAAAATCAAGTCCAAGATGCAAGGACAGAGGGATCACTCAGTATGTGCAAGGCACAGAAATGTAAGACAACACAGCATAGTTGGAAAATGCAAACAGTTCGATGGGGCCTGACATACAGGTGCACGATAGGTACAAAATGGCAAGGAATGTGGATGAAGAGATATGGTTGGTCAGATCATTAAAAATCCTTTTGACATATTTCAGAGTTTGAACTTTCTTTTGAAAGGAGGAGGAAGTTTTCAGGTAGGGATGGTATGATCAGTTTTGCATTTTACAAAGATTCATGATGAAAGTAACAAAAAATAAATGAAAGAGGAGTTAGGCAAGTTCGAAGGTTCTATAGGATGTAGAACTGACTAGACTTGGTGATGGATTAGATTTGGAGAGGAGGAAGGACTGAGTTCAGGGTGGTAGTCTGGGTTTCTAACTCACGGTGAAGAGAGGTGCCATGCATAGACATACAGAGCCCAGGAAGAAGAGCAGAACTGAAAAGGGAAGATAACTTCCAGCTTTCAGTCTGACATATAAGGAGTTTGGAAGTCCTCCTCCTGTCCTCACAATAAGAAAAAAGATGAACAAACTGAAAACCAACAATCAACAACTCTTCTTACATCTATTGAAGAAATGATGTCACAGAGCAAACCACCATCCCCAAAACTGGAGAGAGAGGTAGACACACAGAATCACACCTCACCAAAACAGAAGCCCAGGACTAGAAACCTCTGTGGGAACCAGTAGCAGGGCAGGAAAACATAAACTATAATTGACAAATTGCTGGAGGCTCAGTGCAGACAAATTAGATAGTTTAAAACTCCAGGAAGACCCAGTCTTAGGGAACCCCTACACTTTTGTGCGTTTTATCTTCAGGAGCTCTACTAGGTTCTCACAGTAAAGATCACAAAGAAAAAAACAAATAAAAAAACCTTGTACTTTTGACAAGGAAAGGGGAAAAATAGCCACTCTGAAATACATCCAGAGCACTCTGTTCTTCTCAATAAGTTCTGCCCGTAGGAGAAAGTATTCTACCAGACCCTAACTAACTTGGGAGAAGGGAAATACCCAACTCCAGCCTACTTGTTTGTCTTCCCTATGAGTGGGAGAAGGATAGGACTGAGAAGTGCAAGTGAAGTTCATAAATCAGAGGCACAGGATCCGTAAAAGACTGAGACCTAGTCACCAGACTATATGATACTTTCCCTTTCCCCACACCTCACCACCACATCAGTAGAGCTCCTATATAACATGACTATAATAGAAAGACCTGCACACCTTATTTAAGAAGGCTCTAGGGAACCCCAGACAACAGGGGAGACAATAACACCAGAGGAAATTTTAGCTTCTGACACTTAAAGCTATAGCAAACACTGAAGACAGCCTAACCCCTAGCCAGTTAAACAGAAAACACTCAAGGCTTATTTACTTTGGTTGCTTTTACCCATTACATCCAACTCAATAAAAACTACAAGGTATACTAAAAGACAATACAAACAGAAACAAAAACACAGTTTGAAGAGACAGAGCAAGCATCAGAATCAGACTCAGATATGGCAGAGATACTGGAATTATGAGAATGGTAATTTAAAACAACTATGATCAATATGCTAAGGGCTTTAATAGAAAAAGTGGAGAACATATAAGAACAGGTGGGTCATATAAGCAGAGAGATGTAAACTAAGAACCAAAAGGAAATGCTAGAATAGCACTGAAACAGAGATGAGGAATGGCTTTGATGGGCTCATCAACAGACTGGACATGGCTGAGGAAATAATCAGTCAACGTGAAGAAATGTCAGTAGAAATTTCCAAAACTGAAATGCAAAGAGAAAAAAACAAAAAGGTACAGAATGTCCAAGAACTGTGGGGCAATTGCAAAAGGTATAGTATATGCAGAAGGAGAATACCAGGAGAAGAAAGGAACAGAAGAAATATTTGAAATAATAATAAGAATTTCCCAAAATTAATGATAGACACCAAACACAGATCAAGGAAGCTCACAAAACACCAAGCCAAATACCAAGAAAAGAATGCCTAGATATATCATATTCAAACTGAAGAAAATAAAAGAGAGAGAATCTTGAAAGAAGGATGGGGTAGGGGACACCTATAGAGGAACAAGGATAAGAATTACACTGGACCTCTCTTCAGCAACCATACAAACAAGAAGAGAGAAGAATGAAATGTTCAGTATGTTTAAAGGAAAAAGCTGACCAACCTAGCCTTCTGTGTCCAGCAAAATTATCCCTCATAAGTGAAATAAAAGGAGAAATAAAAAATTTCTCAGAGAAACAAAAATTGAGGGAATTTGTCACCAGGAGACCTGACCTGAAAAGCATGTTCAAAGAAATTCTTCAGAAGGAAGGAAAATGATATAGTTCAGAAACTCAGATCTAGATAAAGAAAGACCCTTAGGGGAAAAAAAGGCATAATAAAAAGGAAGCTAAGGGCGGAGCCAGGATGGCGGCGTGAGTAGAGCAGTGGAAATCTCCTCCCAAAAACACATAGAGCTATGAAAATATAATAAAGAAAAATCTTCCTAAAATAGAGACCACAGAACACAGGACAACATCCAGACCACATCCACACCTGCAAGAACCCAGCGCCTTGCGAAGGGGGCAAGATATAAGCCCCGGCCCAGCGGGACCCGAGCGCCCCTCCCCCCCCGGCTCCCGGCGGGTGGAAAGAAACCGGAGCGGTTTTTTTTTTGGCGAGCGCTTTTTGGAAGCCTTAAAGGGACGGGCCCCCGTTGCTAGGGAGGCAGGGTGGCGGGACCGGTGAGCAGGTGCCTGGGACCAGCACCTGAGGACAAAGAATATCCCACGTTTTTCCCTGCGGGACCGGCGGGCGGGTGCCTGAGACCGGTGCCTGAGGACAGAGGAAATTGCGCGTTTTTCCCCCCTTTTTTTTTTCTCTTTTTGGCGAGCGCTTTTTGGAAGCCTTAAAGGGACAGGGACCCCAGTGCTAGGTAGGCAGGGTGGCGGGACTGGTGAGTGGGTGCCTGGGACTGGCGCCTGAGGACAAAGAATATCCCACGTTTTTCCCTGCGGGACCGGTGGGCGGGTGCCTGAGACCGGCACTTGAGGACAGAGGAAATAGCGCGTTTTTCCCCCCCTTTTTTTTCTCTTTTCTGCAAGTGCTTTTTGGAAGCCTAAAAGGGACAGGGACCCCGGTGCTAGGGAGGCAGGGCGGCGGGACTGGTGAGCGGGTGCCTAGGACCAGTGCCTGAGGACAAAGAATATCGAGCGTTCCTTCCCTGCGGGACCGGTGGGTGGGTGCTTTTTGGAAGCCTTGAAAGGACAGGGACCCTGGTGCTAGGGAGACAGGGCAGCAGGACCAGTGAGCGGGTGCCTGGGACCGGCACCTGAGGACAAAAAAAAGAAAAAAAAATCGCTTCTTTTTTCCTTTTTTTTTTTTTCTTTTTCTTTCTTTCTGTTCCCTCTCTCATTGTTGCTGTTGTTGTTTTGGTTTGGAGAGTGCTTTTTGGAAGTCTTAAAGGGGCAGGACAGGTCACTTAGACCAGAGGCAGGGAATCTGGGGATCTCTGGGCACTCTAACCCCCTGGGCAGCAGGGAGCACAGAGACCCCTTACAGAGATAAATAGCCTCCTGGCTGCTCCCCCTCCAACGGGGCTCCACCATTTTGGAGGAACAGCCCCAGCCAGGCCAAGCCCACAGCAACAGCGGAGATAAACCTCAAAGCAACTGGGCAGGAAGCAGAAGCCCTGTCTGCGCACAGCTGCCCAGCACAAGCAACTAGAGGTCGCTATTCTCCCAGGAAAAGGCTACAAACCAACAAGAAGGGAAGCTCTTCCAGCGGTCACTTGTACCAGCTCTGCAAACTATCTCTATCACCATGAAAAGGCAAAACTACAGGCAGACAAAGATCACAGAGACAACACCTGAGAAGGAGACAGACCTAACTAGTCCTCCTGAAAAAGAATTCAAAATAAAAATCATGAACATGCTGACAGAGATGCAGAGAAAAATGCAAGAGCAATGGGATGAGATGCAGAGAAAAATGCAAGAGCAGTGGGATGAGATGCAGAGAAAAATGCAAGAGCAGTGGGATGAAGTCCGGAAGGAGATCACAGATGTCAGGAAAGAGATCACAGAAGTGAAACAATCCCTGGAAGGATTTATAAGCAGAATGGATAAGATGCAAGAGGCCATTGAAGGAATAGAAGGCAGAGAACAGGAACGTATAGAAGCTAACATAGAGAGAGATAAAAGGATCTCCAGGAATGAAACAACACTAGGAGAACTATGTGACCAAGCCAAAAGGAATAATATTCGTATTATAGGGATGCCAGAAGAGGAAGAAAGAGGAAAAGGGATAGAAAGTGTCTTTGAAGAAATAATTGCTGAAAACTTCCCCAAACTGGGGGAGGAAATAATCGAACAGACCATGGAATTACACAGAACCCCCAACAGAAAGGATCCAAGGAGGACAACACCAAGACACATAGTAATTAAAATGGCAAGGATCAAGGACAAGGAAAGAGTTTTAAAGGCAGCTAGAGAGAAAAAGGTCACCTATAAAGGAAAACCAATCAGGCTAACATCAGACTTCTCAACAGAAACCCTACAGGCCAGAAGAGAATGGCATGATATACTTAATGCAATGAAACAGAAGGGCCTTGAACCAAGGATACTGTATCCAGCACGACTATCATTTAAATATGATGGTGGGATTAAACAATTCCCAGACAAGCAAAAGCTGAGGGAATTTGCTTCCCACAAACCACCTCTACAGGGCATCCTACAGGGACTGCTCTAGATGGGAGCACCCCTAAAAAGAGCACAGAACAAAACACACAACATATGAAGAATGGAGGAGGAGGAATAAGAAGGGAGAGAAGAAAAGAATCTCCAGACAGTGGATATAACAGCTCAATAAGCGAGCTAAGTTAGGCAGTAAGATACTAAAGAAGCTAACCTTGAACCTTTGGTAACCACGAATCTAAAGCCTGCAATGGCAATAAGTACATATCTCTCAATAGTCACCCTAAATGTAAATGGACTTAATGCACCAATCAAAAGACATAGAGTAATAGAATGGATAAAAAAGCAAGACCCATCTATATGCTGCTTACAAGAAACTCACCTTAAACCCAAAGATAAGCATAGACTAAAAGTCAAGGGATGGAAAAACATATTTCAGGCAAACAACAGTGAGAAGAAAGCAGGGGTTGCAGTACTAATATCAGACAAAATAGACTTCAAAACAAAGAAAGTAACAAGAGATAAAGAAGGCCACTACATAATGATAAAGGGCTCAGTCCAACAAGAGGATATAACCATTCTAAATATATATGCACCCAATACAGGAGCACCAGCATATGTGAAGCAAATACTAACAGAACTAAAGAGGGAAACAGACTGCAATGCATTCATTGTAGGAGACTTCAACACACCACTCACCCCAAAGGATAGATCCACCGGGCAGAAAATAAGTAAAGACACACAGGCACTGAACAACACACTAGAACAGATGGACCTAATAGACATCTATAGAACTCTACATCCAAAAGCAACAGGATATACATTCTTCTCAAGTGCACATGGAACATTCTCCAGAATAGACCACATACTAGCTCAACAAAAAGAGCCTCAGTAAATTCCAAAATATTGAAATTCTACCAACCAATTTTTCAGACCACAAAGGTATGAAAGTAGAAATAAATTCTACAAAGAAAACAAAAAGGCTCACAAACACATGGAGGCTTAACAACATGCTACTAAATAATCAATGGATCAATGAACAAATCAAAATAGAGATCAAGGAATATATAGAAACAAATGACAACAACAACACTAAGCCCCAACTTCTGTGGGATGCAGCAAAAGCAGTCTTAGGAGGAAAGTATATAGCAATCCAGGCACACTTGAAGATGGAAGAACAATCCCAAATGAATAGTCTAACATCACAATTATTAAAACTGGAAAAAGAAGAACAAAGGAGGCCTAAAGTCAGCAGAAGGAGGGACATAATAAAGATCAGAGAAGAAATAAACAAAATTGAGAAGAATAAAACAATAGCAAAAATCAATGAAACCAAGAGCTGGTTCTTTGAGAAAATAAACAAAATAGATAAGCCTCTAGCCCAACTTATTAAGAGAAAAAGAGAGTCAACACAAATCAACATAATCAGAAATGAGAATGGAAAAATCACGACAGACTCCACAGAAATACAAAGAATTATTAAAGACTACTATGAAAACCTATATGCCAACAAGCTGGAACAACTTCCTAGAAGAAGAAATGGACAACTTCCTAGAAAAATACAACCTCCCAAGACTGACCAAGGAAGAAACACAAAAGTTAAACAAACCAATTACAAGCAAAGAAATTGAAACAGTAATCAAAAAACTACCCAAGAACAAAACCCCGGGGCTGGACGGATTTACCTCGGAATTTTATCAGACACACAGAGAAGACATAATACCCATTCTCCTTAAAGTGTTCCACAAAATAGAAGAAGAGGGAATACTCCCAAACTCATTCTATGAAGCCAACATCACCCTAATACCAAAACCAGGCAAAGACCCCACCAAAAAAGAAAATTACAGACCAATATCCCTGATGAATGTAGATGCAAAAATACTCAATAAAATATTAGCAAACAGAATTCAACAGTATATCAAAAGGATCATACACCATGACCAAGTGGGGTTCATCCCAGGGATGCAAGGATGGTACAACATTCGAAAATCCATCAACATCATCCACATCATCAACAAAAAGAAAGACAAAAACCACATGATCATCTCCATAGATGCTGAAAAAGCATTTGACAAAATTCAACATCCATTCATGATAAAAACTCTCAGCAAAATGGGAATAGAGGGCAAGTACCTCAACATAATAAAGGCCATATATGATAAACCCACAGCCAGCATTATACTGAACAGCGAGAAGCTGAAAGCATTTCCACTGAGATCGGGAACCAGACAGGGATGCCCACTCTCCCCACTGTTATTTAACATAGTACTGGAGGTCCTAGCCACGGCAATCAGACAAAACAAAGAAATACAAGGAATCCAGATTGGTAAAGAAGAAGTTAAACTGTCACTATTTGCAGATGATATGATACTGTACATAAAAAACCCTAAAGACTCCACTCCAAAACTACTAGAACTGATATCGGAATACAGCAAAGTTGCAGGATACAAAATCAACACACAGAAATCTGTAGCTTTCCTATACACTAACAACGAATCAATAGAAAGAGAAATCAGGAAAACAATTCCATTCACCATTGCATCAAAAAGAATAAAATACCTAGGAATAAACCTAACCAAGGAAGTGAAAGACTTATACTCTGAAAACTACAAGTCACTCTTAAGAGAAATTAAAGGGGACACTAATAAATGGAAACTCATCCCATGCTCATGGCTAGGAAGAATTAATATCGTCAAAATGGCCATCCTGCCGAAAGCAATATACAAATTTGATGCAATCCCTCTCAAATTACCAGCAACATTCTTCAATGAATTGGAACAAATAATTCAAAAATTCATATGGAAACACCAAAGACCCCGAATAGCCAAAGCAATCCTGAAAAAGAAGAATAAAGTAGGGGGGATCTCACTCCCCAACTTCAAGCTCTACTACAAAGCCATAGTAATCAAGACAATTTGGTACTGGCACAAGAACAGAGCCACAGACCAGTGGAACAGATTAGAGACCCCAGAAATTAACCCAAACATATATGGTCAATTAATATTTGATAAAGGAGCCATGGACATACAATGGCAAAATGACAGTCTCTTCAACAGATGGTGCTGGCAAAACTGGACAGCTACATGTAGGAGAATGAAACTGGACCATTGTCTAACCCCATATACAAAGGTAAACTCAAAATGGATCAAAGACCTGAATGTAAGTTATGAAACCATTAAACTCTTGGAAAAAAACATAGGCAAAAACCTCTTAGACATAAACATGAGTGATCTCTTCTTGAACATATCTCCCCGGGCAAGGAAAACAACAGCAAAAATGAGCAAGTGGGACTACATTAAGCTGAAAAGCTTCTGTACAGCGAAAGACACCATCAATAGAACAAAAAGGAACCCTACAGTATGGGAGAATATATTTGAAAATGACAGATCCGATAAAGGCTTGACGTCCAGAATATATAAAGAGCTCACACGCCTCAACAAACAAACAAAAAATAACCCAATTAAAAAATGGGCAGAGGAACTGAACAGACAGTTCTCCAAAAAAGAAATACAGATGGCCAAGAGATACATGAAAAGATGCTCCACATCGCTAATTATCAGAGAAATGCAAATTAAAACTACAATGAGGTATCACCTCACACCAGTAAGGATAGCTGCCATCCAAAAGACAAACAACAACAAATGTTGGCGAGGCTGTGGAGAAAGGGGAACCCTCCTACACTGCTGGTGGGAATGTAAATTAGTTCAACCATTGTGGAAAGCAGTATGGAGGTGCATCAAAATGCTCAAAACAGACCTACCATTTGACCCAAGAATTCCACTCCTAGGAATTTACCCTAAGAACGCAGCAATCAAGTTTGAGAAAGACAGATGCACTCCTATGTTTATCGCAGCACTATTTACAATAGCCAAGAATTGGAAGCAACCTAAATGTCCATCTGTAGATGAATGGATAAAGAAGATGTGGTACATATACACAATGGAATACTACTCAGCCATAAGAAGTGGAAAAATCCAACCATTTGCAGCAACATGGATGGAGCTGGAGAGTATTATGCTCAGTGAAATAAGCCAAGCGGAGAAAGAGAAATACCAAATGATTTCACTCATCTGAGGAGTATAGGAACAAAGGAAAAACTGAAGGAACAAAACAGCAGCAGAATTACAGAACCCAAAAATGGACTAACAGGTACCAAAGGGAAAGGAACTGGGGAGGATGGGTGGGCAGGGAGGGATAAGGGGGGGGAAGAAGAATGGGGGTATTAAGATTAGCATGCATGGGGGGAGGGAGAAAGGGGAGGGTGGGCTGCACAACACAGAGAGGACAAGTAGTGACTCTACAACATTTTGCTAAGCTGATGGACAGTAACCGTAATGTGGTTGTTAGGGGGGACCTGATATAGGGGAGAGCATAGTAAACATAGTATTCTTCATGTAAGTGTAGATTAAAAATTAAAAAAAAAAAAAAGAAAGAAAGAAAGAAAAGGGGGATTACTCCTTAACAGGATAAAACTATTGGTAAATCAAAGATCAACGCATGCTTTAAATATCCTTAATGTTGATCACTTAAAGGGTGTCAGATGATCAGCTATGGAGGTACTCTTTTCTGATAATATTCCTTTTTCTTAATTAAAAAAAAAAAAAAAAGCAGTTACTGTGTGCTGACCTCCAATGAGTTCTGCAGAGTGGTATAGAGGGCATGTCAAAGTGTGGGCAAAGGGTCTGTTTGTTTCTACGCAGAAGATCACGGCCTAGCTTGGATACCCAGAAAATGAACTAAGATACGATATGAGGAGGAGCTTCTGGCATCAGCACTCTCTGGAGGACTTGTGCCAGGGGATGATCATCAAAAAGCCTCCACAGGGATCCGGACGATGCTGCGGTTGTGGCTGCATCCAGCCCACCGTCTCCTGGACTTGCCATAGGAATGAGGAGGGAGATGTCTAGGCTGGCATGTGCATACAGTGAGACAACGAATTTGACCGGATCTGTACTGTTGGAACTCAACCAGGAGTTGGGAGGGGTGCAAGTTGTAGCACTCCAAAATCTCATGACTATAGACTATCTATGGTTAAAAGAACATATGGGATGTGAACAGATCCCAGAAATGGGCTGCTTTAATTTGTCTGATGGTTCAAGTACAGTTGGACAATATCCATCATATAGATAAATTTTCACAAATGCCTAGGGTGCCTAAATGGTTTTCTTGGCTTCACTGGAGATGGATGGTAATTATAGATTTGCTTTGTTTATGTCACCGTATTCCTATTATGTTAATATGTGTGTGCAAATTAGTTAGTAGTTTAAAACCTATACATACGTAAGGTACTATACAAGAAGATATGTCAAAGAAATAATCAATCCTCCCATGTTTCCTTCATATGCTACATCTATAGCTTTTCTTCTTCCTTCCTAATTACAACCCTTAAATAGAATTCGTGCCTCATATCGAATTTACCGAGTATCATAATTCCTCCAGGTGGTAAAGATACCTCGAGACAAGTGCTGGGCATAGAAGCCATAAGGCATAAATCTGCAAAGAAGTAAAAAGCTAACCTTTGCAAACAATATGGCTTCTCTCTCACTTACCAACTTTACATTTCCCTGTATGGCCCCGGAAGATGACTGGTTAGCCAGAGACGGGTAAGATTCCTCAAGGGAGGAACAACCTAAGACAGGCACAGTCGCAGGGGGGCCATCAGGTGAGAATTTGGGGATCAACAGAGGTGAGGCTCAGAACCTCACCCCCCCTGCTTTGAGAGAAATCTGCATCCGTGGATGTCTTGCTGCCCTTGTCTAGCCTGGATTAATACTTAGTCCATAGGCACACACCTGATCATCTGATCATCTACATTTGCCCTCTTACAGCACTAAACTATGTTTTCTACCTTTATCTTGCATTTACCTACCACTTCAGCATTTTATTAAAAATAAAAATAATAATAATAATAGGAGAAATGTGGGATCAAGTACAAAAATCAAACAAATATTCATATTTGACCTGATTGTTTATAGGTCATATTGCATGATCAAAACCGAAAGTTTCTGTGATGAATGCCCTTGTACTGTTCACCATGTAAGAATTTATTCACTATGTAAGAATTCGTTCACCATGTAAGAACTTGTTCGTTATGCTTCAGAAGATTGGAGACTGACGAGAATTAGGCTTGAGATGGATTAATGATTGTACATTGAGCATTGACCCCCCATACTGAATTTTATTGTTGTTAACAACCATTTGATCAATAAATATGAGAGATGCCCTCTCAAAAAAAAAAAAAAAAAAAAAAGAATTTGTAATTAAAGATCTTTCTACAAAGAAAAAAAAAAGAGATAAAAAAAAGAAAAAAAAAAGGAAGCTAACTAGAATTTCATACATGCCCAATTTGGGTACTTCGGAACCTCCAATTCAGATGTCCAGAGGGCAGCTGAATGTGTGGATCACCTCAGAAGACTCATCTCTGGTGTAGACAGGGAGGAATAGGGAAGCCATTTTCTCTACAAAAGGAAATGGCCCAAGGAGCAGTTTCATCAAATCCCTGTAGTCAAGGTAGGTAATTCATTCAACCAACAATTAAACAATATACAGGTTCTGTACGTGGTGTCGGAAGTGAGAGACACCACGAAGGGTGACAAGGAGACAGACAAGTAAAACAATTACATTAGGTGGCTAACTGGAGTAAGGGCACAACAGAAAAAGTAAACTTTATTTTAAAGCTACATGATACTATACATATGTATCTCAAACACAGAAAAGCACACACACAAAAATCGTTTTGTTTCACCATCCAGAGAAAACCAGATTAATCTGATATGCCCTGTCAAATTTTGTATCTTATTATTTAAGGGCGGGCGCCCTCTTCTGTTCTGTAAAAGTAGCCGTTGAATTCCTGCCGGAAGCGGCGCGCCGCGCGGTTAGGCGCTGGTTTGGGGGCTGGGCTTTAAAGAATCGTATTTCAGTGAGTCAAGACAACGGAGAGCGGAAGGCGCACAACGCCCGCTTTACAGACTAGGAAGTCTGGCCTCAGAGAGGTACGTGACTTTGGAGGCTGGACGAAGAAAGGCCAAAGCCGGAAGAGCCCAAAGCGGCGGCCACGAGAACCCAGAGCCCCCCCAAAGACCTCGCAAGCTTTGTGGGGGTGCGGGTGCGGGAGTGGAGGCGGACCGGCTGGGGCGTAGCCTTATGGCGCGACGTCACGTTCCCCTGTCTGGCGACCCATTGGCTCTCCCATTACCGTCCTTTTCCGGGACAGGAAAACGGGTCATAGACGGAAAAGAGGTTCAAGGCAGCGGCGGCGTCTGAAGCAGAGCGACCTGATCCCTTTGCAGCCAGTCAGCTTCTCGATTCAGGCTCCGGCCTGAATTGGAGAAGTCCTCCAGAATCCCGGCCTGTGGAAGGGCGCCGAATCGGATCGCGAAGTATCCGACGTAGACCGAAATTTAAGAGCTCCTGAGCGCCACCGGAAGCCACGCCCCCAGGCGGGTCGGAAAGCCTCGCCGTGGGGGAGGAAACCTAAAGAGATTGCCCCCGGGGCGGAGCCCGCCAGCCATGGCTACGTCCCCGGGGGCTGGTCCCGCCGCTCTGCGCTTTGTAGCCGCTGCCAGCTGGCAAGCCGTGCGTGGGCGCTGCGTGGAGCATTTTCCGCGGGTGTTGGAGTTTCTGCGATTCCTGCGAGCTGCTGCTCCTGGCTTGGTTCGCTACCGCCACCATGAACGCCTGTGTATGGGCCTAAAGGCCAAGGTATTGCAGCCAGTAGGAGCTAGAGAGGAAGGGGGAAAGGGGCGGGTTGCCGGGACCTGACCAGAGCCGATCGCCTGGGGATGGGACTGGTTGGAAAAGGCAGCTTGCGCCGAAGTGAGCATTCTGAACTCAACACCCTAAACAGGTGGTGGTGGAGCTGATCCTGCAGGGCCGGTCTTGGGCCCAGGTTCTGAATGCCCTGCATCACCACTTTCCAGTGTCTGCACCTGTAGTGTGGGACCCCAAAGCTGTGAGTAATCTCTGGAATAAGCCCTATTCCCATTTAACACAAAGTTGTGCCTCCTTGTGGTGCCTGGATCCACCTGCCCCTAACTTGTCTGCCTTCTTTACCCTCAACAGACAAAGCAGGATATGAAAAAGATCTCAGAGGCACAAGAAACTTTTTGCCAACAGGTGAAGCATCTGGCAGAGGCCCCTGTGAACTTGGCTTCCAAGCTGCAGGTGAAACTGGCTGGTGTGGAAGCTGTGATGTGGTTTATTTTCTGTAGCCCTCTTCTGACCTGCTTATTTCCCTACTGCAGGAACTTGAACAAGAGTATGGAGAACCCTTTCTGGCTGCCATGGAGAAGTTGTTTTTTGAATACATGTGTCAGCTGGAAAAAGCACTGCCTACACTGCAGGCACAGCAGGTTTTGTGGCAAAACAAGTAAGGGCAGAGTGCGGGGCAGTTCTATCAAGGACTGGTCTTCATGCCTCTCTTCCTGCCCACAGCTTCAGGATGTGCTGAGTTGGATGCAGCCAGGAGTTTCCATTACTACTACTTTTGCCTTGAGCCAATATGTTGTGGACATGGGGTGGCCACTTGCAGGTACCAGAACCATCTGGGAGAACTAGGAATTTGGGGGTAGAGTGTTTAGTTGATACATTTTGAGACAGATCTTTGGAAGGGCTACATGGGCCTGAAGCACAGAAGAAACCAGAGTGAGTTGTGTCATTATGTTTTCTTTTTATAAGGAGCTTCATTTTCTTTTTCAGAGTGCTCTATTAATGATTCAGTGAACATGACAGAGCCCATGGAGCAGAGTCTTCCTCAGCAACCAAGTCTAGCACTCAATGATCCTCTGCCAAGAGCCAGGCCTGGCCATTACCTTCATCAAGGTCCAGCCTCAAGGAAGCACCCAGAACCTGTGGCTGGCCACCATTTCAATTTGGCTCCTCTAGGCCGGCGAAGAATCCGGTCCCATTGGGCAACCACTAGGGGAGGCCATAAGGAGCGCCCCACAGTCATGCTGTTTCCCTTTAGGAATCTGGGTTCACAAATGCAGGTCATATCTAAGCCTGAGAACAGGGAAGAACACATGGCAGATCCAGCAGGCGCTATGGGCACAAGAGAAGCCTACACTGGAAAGTCTAAGAGTCCCTCCCAGACCCTAGGGGGTAGGGCTCTGAAGGAGAACCCAGTTGACTTGTCTGCCTCAGAGCAGGAGTGAGTGGAACAGTTGCTTCTTCTGCCAGCAGCACATTCCTTGCCTGCTTTCCCTTCACCCCATCTTCTTTGCTTGCTCCCCCCTCAGGAATTGCTTGGATTGCCCCATGGATCCCCTGATACTGTCATTATCGCCTCCGATGAGCAGGAAGCCAGGTAGGTAGCTTAAGTCAGGATTGGGTCAGACAGCCTCCTCCCTTGGAGACTTGAGGGCTTGTGTTCACCTATAAGAATATACTTTGACTCTGGTTTCCATCCTGCAGTGTCTCCTCCGTCTCAGTCCAGCTCTGTCATTACCATAGGGGACTTTGTTTTGGACTCTGATGAGGAAGAAAATAGCCAGAGGGAAGGAAGGGTGAGTAGGAAGGAACACAAAGTTGGGGAGGGGCATGGGCAGAACATGATGGAAAAACCCACATGCTCCAGCATGTGCAGGGCTCAGAATGTTTCAGATGATGATAGCATCTCCCTGCTCCTTCTCTGCAGGGATCTCTGGGAAACTATCAGAAGACAAAATCTGATACCCTGATCCCCACTTTGTATGAGTACCTCCCTGCTTCTGGCCCCAGTGACGTGGGTTCCTTCCCATGACCATATAGACAGCTCTAGATTCCTGTGATAGGATTGGAATGCCCTTTGCACTCCGCCTGTCTCCTTTGTCAGCTCTACACACAGTTTAGAGGGAATAAAGTGAAGCCCAGGCTTGGGTTGCCTGATCACATTGCTAAAATTACTTTGTAGTGCCTGATAATTAAACATTGGAGTACCTAAAACACTGTCTTGGTGTGAGGAAGGGAAATTAAAGCTTCTGTAAGGTCGGTGTAAGTCATTCCTTAGAAACAGAACTGTCCTTTCCAGAGCTGGAAGAATCCCTTTGCTTTTTTACTTCCCTTACAAAGTGGTGTTCCAGTGTGCCCAGAAGGGTTACCAGCGCTGGCAGCCTGAAAGAGAAATTTCTTTTTGCTATTCTGAAAATGTCTGCATGTGTCCTGATGCCAGAATATAGTTTGTGAATTCTCATGCTGTCAGATTATCTGTGTGGTGGCACTAGAGTGCAGATACCTCATGGAAAAAGTACTCACTGTCCTTGGTATTGGGTCAGTGCCAGCTCCACCTCCACTTGCTTGGGAGCAGCACCCAGATGCCAGCCTTGTGCAGAAAGCCTCCAGTATCTCTTTATAGTCATTTGGATTTTTCTTTATTGAGGTATTTAAAATATATGAACATTTCTGAGTTTTTTAGATATTCAAAGATTCTGTTCAATGAAGCTGATTAACAAAACATGATTCTAAATGCCTTATTCCAGACCAGGGCTATATTAAGTACTTATGTTACAACCCAGCATCTTTGCCTTTTAATAATCTTCAGGATGCTGGGTGCCCAGATCCCTATTTATCTCATTTTCCCATGAGTGCCCTGGACATTGTGTGTATGCAAATAGAGAAGTACAGAATTACTACAGGAGCCTTCAAGAGTGAGATGACAGGAAATGACCAAGTCATCAGTAGCCACAGTAGCTAGGATGGGTGAAGAGCCCACTTGGGTGGGGTGCTGGTGCCTTAGGAGGGCAGAACTGCTCAGATCTAGCTCTCTTCACTGAAGATTGGATTCACCTGCTGAGTGACCCGGATGAAGGTAGTTCTCCTGCTCAACTCCTTCAGTTTAGCTGCTCCCACGTAGGTACATGTGGAGCGGATGCCTCCAAGGATGTCTCGGATGGTATGTTCCACATCCCCTTTGAAGGGCACCTCCACTATCTTTCCCTCTGAGGCCCTTAGAGAAGTAAAAAACTTTCTTACCTTTTCTTTCAGAATTCCTTAAGCCCAGTGACTTATCTCCAGTCTAGCATTTAGCCCTGGTTCACCACTTTTCTCATAACCATCCATCTCCCAATGAGTCCCAATGAGTAAGCCACCACCCTACTTAGTCACACTTTCCAAGAACTGCCAGCTCCTGGGCTTCAACACATACCTATACTCAGCCACGCCTCCAGCATACTTCTTCATGGCCATTTCAGAACTCATTCCATAGAAGAGCTTGTACCTCTTGCCATTCCTCTCAATGAGCTCACCACCTGACTCAGTGTGCCCAGCCAGCATGCCACCCAGCATCACAAAGTCGGCCCCTGCCCCTGCCAGCATCAACGATGGGGGAAAGAGATGAGTCTGGCTCAGGTGCCCACTCGCCCACCCTGAGAAGCAACTCATGCCAAATTCTCAGTCCTAACCAACATATTCCTGGGTTTGCTTCAGCTGGCCTACAACCAACACAGGCTGCTCTGCCCTGGCCTCTCAGGGGGCCTGCTTTCCCCAAGAATTTTTTAAAAGCCTCTGCAGATTCCCTGGCTCGCTTCTGCTCTTTTTTGCTGCTCTTGCCATCTTCCAGTCATTCCTTTTTACTGTGTCCAACTAAACACACTTCAAGTTTCCCAAGAGCAAAGGTCTCCAACTTCAGTGTGAGCAAGGATCACCTAGGAAGCTGTGAAAAATGCAGATTTTCAGCCCCATCCCCTAGAATCTGATTTTGTAGGTCTGGGTAGGGCTCAGGCATCCACACTGTCCAGCAGTCCAGGGGATCATGCAGATGGTGCTGCCTCACACTTGGAGGGTCTCTATCAGTCTCAGGATTTCCCCTGGTGGCTTGCCCTAGGTGAAACCACAGGCTTCAGGGTCACTAGTTCATATTATAAAAGAAATCTGAATGGCTTTCTCAGCCTTTTCCTAGACCCTCAGAGATAACTCATCCTCTTCTACAGGATCCTCCTCCCATACCCTCCCCAACAGCCTTACCAAAAGCCTTGGCCACATCCCCAGGACAGCTGCAGCCTCCATCCTGCAAAGTACGAAGCACAGTGAAGAGATGGCCTAGATTTCCCAAGCTCTCTGAGTGATGTCCCATTGACCCACCTCAAAGATGACACGGACCTGGGAGTCCTGATCCACCTCTACCAGAGCCTCCATACCTAGCAGAAAACCTAGATGTTTGGCAGCCTCATACCCTACCCAGCTCCAGCCTTACTGAAATGATGTGGCCTTTGAGGCCATGAGCAGCATCTGCGCATTCCAGCACTGCACTGAGCTGTGGGTAGCCCACTCCAGTTTTCTTCCGGGTGGTACACACAGAGCCTGAGGAGAGCGTGACAAGGATGAGAGTGAAGTGCTCCACAGGTGTCTGCCACCAAAGGGGGAGCCAGTGGCACCCAAGGAACCAGCTTACCAGGTCCAATTCCTACTTTGATGATGTCAGCCCCAGAGAGGATCAGCTCTTCCACCATCTCTCCTGTTACCACATTCCCTGCCTGAGACAGCAATTAAAACAGAGCATTCTTAGGATTGCAAAGAGAGAGGAGGTTGGGTGTTCTCATATAGCACACCTGGACTGTTACCTGCCAACATTAGTATAAAGAAGTGGACTTGGATTCCCTCTCCTGGGTTCCCTAGAGTGTCTAGACTAGCCACTTCAAAGAACCCTGCTTCCCAAGATGAGGTAAGGGGGTGAGTGGCCAGTGTCACCGCTGTACTAGGGTGAAGCTGGGGTCCATGTGGACCAAGGTCAAATCTGATTTACAATAGATTTATCTCCCTCTCCCTGCCAGGAGACCCAAACATATCCTGTCCTTAAGCTGTTATACCATATATCCTCTCTGGCTTCAGGGCAAAGGGGAAGACATGGTAATGTCAGCTGAATACCCATATGCACACCTGAATTTGCTTTTGATGGACAGTAGAGAGAGACCCCCTCAATGCTGGAGAGAAAATGAGGCCTCGTCATCACTTCCCTAAGCTTGTAAAAAAAATAAAACTTTTTTTTTTTGTGCAGCCCTTTAATATGACTGTGCATGTCCATTTCAGTAGACAGGTGTCTGTGCACCACAGTATGCATAGTGCATAAATGGTCCATGGTTTGGTGAGTGATGTTAGGCACACTGGATTTACAAAGACGATGTATCAAGAGTCAAGAGATAATAGCACTGACCAGTAGACAAACATTTAAGCATGGAACTACAGATAATGACCCAGTGACAAAATTAAGTGGACTTAGAAAATTATAATGCAGCAGAGGAGAAATAAACTAATGTAACAAAACGGACTGGCAAAAAAGCGTGAAAGAAAGAAATGTATCAACTGCAAGATAATAGAAACATACCATGATGGTGTGTTGAGGGAAGCGCTTCCGCACATTCTTTACAAATTCAACAAAATGTTCAGAATAGCCATTTGCCACATCCAGACATATATATTTCACCTGGGGAATAGCTTCCAGGATTTGTTCCAGCTGCTGAAAGTCAGAAGAGCCTGTACCTGAGCTGGCAGCCAGATGCTGTGAGATAAACAGGGCCATTGCATGGGAGGCATTAACTTTGTTACATGTCAGGAATACCAGGGTAGGGAGGTGAGGGTTGGTCCCCAGGAAGCCAAAAAGATTCCTGGAAAACTAGTCTAAGGAAGAGATCAAGGGAGAACCAATGTTACCTCAAGACAGTCAGGATTCTGGCTAGCGAACTCCTGCCACTGCTCGAGGCTGTAGTGTTTATGGACAGCAGTGAAGAGGGAGAACTGGAGAAAAGAGCCATCAAAAAGAAGTTTGTAAGGGTCTCTTTCTAGAAACAGATCTTTATAATCTAGCCAAGGGGGAAAAGGACTGAGGTTTGAAAAGAGCAACTTGAAATCAATGGTTGAGCTACAATTTTAGTTCAACCATTCTCCCCATAAATCCTAGAAGGGCTTTTTACTGTAAGCTAGTACTTGTCAAACACTCCCACCAAAGTACTAAGTCATCTGGATTGGATTTCACCTGCCAGCACATAGAGTGCTTCTGACTTAAAGGTGACAAGAACAAGGTGTTGGTGTAGTAGGACAAGCAGCGGACAAGGAAGAACCGTGAAGAGGCTGGACAGAGTCAGTGTCTGCTGTGCTGACTAAGCCGCTTCTCCTGTGGTAACCCAGTACTGAGCTAACCTATCTTGGGTGTCTTCTGGTCCATTTATCAGTAATTCAGTGAGTCAAAATGCTCACAAAAGGTAAGGCTTTAAAGCTAACAAAAAAAGATAAGGCTTTAAGGTTAAGAAAGCCAATAATGTGCTACCCCCCATCCTTATCCATCTGCACTGGAGTAAAAGATTTTCTGGAGACATGGACCAATCTGAAAAGTCTATTTCATTCAGTGTTTCATTCAGCCAAGTTCAAGGATACAATGATTCATCAGATTTGTGTTCCTTAGTTCAACAAATAGCAAACAATATCCCAATACTTTGAGAAAGGCATTCAAAGGCCTCTGTGAGTGCTGGTTATTGTGCTTTAAAACTGCAAACATGCAAACAGATTATAGACAGCTGTTGACTGAGACAGCACAAATCTTGCCACCAACAAGAAATCCAAGAAATGCCACCAACATCAGCCAGCAGTAAGGAAGTGCTATTGCTCTACACACTCAACATTACCTAAAGTTGGTACTGAATTCTATTTTCTTAGCAACACTCTGCCATTAACATGCTGAGGACAAAGGAAAATCACTCCTGGTCAGCAGACCTTGGAGACATACAAGCATAGTGAGGCATGGCATGATGAGCACATCCAATTACATACCAAGCTAGAGATCTAGAAAAAGATGCTTACTTGTATCCAATCTTTTTATTATTACTATGAAGACTTGGCTCTGTCTCTAAAATCTGATTCTTTAGAACTTATCAGCAGAACTGAAAAGCCAGACCCAACATAAAGCATCAAGACAGCACCAAAAAAGTCTGAATTACAGCCTATCTGTTAATGCTTTAGTCATATTCACCATTCCTCACTCCACTAGACATGGTAGGTGGAAAATGGGCAATAGCATTCCTAGGCATTTAGTGAATGGCAACAGCAGTAAAGTACTCAAACTGCGTAACTATCAACCTAAGAGAAATGACGGCAGACATTCCACAAAAACTTATAGCAATCAAATACAGAGAAAGGGAGATGAAGTCCTTAAGGCTAAAAGAGCCACAAGCAACAGCAGAATCCATCAGCCAGGGTACATGGATTAACCAGAAGAGTGCATATATTCTCAGTGTCCAGAGTAACTATCTAACTTATCAGCTACAAGTATAGAGGCAGGTAATTACTGACAGGAGCAGCATCTTCTATTTTGAAAGTAAACAATAACCTGTATGTAAGAAAAACACATTCCATTTTGGGCACATCCCAGAAACTCTCAGGAATCCAGGATTTAAAGAAGAGGAAGATTTTTAAAAATGAAAGAAAAAGAGAAGGATAAACATAAAAGAAAATAAGCTGCTGCTCTCTAGGATCTGCTAGTTAGAAATTTTTGAACTCAAACTGTATTTGGTTTCTGGACTAAAACACTGAGTTCTTAATGTCTCTAACAGTGTACTGGAGGGATGCATATGGTTTGGAGGGGGTGACCTAGGTGGTGGGAAAATTTGGCAGAGTATCAACTCAACTACTAGACAGGAGAAAAGGGAAAGTTCTGTTTATATATTAAAAAATGGGGCAGAATTTAGTTCTGAATTTTGCTAACTCAGATGGCCTTTTAACTTACTAAATAAAGGGGCCTCAGTGCAAGAGAAACTGGATAAAATAGTAAATCAATCATACTGACTGTTACTTGCCAAAGTTAACCTGGAACCGGGGTGGGCATGCAAATACCTCTGTAGTCAGCCCACATAACTAGACATCATTAAGGAAGAGACATGAGGTAAGTTCTACCTTACAGAGAACCTTGGCCATTTCAAAGGTGCCCACAGTATCCATATTGGCAGCAATGATGGGGATCCCAGTGTACATCTGCTTTGAGTTCCGAAATGAAAAGGATCTTGTGAGATCCACCTGCAGATGTGCACAGTAAACAGAGAATTCATTCACACAAAAATCAAGTTTGGCACAAAGACAAAAGCCAGGAACCTCTGTCAGACATGGCCCACCAGGTGCTTGCAGGCAAGAAAGGGCAACTAGGAAAGCAAGCTCACCTCACTTCGAGACTTAAGAGTACTGCGTTTGGGCCTCAACAGAACATCCTTGAAGTCCAGTTTGACGTCGTTGTCGATGTGAGGCATGGCGGGGACCTGAGGTAGCAACGAACCTGAGGGCTGGAAAGTAGAAAAGTCAGGAAGGAGGAGCTGAATCAATCTCCCTGTAGGCTTTAATGCCCTATTTGCGCTGGCAGCAGGGCTCATCTCTCTTCTTGCTTAAAATTGTGGAAGGTTGGGGCCCTGGTCGAGGCATGGTCCCCTAAGACCGTTAGGTCTGACCCGCCTTGTGGATGCGATCACACTCCGTGTCTCCACCCCAAGCACTATTTGTCGGAGAGAACTGGGATGGAGTCGCGAGTGACTCTAAGAAGGTGCATTCCTTACCCCACTACTTTTCCTTCTCCAGCCCGTGCAAAGAGCAGTTTAGCGTAAGAAGTTTATTTAGGCAGGGAGAAGAAATTTGGAGAGGGGAGGTCCCACGACCAGCTTCCGGAATAGGAGTACTCACTTCCTGTCGCCGAGGCCAAGCGGCACTTGACCGAAACTCCCCTTGCTTAGCAACAAGCCTCGTGCAGCTCCGCTGGGCCTTGTGTGCCCTGCCAACGGGTTCCGCTAAGTGCCGACGGGAACGATTTAACAGGTATTCTAGCTTCGGCGGCGGCCCTGCGAGGCTTTCTGGGTAACAGAGTTCGCACACTCCGGTTGCTATTGGATTCGAGGGGCAGGAGACTGCAACTCCCAGGGTGGAATGCGCGGGGCTACCCCCTGGCATGATGGGAGGAGTACGTTCCGCCCCCGCTCCAGTAGCCCCGGCTCACTGGGGACTTTCAGAATCGCGGAGGCGTCCTCTTTGCTGTAACTGAGCTTGTCGCCTTGTTTTTATTTTTCACGCCACCGAAACGAAACGCGGGAACGTTCCCGAGCCTTTTGGAAGCCCCGTGGAAAAAAGTTGGGGGTGGAGCCAGACAGTGACCCGGAAGGAGAAGTGACTCACCCTTGGAGTGTTGGGGAGAGGCAGTGGCGACCGCCCCGGTAGAAGCAGCAATTATCCGTGTGCAGCCCCAAACTGGAAAGAAGATGCTAATTAAAGTAAAGGTGGGAGTACCTCCAGCCTTGCCAAGACGCAGTGGTACTGGGCCGGCCTCTGCGCCTTAACGGGAGAAGAGGGGAAGGAAAACCACGCCTTTCCAAAGTCTGGAGGGTGCTGACAGCCTCAGGGGTCCGCGCGAGGGGTGATGGGAAGTGAGGGGACCCAAGAGGTCTTTGATAGCTGGGGGACTGGCGCCGCCAGAAGACCCCGGGGTCTTGTAGTCCCTGCTTTTTCGCTGAGATTGTGCCATGACCCAGAACGAGGCCGCCTTTGTCCGGGGTCTCTCTGTATTCGAATCCCCGCGGTCATAGAGAAGGCCTAGCAGCAGCTTGGCTTCCACCCATCTTTGGATTTTTGAAATAAGTGTTATCTCCATCTTTCATGCCCAGGTTACCTGCTTTTCCCAACCCCTAACGTAGGCTTCCTCCGACACAACACAAAACGCTAGATTGGGGTACCGGCGTCTTCCAGGGGCTAGGCTGTAAGCCTTTGCTGGTTGTCGCTAAGATGTAGTATCTCAGCCGGCCTTCAGGAACCAAAGCTGGGAGTGTGGTCAGTTATCACATGCCTTTCTGAACCGGGCCTCCTGGACCAGCCTCACTTCCTTGACTGAGGCAGGTTAGTGACCAGTGCCCTAGTTCTTGGTACTAGCAGTGTTTTCCTTCATTTTCATCTCTCAACTCCTGTGATTCTTCACCAATACCCAACCCTCGTTAGTCCCATCTGCTATTTCCTCTTTTGTACCTTCAGACAGAGGAGAAAAACTAACAATTGATGCAGTGCGTCATTAGTTTGGCCTTTTTACTGCCAAATAAGTCTGTTGTTATTTCATTAGCTCTTTAGTGTATTTACCATGCAGAATAGCCATTCTTAACTTCTTCAGTCTTTCCAAACCATCTCTTAGCTAAGGATTGAGGCCAAACAGCATGTTAAAGATCATTATTTTTCAAACTTTGAGTAGTGACCTGTAAAAGAGTCACTAATTATAAAATCAGTTTAATAGGTCAGTAGGGTCACAAGCAACATTAAAAAAAGAAAACAGTATCAGGGTATATTGATGGGTAAGAGTATTGTTTTGTGGAATTTTGTTTTCATTTTATATGTACATTACTAGTTCATATGTATTTCTTAATGTGGGTCACTGTCAAAAAGTCTGAGAAATACTAGTAGATGAATGTTTTTATTTTCAATGCACATGGATTCTCATGTCCTTTCAGTTTTCTCTTAGTGCAAAGAATAGGTTATTACTCTACTTATGTTCACGTTCTGTAAACTTTTTAAAAACATCTCAATCTACACTAAAAAATTTTACTTCGTCCCATACAGACACAAAAAATTTGCTACTGTGTGATATGATCAAATTGTCAATTCTAAGTGGGTTTGTAACCTACTGAGGAGTTGAGACCTGAAGTTTAAAAAAAGTACTGTGTTTTAGATGGGATTCTTAACTTAAAGGTGAGAGAATCAGCTGGAGATCCTGTGAAAATGTTGATTCTAATTCAGTAGGTATGGGGTGGGACCCAAGATTCTGCATTTCCGACAGGCTCCTAGGTGATGCTAATGCTGCTTGTCTGGGGGCCACACTTTGAGTAGCAAGGTTCTAGATTTTGTCTCTTTCTCTGAATCCATTTTTATTTAGTAGTTCTCTAAAATTGTCAGTCTCCTTTCCCAAACCACTGTCCTTTCTGCCTTTAAACAGGTTTCTCTGTCCTTCATCTTCTTTTTTTGTTTGCTGAGTTTCTTTATATGTCATATACACATGAAAGCAATTAGTTAGCTGTTAATTACTATACAAATGATAGGTTAATTAGCAGTGTTCCTTTGTGAGTTATTCATTCTTCAGTGGTTGCCTCCATGTAGCTGACTTCTTCCATATATTTTTCTTCAGGCCCTTACCACTAACCCCTCCTGATTTAAATATTTTCTTGATACCGCATCTCTTGTCTTTCTGAAATTAAATACATCCTCTCTGTCTTGGGCCATCTTCTCAGTACTCTTCTTGTATATTGATCCCATCAATCTACCAGGTATCTGGAACCCAATTCTTTAGAATCATTTTTCTCTTAATAAAACCTGGTTTTTCTTTTGATACTTTCTGCTTGATTTTCTTTCCATTCCCATTAACCTTATTCTGGTCTGGAGTCTAATAAAACTTATGCCTTTTTTACTCTGTAATACCTTCAGCCAAGTTTTACTACCACCATACCCTCTCTAAAGTTTAGAGTCTAAGCCAAAAGATAGTGTACAGAATCATAGCATACAGGTAAACTTTAAACTTCTTTTTCATCATATTACTCCCTAAATTCCAGATTCTGCACTGATATCTTCTTAGTAGATTACTTTGGGCAACTGTCTTATCTAAACCCCAGTTTTCTCATTCTTTTTTTTTTACCATGAATTTTTAACTTTAAAACACAGAGTTCTTAAGGGTTCAGTACAATACGTTGTTAACAACAGTGTACACTCATGTAACCACAAGATCTAGAACAGTTTCAGGGGTTAGTTTGGCTTTAGAATTTTATATAAACAGCTATAGAATATATAATTTTTGTGACTGGCTTCTTCAACTCAACATTATCGCTATTGTAATATAGTTCTTACTGTACTGAGTAGAGTTAGATCAGATGGTTACATCGCAATTTGTTTATCCATTCTCCTGTGGATTGATGTTTGGGTTGTTTCCAGTTTCTGGCTGTTATGAATAAGGCTTCTGTGAACATTGTTATTACACAAGTCTTTTTGTGGACATATGTTTTTGCTTCTTTTGCATAAATACCTAGCAATGGAATTACAGGGTCATGTGCTGGATATATGTAACTTCAAAAGAAACTGCCAAAAAGTTCTCCAAGGAGTAGTACCGTTTTACATTCCTACCTGCAGTGAATGTGCATTCTGGCTGCTCTGTACCCTTGCTAACTTACAGTCATGTCGTTTCCATTTTGGCTATTGTAGTGGATGTGAAATGTTATCTCATTCAGGTTTAAATTAATTAACATTTTTTGCTAACCATAGCACTTTGCATTGACCCTTGTATTTGGATAATAACATTCAGTATGTCAGTTCCTTGCTTATTGGTTTGTTCTATTAATTGTGTCTCCTTGTGTCTTGGTTGTAAATCTCCACTTGAAAAAGACTGTTGGCAAAGACTGGATCATTTAATTTCTTTTTCTTTTATGTCCCCTCCAGTGCCTAAAGCAGTATGTTGGGCTTAGGTTCACCATACACTTGTTAAATAGCGCAGAATGTATTCCCTGGTCAAAATGACTAGATATGAAGGAAGAAATCCAGTAGATAACCTGATATATGAAGAATGTCTTTTTAGATTGTTCACTTTCTTTAAAGCAATTTTAGTTATGGACAATTTCAAAACATATACAACAGCAGAGAGAGGAATATAATGCACCCTCTACCGAGCTTCAGAAACTATCATCTCATGGTTAATCTTATTTTATATATACTCACCAATTCTGTTTACCTGACTGGTGTTTTAAAAAGCAAATCCCTTATAACATGGCTTGTTTATTTGTACATATTTTAGTATTTATCTGTAAAAAAAAACTTTTATTGTAACTGTAGTTATCACACCTAAAAAAATTAACAATGATTTCTCACTATCACCAGACTTATCGTCTCATTTGTTTTTTGTTTTTTGTTTTCTTTATTTTGGTATCATTAATCTACAATTACATGAGGAACATTGTTTATTAGACTCCTCCCATCACCAAGGCCCCGCCACAAGCCCCATTACAGTCCCTGTCCATCAGCGTAGTAAGATGGTGTAGAATCTCTACTTGTCTTCTGTGTGCTGCACAGCCCTCTCCATGCCCCCCCATTATACATGCTAAACATAATGCCCCCTTTTTTTCCCCCCCTCCATTATCCCTCCCTTCCCACCCATCCTCCCCAGTCCCTTTCCCTTTGGTAACTGTTAGTCCATTCTTGGGTTCTGTGATTCTGCTGCTGTTTTGTTCCCTCAGTTTTTGCTTTGTTCTTATACTCCACATATGAGTGAAATCATCTGGTACTTGTCTTTCTCCGCCTGGCTTATTTCACTGAGCATACTACCCTCTAGCTCCATCCATGTTGTTGCAAATGGTAGGATTTGTTTTCTTCTTATGACTGAATAATAATATTCCATTGTGTATATGTACCATATCTTCTTTATCCATTCATCTACTGATGGACACTTAGGTTGCTTCCATGTCTTGGCTATTGTAAATAGTGCTGTGATAAACATAGGGGTGCATATCTTTTTCAAACTGGGCTTCTGCATTCTTAGGGTAAATTCCTAGAAGTGGAATTCCTGGGTCAAATGGTATTTCTATTTTGAGCCTTTTTTTTTTTTTTAAGAAACTTTTTTTTACTTTGTTATCATTAATCTACAATTACATGAAGAACATTATGTTTACTAGGCTCCCCCCTTTACCAAGTCTATTTTGAGCTTTTTAAGGAACCTCCATACTGCTTTCCACAATGGTTGAACTAAGTTACATTCCCATCAGCAGTGTAGGAGGGTTCCCCTTTCTCCACAACCTTGCCAACACTTCATATCATTTGTTTTTTACAGTTTCTTTAAATCTGGATCCAGCGAAGATCGGTACATTGCAATTGGCTCATACATATTTTTAGCCTTTAAATCTGTAATCCCAATCCCCCACCACCTTTCCCCATATTTTCTTGTTGAGTAAGCAAGGTGGTTTTTCTCAGAGTTTCCTACAGTTTGGATTTTGCTGATTATATCCCCATGTTGACTTTTTTTTTATTATTAAGGTATCAGTCTTATGAAGGTTTCACATGAGCAATGTTATGGTTACTACATTCACCCATATTATCAAGTCCCCCAATGTACACCCCATTGTGGTCACTGTTCATCGGCATAGTAAAATGCTACAGAGTCACTACTTGTCTTCACCCAGCTATATTGCCTTCCTCGTGAGCCCCCCCAACCCCACTACATTATGTGTGCTAATCATAATCCTCCTTAGTCCCCTTTTCCCTCCTTCTCCACCCACCCTCACCACTCCCTTCCCTTTGGTAACCCCTAGTCCCTTCTTGGAGTCTGTGAGTCTGCTGCTGTTTTGTTCCTTTTGCTATCTTGTTATACTCCACAAATGAGTGAAATCATTTGGTACTTGTCTTTCTCCACCTGTCTTATTACACTGAGCATAATACCCTCTAGCTCCATCCATGTTGTTGCAAAGGATAGGATTTGTTTTCTTCCCTGTGTTGACTTTTAATGTATTCCTCTTCCCTCTGTATTTTCTTTAAATTGCCAGTAAGATCTAGAGGCTTGATTAGTCTATTTTGTGTGTTCATGTGTGAGAATAATTCACTGGTGGTGGTGTGATATGTACTTCTGTCAGGTTGTTTTGTTTTCTATGATATTAGCCTGTTGCTTATGACAAATCTAAAACTCTAGAGGCCAAAAGATCTCTGAAATAAAAAGGTTTATTTAGCCTTTACAGATGCTAGCCAGATAAGGACTGAGTCCTGGGACTGGAAGTTTCTGCTTCACCAGCAGCAAGGCTAGTTAACAGAAACAACTTGTTTGCCAGACTCAAGAAACAGCACATTTATGAGGGGTCTCAATGAAAGAAAGTTCTTTAAATTCACATTGACTACAGATAAGGAAGGTGAGCTAACTGGAAGCAGGGGAAAGTCCTAGGAGAAGGGTTAGTCCATAGGGAAGGCTTGTGGATTGATTGTTGATGATCAGACCCTGCTCAGCGCAAAGGGGGATGCAGTGGGTCCAGGGAACCCTCCCAGTGATTGTTAAAGTGACTTCATCCAGGAACGTGGAATTTCTAGTTACTATATCCCAAGGCTATTGACTGATAACCTTCCCTTGTCTCTCTGCCTCTTTCTCCAGCCCTATGTCACTTAATTTAGAATTTTTGCCTTGTCCCTAGATCCATTTTTTCATTGGAGGTTACAAAATGGGAATATTCTTATTTATTGGTGCTTCATATATTAGTTGGAAAACTTGAGCAGCTTCCAGCATGGTTGCCATTAGCCACGTGGGCTTTTGAGCCTTTGAAATGTGGCTAGTGAGCCTGAGGAACTGAAGTTTTATTTCAATTATTTATTTTATTTGTATTAATTTAAATATAAACAGTGAAACTTCAGTCATTGGAAAACTTTTTTTTTTTTTTTGAGAGGGCATCTCTCATATTTTTTGATCAAATGGTTGTTAACAACAATAAAATTCAGTATAGGGGGGTCAATGCTCAATGTACAATCATTAATCCATCTCAAGTCTAATTCTTGTCAGTCTCCGATCTTCTGAAGCATAACGAACAAGTTCTTACATGGTGAACGAATTCTTACATAGTGAATAAATTCTTACATGGTGAACAGTACAAGGGCATTCATCACAGAAACTTTCGGTTTTGATCACGCATTATGACCTATAAACAATCAGGTCAAATATGAATATTCGTTTGATTTTTGTACTTGATTTATCTGTTGATCCCACATTTCTCCCTTTATTATTATTATCATTTTTATTTTTAATAAAATGCTGAAGTGGTAGGTAGATGCAAGATAAAGGTAGAAAACATAGTTTAGTGCTGTAAGAGGGCAAATGTAGATGATAGGATGATCAGGTGTGTGCCTATGGACTAAGTATTAATCCAGGCTAGACAAGGGCAGCAAAACATCCACGGATGCAGAAGATTTCTCTCAAAGCAGGGGGGTGTGAGGTTCTGAGCCTCACCTCTGTTGATCCCCAAATTCTCACCTGATGGCCCCCCTGCGACTGTGCCTGTCTTAGGTTGTTCCTCCCTTGAGGAATCTTACCCGTCTCTGGCTAACCAGTCATCTTCCGGGGCCATACAGGGAAATGTAAAGTTGGTAAGTGAGAGAGAAGCCATATTGTTTGAAAAGGTTAGCTTTTTACTTCTTTGCAGATTTATGCCCTGTGGCTTCTATGCCCAGCACTTGTCTCGAGGTATCTTTACCACCTGGAGGAATTATGATACTTGGTAAATTCGATATGAGGCACGAATTCTATTTAAGGGTTGTAATTAGGAAGAAAGAAAAGCTACAGATGTAGCATATGGAAGGAAACATGGGAGGATTGATTATTTCTTTGACATATCTTCTTGTAGAGTACCTTAAGTATGTATAGGTTTTAAACTACTAACTAATTTGCACACACATATTAACATAATAGGAATATGGTGACATAAACAAAGCAAATCTATAATTACCATCCATCTCCAGTGAAGCCAAGAAAACCATTTAGGCACCCTAGGCATTTGTGAAAATTTGTTTATGATATGATGGATATTGTCCAACTGTACTTGAACCATCTGAGAGAAATCAGACAAATTAAAGCAGCCCATTTCTGGGATCTGTTCACATCCCATATGTTCTTTTAACCATAGATAGTCTATAGTCATGAGATTTTGGAGTGCTACAACTTGCACCCCTCCCAACTCCTGGTTGAGTTCCAACAGTACAGATCCGGTCAAATTCGTTGTCTCACTGTATGCACATGCCATCCTAGACATCTCCCTCCTCATTCCTATGGCAAGTCCAGGAGACGGTGGACTGGATGCAGCCACAACCGCAGCATCGTCCAGATCCCTGTGTAGGCTTTTTGATGATCATCCCCTGGCACAAGTCCTCCAGAGAGTGCTGATGCCGGAAGCTCCTCCTCATATCGTATCTTAGTTCATTTTCTGGGTATCCAAGCTAGGCCTTGATCTTCTGCATAGAAACAAACAGACCCTTTGCCCACATTTTGACATGCCCTCTATACCACTGTGCAGAACTCAGTGGAGGTCAGCACACAGTAACTGCTTTTTTTTTTTATTAAGAGAAAGGAATATTATCAGAAAAGAGTACCTCCATAGCTGATCATCTGACACCCTTTAAGTGATCAACATTAAGGATATTTAAAGCATGTGTTGATCTTTGATTTACCAATAGTTTTATCCTATCAAGGAGTAATCCCCCTTTTCTTTCTTTCTTTCTTTCTTTTTTTTTTTTTTTTAATTTTCAATCTATACCTACATGAAGAATACTATGTTTACTATGCTCTCCCCTATATCAGGTCCCCCCTAACAACCACATTACGGTTACTGTCCATCAGCTTAGCAAAATGTTGTAGAGTCACTACTTGTCCTCTCTGTGTTGTGCAGCCCAACCCCTTTCTCCCTCCCCCCCCATGCATGCTAATCTTAATACCCCCCTACTTCTTCTCCCCCTCTTATCCCTCCCTGCCCACCCATCCTCCCCAGTTCCTTTCCCTTTGGTACCTGTTAGTCCATTTTGGGGTTCTGTAATTCCACTCCTGTTTTGTTCCTTCAGTTTTTCCTTTGTTCCTATACTCCTCAGATGAGTGAAATCATTTGGTATTTCTCTTTCTCCGCTTGGCTTATTTCACTGAGCATAATACTCTCCAGCTCCATCCATGTTGCTGCAAATGGTTGGATTTTTCCACTTCTTATGGCTGAGTAGTATTCCATTGTGTATATGTACCACATCTTCTTTATCCATTCATCTACAGATGGACATTTAGGTTGCTTCCAATTCTTGGCTATTGTAAATAGTGCTGCGATAAACATAGGAGTGCATCTGTCTTTCTCAAACTTGATTGCTGCGTTCTTAGGGTAAATTCCTAGGAGTGGAATTCTTGGGTCAAATGGTAGGTCTGTTTTGAGCATTTTGATGCACCTCCATACTGCTTTCCACAATGGTTGAACTAATTTACATTCCCACCAGCAGTGTAGGAGGGTTCCCCTTTCTCCACAGCCTCGCCAACATTTGTTGTTGTTTGTCTTTTGGATGGCAGCTATCCTTACTGGTGTGAGGTGATACCTCATTGTAGTTTTAATTTGCATTTCTCTGATAATTAGCGATGTGGAGCATCTTTTCATGTATCTCTTGGCCATCTGTATTTCTTTTTTGGAGAACTGTCTGTTCAGTTCCTCTGCCCATTTTTTAATTGGGTTATTTTTTGTTTGTTTGTTGAGGCGTGTGAGCTCTTTATATATTCTGGACGTCAAGCCTTTATCGGATCTGTCATTTTCAAATATATTCTCCCATACTGTAGGGTTCCTTTTTGTTCTATTGATGGTGTCTTTCGCTGTACAGAAGCTTTTCAGCTTAATGTAGTCCCACTTGCTCATTTTTGCTGTTGTTTTCCTTGCCCGGGGAGATATGTTCAAGAAGAGATCACTCATGTTTATGTCTAAGAGGTTTTTGCCTATGTTTTTTTCCAAGAGTTTAATGGTTTCATAACTTACATTCAGGTCTTTGATCCATTTTGAGTTTACCTTTGTATATGGGGTTAGACAATGGTCCAGTTTCATTCTCCTACATGTAGCTGTCCAGTTTTGCCAGCACCATCTGTTGAAGAGACTGTCATTTTGCCATTGTATGTCCATGGCTCCTTTATCAAATATTAATTGACCATATATGTTTGGGTTAATTTCTGGGGTCTCTAATCTGTTCCACTGGTCTGTGGCTCTGTTCTTGTGCCAGTACCAAATTGTCTTGATTACTATGGCTTTGTAGTAGAGCTTGAAGTTGGGGAGTGAGATCCCCCCTACTTTATTCTTCTTTTTCAGGATTGCTTTGGCTATTCGGGGTCTTTGGTGTTTCCATATGAATTTTTGAATTATTTGTTCCAATTCATTGAAGAATGTTGCTGGTAATTTGAGAGGGATTGCATCAAATCTGTATATTGCTTTGGGCAGGATGGCCATTTTGACGATATTAATTCTTCCTAGCCATGAGCAGGGGATGAGTTTCCATTTGTTAGTGTCCCCTTTAATTTCTCTTAAGAGTGACTTGTAGTTTTCAGAGTATAAGTCTTTCACTTCTTTGGTTAGGTTTATTCCTAGGTATTTTATTCTTTTTGATGCAATGGTGAATGGAATTGTTTTCCTGATTTCTCTTTCTATTGATTCGTTGTTAGTGTATAGGAAAGCTACAGATTTCTGTGTGTTAATTTTGTATCCTGCAACTTTGCTGTATTCCGATATCAGTTCTAGTAGTTTTGGAGTGGAGTCTTTAGGGTTTTTTATGTACAGTATCATATCATCTGCAAATAGTGACAGTTTAACTTCTTCTTTACCAATCTGGATTCCTTGTATTTCTTTGTTTTGTCTGATTGCCGTGGCTAGGACCTCCAGTACTATGTTAAATAACAGTAAGCAGCATATAGATGGGTCTTGCTTTTTTATCCATTCTATTACTCTATGTCTTTTGATTGGTGCATTAAGTCCATTTACATTTAGGGTGACTATTGAGAGATATGTACTTATTGCCATTGCAGGCTTTAGATTCGTGGTTACCAAAGGTTCAAGGTTAGCTTCTTTAGTATCTTACTGCCTAACTTAGCTCGCTTATTGAGCTGTTATATCCACTGTCTGGAGATTCTTTTCTTCTCTCCCTTCTTATTCCTCCTCCTCCATTCTTCATATGTTGTGTGTTTTGTTCTGTGCTCTTTTTAGGGGTGCTCCCATCTAGAGCAGTCCCTGTAGGATGCCCTGTAGAGGTGGTTTGTGGGAAGCAAATTCCCTCAGCTTTTGCTTGTCTGGGAATTGTTTAATCCCACCATCATATTTAAATGATAGTCGTGCTGGATACAGTATCCTTGGTTCAAGGCCCTTCTGTTTCATTGCATTAAGTATATCATGCCATTCTCTTCTGGCCTGTAGGGTTTCTGTTGAGAAGTCTGATGTTAGCCTGATTGGTTTTCCTTTATAGGTGACCTTTTTCTCTCTAGCTGCCTTTAAAACTCTTTCCTTGTCCTTGATCCTTGCCATTTTAATTACTATGTGTCTTGGTGTTGTCCTCCTTGGATCCTTTCTGTTGGGGGTTCTGTGTAATTCCATGGTCTGTTCGATTATTTCCTCCCCCAGTTTGGGGAAGTTTTCAGCAATTATTTCTTCAAAGAGACTTTCTATCCCTTTTCCTCTTTCTTCTTCTTCTGGCATCCCTATAATACGAATATTATTCCTTTTGGCTTGGTCACATAGTTCTCCTAGTGTTGTTTCATTCCTGGAGATCCTTTTATCTCTCTCTATGTCAGCTTCTATACGTTCCTGTTCTCTGGCTTCATGATTTTTATTTTGAATTCTTTTTCAGGAGGACTGGTTAGGTCTGTCTCCTTCTCAGGTGTTGTCTCTGTGATCTTTGTCTGCCTGTAGTTTTGTCTTTTCATGGTGATAGAGATAGTGTGCAGAGCTGGTACAAGTTACCGCTGGAAGAGCTTCCCTTGTTGGTTTGTTGCCTTCCTCACCTGGGAGAATAGCGACCTCTAGTGGCTTGTGCTGGGCAGCTGTGTGCATACAGGGCTTCTGCTTCCTGCTGGGTTGCTATGGGGTTTATCTCCGCTGTTGCTGTGGGCGTGGCCTGGCTGGTGCTGCTCCTCCAAAGTGGTGGAGCCCCGTTGGAGGGGGAGCGGCTGGGAGGCTATCTCCGTAAGGGGCCTCTGTGCTCCCTGCTGCCCAGGGGGTTAGAGTGCCCAGAGATCCCCAGATTCCCTGCCTCTGGTCTAAGTGACCTGTCCTGCCCCTTTAAGACTTCCAAAAAGCACTCTCCAAACCAAAACAACAACAGAAACAATTAGAGAGGGAACAGAAAAAAAAAAGGAAAAAACACTTGATTTTTTTTTTTTGTCCTCAGGTGCTGGTCCCAGGCACCCGCTCACTGGTCCTACTGCCCTGCCTCCCTAGCACCAGGGTCCCTGTCCCTTCAAGGCTTCCAAAAAGCATCCGCCCACTGGTCCCGCAGGGAAAAACGCGCGATATTCTTTGTCCTCAGGCGCCGGTCCCAGGCACCCGCTCACCAGTCCCGCCACCCTGCCTCCCTAGCACCGGGGTCCCTGTCCCTTTAAGGCTTCCAAAAAGCACTCACCAAAAAGAGGGAAAAAAAGGGGAAAAACGCGCGATTTCCTCCGTCCTCAAGTGCTGGTCCCAGGCACCCGCTCACCGGTCCCGCCACCCTGCCTCCCTAGCAACGGGGTCCCTGTCACTTTAAGGCTCCCAAAAAGCACTCGCCAAAAAAAAAAAAAAAAAACCGCTCCGGTTTCTTTCCACCCGCTGGGAGCCTGGGGGAGGGGCGCTCGGGTCCCACTGGGCCGGGGCTTGTATCTTACCCCCTTCGCAAGGCGCTGGGTTCTTGCAGGTGTGGATGTGGTCTGGATATTGTCCTGTGTCCTGTGGGCTCTATTTTAGGAAGATTTTTCTTTGTTATATTTTCATAGCTCTATGTGTTTTTGGGAGGAGATTTACACTGTTCTGCTCACGCCGCTATCTTAGCTCCCTGGAAAACTTTTAAGTATGTTTGGAACAAGTTGGGGGTGAAAATCTACCTTTTCAAGTGTAAATTATGAAGTTTAAATACAGATCAGGTATTTCAGATGAAAATTTACCATCTGAGTTGAGATTGCTCTAAGTATGAATGAAGTGCACATAGGATTTTGAAGATCTGGTTACAAAAAAAGGAAAATACATTAACAATTTTTACATTGGTTGCATATTGAAATGATAATATCTTAAATATACTGGGTTTAGGAATATAACAATTAATTTCACCTTTTCAAAATGTGGCTGTTAGTATATTTAAAACTGTAAATGTGGCTTACATTACATTTCTCTCTCTGTTGGATGGTGCTGCTTTACAGAATCATTTCCTTATACTCTCATCAAGGATATTGTTTGAAAAAAATTTTTTCTCATGACTGTATTTCTGGTATTAAAAAATGCGGAAAATACAGAAAAATACAAATAATATAATTTAAATCACCCATAATCCCACAACCCAAGATAAAAGCACTGATGTGTATATCCTTCCAAACTCTTATGAAAGCACATAAGTACATGTATGTGTTGTTTTTTTCTTTTTTTTTACAAAGTTAAAATTATACTGTTATTCTAAACATTATTTGAGGACTATAATTTTCCCTTTGTCATAATTTATTTAATCCTCAGTTGTTTGATATTGAGATTGTGTTTCTAATTTTTTGGTATTAAAAGGCTTTGATGACCATTGTCACAGACATATTTTTGGACATCATCATTATTATTTTCCCAGAAGTGTGGCTGGGACACCACATTGCCAAATTGCTCTCTGGGTACATTCATGGACTTCTATAGTCAATTTCAGAAACAGGTTCAGTCATCGAGTTTTAGGTTTTATAAACCATAATTTTTTTAAAATGCTGTTAAGGTCCAAGCATCTTACTTTTGGTAGAGCAGGTCTAGGCCATCTCTTTGAGTCTGTTTTACTCTTGAAAATTTTCTGTTATTGAATCAGAAGGAGTATTTGTATTAATATTCATATGATAAAAGAATATGTTTTTTATTAGAAATTTAGTAGTACAGATAAAGGGAGTTACCCATGATAAACCTTCCCCTCAGTCCTATTCCCCTTCTCAAAGGCAATCACTATTGCAGGAGATATGTATACTTTTAATCTTTTTTTCTATGCATGTATATAAGTATATATCTATATATAGAAAGTGATATATATAATTACACATTTTTAGACCTTTCCATGTTAATCTATAAACTGTTGCATAATAGTATCATTCTGTAGATGTACCATAGTTTAATAGTTTACATATTAGACACTAGGCTATTTCTAGTGTTTTGCTTTTACAAATGGTGCTGCAGTAAACCTCACATTTTTCTCTTTGAATACATGCTCAAGTTTCAAGTTTTTCTCCAGGTTAGTTACCTAGAAAGAAAATTGTCTTGTGTAAGAGTCTTTGCATTTAGAGTATTAAGATCAATAAAGTGGAATAATTTGTAGACAACACAGAATTGCATACTTTTCTTTGGTCAGGAAAGGGTCTTTCCATATATTGTCACTGTCATTTCATAAAACGACATTTTTAACACCTGAATATATTTAGTTTCATGAAAATCTCACTGTTGTTATTTTTCTCATTTTACCATAGGCCATTGAAAATCTTCACAAAAGCCAGCTTGGGTTGGGGTAGAAACTTGAGAATCACTGTTGTAATTTATTCTTTTGCATCCAAACAGGTAAATCTAAAGGAGTTACTCCTTACATTGAAAAAAATATTCTTAGTACTGACCCATTCTCGTAGTTGGGAAATTAGGTCCTAAGTACTTCTTCATGCTGGTCTATGTGAACACCTGAAGTAGAAACAACATGTCATTTTGTGAGCCTACTGCAGGAGCATACATTGGGTCCCAATACCAGACCAGCCAGACTCAGGCAGTAACGTTGACCGTTGAACAAACACAGGTTTGAACTATCAAGTCCACTTATATGTGGGTTTTTTCCAATAAATATTTTGGAAGAACATTTTTTGGAGATTAGCAACAATTTGAAAAACCTTTTCTTAAGCTTTATCATAAGAATACAGCATATAATGCATAAAACACAAAATATGTGTTAACAGCTAATGTTATCTGTAACGCTTGCGGTCAACAATAGGCTGTTAGTTGAGTTCTAGGGGAATCAAAAGCTACATGTGGATTTTTTGGCTGCCTGAGGGGTTAGCGCCCCTAATCCCCATGTTCTTCAAGGGTCTACTGTACTGAATACAGAGATAAAAGCCCAGTCTCTGGGGCCAGAGAGTCTGTGTTTAGAGCCACACTCTTCTTTTGACTTAATAGGCATGCTTTTTAGCCTGTCCAAACCCCATTTCCCTCACCTATAAAGTGATGTAGTTATAGTACATATGTCACAAATACTTGCAAGGATTAAGTGTATTGATGCATGTAAACATTCAGCACAGTTTCTGACTCTGGGAAAGTGTGTCAGTAAATATTGGCTGTGATCGTAACCTGACCACTGGTGTATATTTAGCCTTTCTACAAATATTTATTGACTGCTTACATGTCAAACACTGTTTTGTGCTTAGATTAGGAAGATGAATTGAACAGTCTCTGCCCTTTGTAAAGTTGGAGTGTAAATTGGAGAGTTTTACACTTAAAACAACTAGCTGTAATAGGCATTAAAGTGCATTGGGGATGAATCATCAATCTTAAAGGACCCTTGAAGGTTTGAGAAAGAGTGGAGGGGAGGGTATGGCAACAAAGAAAACAGTGGAAGCAAAGAAATGCCCCTAAATTAGATGGTACATAGTGTATTTGTGGTCTAGATTTTTGCAGACTGGTGTGGATAGAGCTTGAAAAGCAAGGATGGATGGGAGATTACAGTGGATGAAGCACAACCTTCCTAAGTGTATAATCAGTATAATTGTTGTATTTGGATATCAGCAGCCCTTAGCCTGTGGAAGAAGTTAAGAAGACCAGAGCAGTAATTTAGGATTTAAATAGACATCTAGAGAAGATATGGGAGAGTAGAATGTGGAACCTTGTGTACTTCAAACCTGGTTAGAGGTCTCTCATGTCCTAAAGAATTCTTGGAATATTGGAGGGTTAGTTTCTAAAATTGATACATAAAGCAAGCTCCTTCGGACTCAAAGGAATACTTTGCTTAGGATACCTCTTATTGCAGTTGCAGCTAAGGGAGTGCTGGTATTCTCATGGATTCTAGTGGGCTAGAAAAACTGTATATCCAAGAAAAATTGTATATTGGACTGTAGGACTCATCAAACCCTTGCCTGTTTCAGACGCTGACTGGAAAGGAGATTGAAATTGACATTGAACCCACAGACAAGGTAATGTGTGGTCAGTACCTCTTCATGCCCATCTCCCTGTATGTACATGTGTTTGGATATGCAGGGGAACTTGGTCTATTCCCTCTCAATGCTGTCTGCATAGCTCTTGTTCTTACCACTTCCATGGTCCCACCCCTGACTACTGGTATACCCCTAAAGGTGGAGCGAATCAAGGAGCGTGTGGAGGAGAAAGAGGGAATCCCCCCCCAGCAGCAGCGGCTGATCTACAGTGGTAAACAGATGTGAGTGTGACATGGGAGTGAGGGCATGACAGCCTTCTGTGAAAATAAGGGAGCAAATACGGAAGGTGGAGCAGGCCTGCCTCTTTTTTGGTGCCTCAGACCCTTTGACAATTTGGTGAAGCCTGTGAACCCCTTTTCAGAATAAGATTTTTTAGACAAAAAATAAAATATGTAATATTACAAAAGAAACTATATTGAATAGTTACCAAAATACTAAAAAAACAAATTTGTGATATATGTGCTGCTTTAATACATTTAAGACCTAATGGTGGGTGTAATAACTCCATAATTTTGAAATATTGTCAAGATACATGCAAACTGTTATGAAAATACCTTATTTCTGTTAACAGGTTACCCACATTATTGATACCACTGGGTTTTTATTGTGTTTAAAATTAAAAGAAATACCAAATTTCAGTTAGGGTTTAATAAAAATAAAGATGTATTTTTTTCTCATCTGAGTTCATAGAACCTCAACCCCACCTGAGAGATCCATGAAAACCAGCTTAAGAATCTTGTTCTAGATGGTATTTCTAATGCTTTTTTTTTTTTTGTCTGGCCTCCTTTTTCTGCAGGAATGATGAGAAGACAGCAGCTGATTATAAGATCCTAGGTGGCTCAGTCCTCCACTTGGTGTTGGCTCTGAGAGGAGGAGGTGGTCTTAGGCAGTGATGGACCCTCCCTCCTTTTTATCTCCTTACCCTGTCTCTCAAAATGAGGCATCATATATCCTCACACTCTGGGGGACACCAGAGCCACTGCCCCCTCTCCTGGATGCCCAGTCTTATGTGCCTGTTGGTGGGAGACTGTGAGGACCCCAGGATGCGGTGTTCCTGGCCTAAAGGGCCCTTGCTGGCTGTTGGGTTTTAGTTTGCAGTCCTGTGTGCTTCCCTCTCTTATGGCTATGTCCCTGGCTATCAATAAAATATTCCCTAGCCTCTTTGAATCTTTCTTCTGTTGCACAAATGTCACTGAAGTAAAAATTGGACCCAAGGCACCCAGTTATGCCGTGCTACAGGAGTAGAACGATGGACGGGAATGTTGGACGGGAATGTGCCCTTAGAGGATTATGGAACTCCAGAGAGGCACACTCTCAGTGGTGTGCTCAGCTCTTACTGGCTCACGAGAGCTAATTGGCATTTCTTCCCAACCCACTATTAAGTGACTTCATGTTGGTAGCTTGAAACTGGCCATAGAAGGAATATTTACAGAAACTGGGTAACAATACAAAACATTTGCTCCCCCAAACTGGTTGTTACACGTCTACCAGCATACTACTGATGTCGGTGGTAGAATCCAGAGCATGAATTCTCTCCTATTGTGGCCTTACTGGACATTTGGGCCTGGTTCAAGGAAGGCCTCAGTGTCTTTACAAACACTGTATTCTTTCTGACTGGTATATTGCTGGGGGCTCTGTGTTTACTTTGGAGAGGTTGATGCGGAGAAAGTTTGAGTGAGGAGTGACATAAGCGCTGATGAATCCCTTAGGGCCTGCTTGGTAAGATAAAATGAGAAGTGCCAAAAGCGAGGGTTTCCATTTCCTGGCTGCTCTAATTAGTAGAATGTGGGGAGGCTGGTTGGAGAGACCTGGGGCCCGCGGTGGTACTGCGTGCGGTCGCGTTGGCAGTGCTGCAGTCCTTCGCCCTTTCCTCCGTCAGGAGGCGTTCCTGAGAGGCCCCCAGGCCCGCGTGGCGACGCTCTAGCCGCCGTTTCCTTCAGGCAGCTGGGACGGCCTCGCCGCCGGCGGGGCGTTGGCAAGCTCTCGGGCCGGGAGAAAGCCGCTTCGGTTCACGCAGCGGGTATGGCGCGGCTCCCGGAGCTCGCCGTCTTCGATCTGGGTGAGGGATCCGACTGGGGACAGTTTCTTGGGCGCTCTCCTTTTCCAGACCCGAGCGCCTTCCAAGGCTGAACCCTCCCCCTTCTTCCTCTTCCAGATTTTACGCTCTGGCCGTTCTGGGTGGACACGCACGTGGACCCCCCGTTCCACAAGAGCAGGTGAGAAAAGGTTGGGGCAAGGTGGGGTCCGGTCAGAGTTGAGCACACTCTCGTCCTCTCCAGAGATGGGACTGTGCGCGATAGACGAGGCCACCCAGTCCGACTGTACCCAGAGGTGCCTCAGGTCCTAGAACGGTTGCGGGGTTTCGAGGTGCCCGTCGCGGCCGCTTCCCGGTAAGAAGAGCGACTGAAAAAAAAATGTCGGTCTAATGCTGAGAGCTGTTTGCGTGCGAAGACTTCTCGTGTAACCCCTTGGCTAAAAATTGGGGCAGTGCATATTTGCACGTATTTGCATATTTTTCGAATTGCACCCTCCCCTGTGCTTTGTATTTATTCAACACAGATCTCAGCGCCCTGTGTCAGACAGGAAGGTTATGAAATTGAATAAGGGCCAGGGACGCATACTCATCCTGGAGAAACAGCAACCAGTATACATAAATTCGCTTGCAGCCCTGGCCCTGCACTCTTCTGATCCCATCTATTACATCATGCAGGACAGGTGAGATTGAAGGAGCCAACCAGCTACTGGAGCTTTTTGACCTTGTCAAATACTTTGTTCATCGGGAAATCTATCCAGGCAGTAAAGTCACACACTTTGAGAGGTAGGAGATGAAGGATAGAAGCAGGGTGTGATAAGACCAGAGAGGCTCAAAGAGCTAAGAAGCCAGTGTTGTTGCCCCCTGCCCTGTTTTGCACAGGTTGCAACAGAAGACTAGAATTTTTTTCTCCCAGATGATCTTCTTTGATGATGAGAAGAGGAATATCATAGACGTCAACAAACTGGGTACTGAGTGGTGAGAACAGTCATTTGGGGAATGATGAGAAAGGGTCCCTAGGAGTGGGTAGGTAAATAGGCACAGGGTGGATAGTTTGTGTGACAGGAGACACCCAAAAAAGGTGAGAGTAATAATAAGCCTGATGAAACATGGCTTCTTTTCTTTCTAGGTGTTACCTGCATTCATGTCCAGAATGGAATGAGTCTTCAGACCCTAACTGAAGGATTAGAGGTATTTGCAAAGGCCCAAGCTGGACCCTGAGGTCCAGTCCTCAGGATGAAGATGAGCCTCAGTGGAGGCATAAAACTGAAAGGCGACCAAGAAAGCATTTTCAGGTGTATTTGTAAATTATTAAAATGTATTTATGTGTGGCAGAGAGATCTCACCCACAGTGTGGGTTGTTTCAATTTTTGTAGCGTGTGAACTGGTGGTGGAACTCTCCCTAGGTGCCAAGAGCACGGTGTGAGGCATTAGACTGCATCAGGTTCTGCCTTATAAACTGTGGCAAATACAAGACTTTGATCCCCGTGTGAGCTCTACCCCTTTCCTGAGCTCTGCCAAGGGCATGAAGACCGCTTTCACTGGATCCGAGTAGTGGGGAGCATTGCCCTGCACATTTCCTTGCAGGAAAAACATACTTAGTTTTGGGCGGGTGTGGGACTGCCTTTTACATAGTCGGATATGAAGAGGCCGCTTTAAGAGGAGCACATAGCTTTCGGGCTGTCGGTTCGGGTCACGTGGCAGAAGTGGCCTCCTTTGACGCCTGTTGATGATGTCGCCACAGTGCCCCAACGAGGGATTGGCCGAGGCCGGTCCTCGGGTGATGAGACGGCACCCTACCGGGAGCAAGGCGGAAGCGGGCTGAAAGTCGTCTGGGGGCGGGAGAGGCAAGGGTCGTGATGAGTGGTCTCGGCCGGCTCTTCGGGAGGGGTGAGCCCGGATGAGAGTGGTTGACTGGGAGGTGCTGGCCGCAGAGGGTGGGGTGGACCACGGCCCCGAGTGGGGAAGACATCCAGGAGGCACGCTGTTCCGAAAACCCTGGCCGCTCCCTCTGCCTTCCTTTCCCCACCCCAGAGGGAAGAGCTCGAGGCCCGGGAGGGAATACAGTGGCGCGCGAGGCAGCTGCTGGCTCCCACTGTTTCCGGCCGGCGTCCTCCACTCCTTTTCAAAACACTGGTGCTTATTCTGTGCTGGGAAGCAGGGAATCTGAGGTGATGAAGGATTGCCTTCTTGAAGCTCCTATCCAGTTGGGGAATACAAGCAAAAACTGGCATTTACAGTGTAGTATAGCAACTCCATGGTGAAGACGATCCCCAAAACCAGAGGAACACAGCAGCATGGGAGGGGGGCTGTGGCGGGCGTGGTCCGGAAGGAAAGTATGCCCGGTGGAGAGCTGATGTGCTCCTGGAAGAGGTAACTATGTGTGCAGAACAGAAGGAGAAGTTTGGTATGTTTAGGGAAAACAGAAGTGCTGGCTGCCCCTGTGACTGTGTGTGCGCTGAAGGGAAAGAGGAAAGTAGAAGGAAGTATGAATGAAGACTTAAATAAGGGCTGGATCATGAGGACTTTGTATGTGTTGTTTAAAAAGTTTCAGATTTTCTCCTGTAGGCAATAGAGAGTCTGGAAGGACTTTAAGCAGGCAAGGGACATCAAGGGTTTTTTGTTTCTTGGTTTTGTTTTTTTTAACTATTAGAGGTGCAGAAGATGAAGGGGAAAATTGAGATCAGTTTTTTTTTTCTCTAGTGCTTCATTGTTTTCCTTGTGCTTCATTCAGTTTGCTCCTGTGAAGTCAGGACCTTGGGCATCTCCTGAGACAGCAAGTGGAACAGTGATTATAAAAAGTGACTGAACTCTGGTGGGGGTGGAGGGTGTGATAATGGGGAGACTCAGTGTGTGTAGGTGCAGAGGTAGATGGGACATCTCTGTATCTATATCCACTCAGTTTTAATGTGAACCTAAAACTGCTCTAAAAAATAAATAACAACAACAACAATAATAATGATGACTGGAAGTGACTTGAAAGGCAGGTTGGAATATTGAGAGTCCTGGACCTGGAAGACATGCTGCCACATTTCAGTTCCTGCTCAATCTGTTACTGGCTGTGATTTCACATGAAAAAAAATTAACATTTTGTACCTGTTTTTACATTTGCAAAGGGAAAATAGTATATTCATTGTAGAGAGTCATTTTGAGGTTAACAGTAACAGTCAAATGCCTAACATATACTGTGCACTCAGTGATTGGCAGCTAATGTTTTTCCTTCACACAAAATGGGCCTGCTCCATTGGACGCCAGGGAAGAAGGAGAAGGAGCCAAGCCCTGAAGAGGCAGTACAGAAACTGAAGGAAACGGAGAAGATACTGATCAAGAAACAGGAGTTTCTGGAGCTAAAGATTCAGGAGAAGCTGCAAACAGCAAAGAAGCATGGGACTAAGAATAAGAGAGGTAATGAGGGAAAGGTGTCAAGAGGGAGGGCCCAGGTAGGAAGCGGGCTTCTGGCTCTGACGTTTAGGGTGTGGGTTGGGTCAGCTGCCCTACAGGCTTTGTGGAGGAAGAAAAGATTGGAACAGCAGCTGGCACAAACCGACAGGACACTATCAACTCTGGAGTTTCAGCGGGAGGCCATTGAGAATGCCGCCACCAGTGCAGAAGTGCTTCGCACCATGGTGCTTGCTGCCCAAGGCATGAAGAAGGCCTACCAGAACATGTGGGTATGGGGAGAAGGGACGAGGGGGCCCAGGCACTCAGGAGAGGAGCTTGGTATTGTACTTTGAATTTTAAAGTCTCTGAGAATGTGCATTTACAGTATAGATGCCTATGATCTAGCAGCCTCCTTGCTTCCTACAAGATCTCTCTGCTGCCTGGGGCATTCTAGGAAGGAAAGATAATCTTTTATCTTTTTTTTCCTAATTTTTAAAGATTCTTAAGAGAAGGGAGTGTAGCCTTTCCTGTCCCCAGTGTGGCTTCTTGCCATTGCTCAGCCCAGACTTGCCTCTTTACAATATTCCAGGAATCTCTTCTACCTGGGAAGCCATGGACTTATCAGTCTGAGGCTGCAGGCAGGAGGGACCTCATTCATGCTGGATGAGAAAATCCAGAGGAGTTGTTGCCTAATTTCTTGGCTACATATCTCGTTCTCAGGGATATTGACAAGGTGGACGAATGATGGCTGACATTACAGAACAACAGGAGGTGGCCCAACAGATCTCGGATGCCATTTCTCAGCCTATAGGCTTTGGAGATGATGTGGATGAGTGATTGGGATTAAGGGTTTAGGGAATATTGGAGAAAGCGTGGGACCAGTCAGAAGGAATGCCCAAGAGAATCGTGGGGCAAGTTCAGGGGGAACTCCAAAAGCGGTTTGTTTTTGGAAGTAGAACTTTTTGTGTTGAACAGTCTTATTTTCCTATATCCAAGATGACCTGTTGGAGGAGCTAGAGGAGCTGGAGCAGGAGGAATTGACCCAGGAGTGAAATGTGGGCCAGGAGGAAGAACTCCCAGTCAAACTTCCCAGTGCACCCTCTACACATCTGCCTGCAGGGCCAGGTACCCAGGGTTGTATTGTCTCAAACACTTGAGAGGATGGGATAGGTATGGGAAAGATTATTGCTCATCCTCTTGCCTCAAAGGAACCAGGCAGAGAGGGCTGCTGCTACAGTTGCACATGTTGTTGACTGCATAAGGACCCATGCCTAAAGGGGAGTGAGATTGAAGTCCAGCCTGTGCTCCACTAGCAAGCTGTGTATCCTGATTTAGGGCTGCAGATGCTGGGAGAAAGAGGCACCTTTTTCTCATTTGCCCAAAGGTGCAGTGGGAATTAGCAGCAGTCCAGCAAGCAGAAGGCCCCACAACTTTAGGTTCTTTACTAGGCAGAGAGAATTCAGCAGGCTCTGAGTGTGATAGCAGCAGTGGTTCAAAGTTGCCGAGGCCTTAACACTTCTTTCTTTCTCTGGGTATCCTTGTCCCCAAAGTTCCCAGAATGGATGAAGATGAAGAAGAACTAAAGCAGTTGGCTGAGTGGGTATCCTGATGAGTCTGGGCTTGTCTTCCTGATGCTGCCTTTGTTGGTCTCTTTGCCTTAAGTGCCAAGTGCTGAGTGAAAGGAACATAGCCTTTTTGGGGAGGTCCTACTGAGGGTGATAGCATGACCCTGCCTGAGAAAAGGGTCTGTTGCCCTCCCGTCCGTGGTTCAACTCCAAAGAAGGATCTTGGTGCAGGAGCAGCCCTTGGGCTGCCTTCTCTTTGATAACCGTTAAAGTGCCCTTGTTCTGAATAAAACTGGGCATATGGAACCCTAGTGCTTATACTGCCTTATCCACACCTGAAACTCTTCCCCTAGTCCTTGGACCTTTGTCTCAAGCAAGGAATAACAATGGGAGGAATGAAGGAGCATTGGGATATAGAACAAACGGGAGTTTCCAATATCTTAACCTGTATGTTCCTGGCAGATACTGTTTTATCTTTCAAGTTGGTTTGTCCTGGAGTTGCCTGAGGCTGAGGTTGAGGAAACTGCCCTCTATTATTTATCTTAGAACCATGTGGAACTATCCGAGTCTTCCCTCATTGTTTTCCCCCAGTCATGCCTCTGCCAAGACAGCCCCGTGATTTACAACCCATATTCCTTTTGCAAAACCCATTTTCAAAGGGAGGGAGAATACAGAGATAAAGAAGCAAGTAGCTCTCCTTTATCCATACCCATAGTTAATAGGCTGGGTTTGAACTGTCACTTTTATGTCTAGTTCAAATGTGAGGGGCCATGATTCGCTGGGATTATGTCAATAATGGTTAAGGTGGTATTTGGAGGAGGGAGAAGGAACAAGATATTTCACACATCCTGATACCAATTTATAAAAGAACAAACAATACCCTCCCTTTGGACTACAGACAGAGGCAGAGCCATGACCAGACAGAGCATCCAGGGCCTTTGTCCCATTGCTTGAATATTGAGAGCACCCAGGAGATGTAAAAGCATGAGCATTTGCCAGAATCATGAAACCTCCCCAAAGAGGGTGTTCACCTAGCACCCCCTCCCCCTTGAGCCACATAGGAGCTACATTTAAATTACAGTATTGACTGAATAGTGTCCAGATGGCTGGTTACAGGATCTGAGCAGAAGCCCACTTCTTACCCTCAGCAGGGCTTCCTGCTAAGGTTCCTTAGAGGAAGGAATGAAATCCAATGGATTAAAACTAAATCAGAATTAGATTTATTTTTGGTAAAAAAGATTTTCATAGCCCCAGACCCTCCTGCTTTGCTCCTCTCTCGACCCCCTCCCTCAGCCACTCTCAGGTATTGATTTCCAAGGGCTGATGATGGTTAGTGTTGCTGGGAGGCTGGCACATGGCCTCAAGCAGCCTTATCTCATGAGTGGGTTGTTCAAGCTGGAACTTGAGCACCCAGGGATCCTTGATGTCCAGGATGGTGGCGCACTTGGTGGCTTGGCATAGCATCTGGAGGACCAGGTTCTAGGGCAGAGGGGAGAGAGGTCTTGGCTGAGCTTGCCCCTCATTGTGCCACACAGGCAGTGAGCAGTTGGACCTAAGAAAGACAGACACAGGATAGCCCATCACACCACTCTGGTGAAAGGGGGTATGGCCCTGCTTTTATCCTCAAAAGCAGGCATTTAACTTCCTGGAGGAGAGGCAGAGGGAAGGGCCAGGCATTTACCTCCTTGGAATCTCTTGCAAAATCCCCTTCTGGTCTAAAAAGGTAGAGGCTGAAACCTGCTTATTGCTCACATCTAAGGTGTGGAGCCCTGTGGTTGGCCCTTTAAGTCCTCCCCCTATACTAAGGCAGGAGCTGGAGTGTAAGATGACCAGTTGAGGTGAGAGCCTTCCCCAAGGTTGGGTCTTCCCTCCCTGTAGATCATCCCTGAGGCCTCAGCCCTCCTGGGGAAGCCAGCACGTTGCACTCCTGGGAAACGGAGTGGTTAGATGGAAATGTGACCTCCTTCTGAGTCTCTCTCAGCAGCTTCTTGAGATTGGAGTCATCAGAGGGCAAATGGGCAACCACCAGGGTGTAGAGGATGATGCCCATACTCCAGGTATCGGACAGGAAAGGGTGTAGGGCAAGCTTAGCAAGATCTCCGGGCAGGCATAAGCAAAGCTGCCACAGTAAGTCTGGCTGAGGTGGGTAAAGCAGTTCACTTGGCGGTAGGAAGGGCTACTGCACACAGACTGGTTAGAAGGCACCATCTTGGCAAAACCAAAGTCCGATATCTTCACATTCTCCCACTTGTCCAGCAACAGCAAAGGCTGGGGGTCAGGCTGGGAAGAGGGTTTAGTATTAGACCGGGAGCTGAAGGGCCAGGGGTCAGAGGTAGAGATGAGGAAAGGCCAACTGGGAGAGATGCCACTATGAGGACACAAGGCAAGGAGGAAGGAAAGCCATGGAGTTGTGAGCAGAGCCCAAAGATGAGAGTATGGTACCTGAGGTCCACTGGGAGCTCACCATTGTATTTCACAAAATGCACACAGTGGATACTAAACAAATATTCTTGACCAGATGATTAAAAGAGTGAATCAATGGGCCTGGATACTGAGGAGGGAAGTCAAGGCAGGAAAAAAGAGGGCTGAAAATGGGAAATGTGCATTCAAATCCCCTTATGAGCCCAAAGGCCCCAGTCTAGGTGGCACCCTCACCGGTACACAATGCCCTTGCTGTGCAAGTAGGCGATGCCCAGGGTCATCTGGGAGAACCACTTGCCAGCAAGGGGCTCAGAGCAGGCCCCATAGCGCTGGATCCATTCAAGGATGTCACCACCCTGAGTCAGCTCCAGAATGATGTACACTCAGGATGTGGTCTCAATGGCCTGGTAGAAGTTGATGAGGTACTTGTGCCGCAGGACCTTAATTACCTGGCTCCGGAAAAGGGACGCATCAAACCCAGGAAGGAAGAGCCCTGGTTGTGCTGCCAGCCCTCCTGCCCTCCCACTGCTACTTAGAACTTTGCAACACCATCAAACCCCAGAGAGCTGGTGGCATGTGGGCAAACCCTGTGCTTTGCACTTTCACTTTTTGAGAGACTGGAGATGAGTGGGTGGGTGTAAAGAGATTGAATTTACATCAAGTGATTTCCCTAGCTGTTTAGTGAAACATTTAGTTCTGGTCTGTGGGTTTCTGAACCCACCCCCTCCTAATCATAACCCTCTGAGAAGCCTTAAGCAGCTTGGTGCCATTTCCCCTTCCAGCCCCCTTTCCAACCTGTATCTCACTGGACAGGAACTTGTTAAGATAGTCCTCTGAGGCCTTCTTCTTTGAGATAATCTTGACAGCCACCATGACCTTCTGCTTGGTGTAGTAAGCCTCATACACCGTGCCATAGGAGCCATTGCCAATGACCTTGCCCACTTCGTAACATACTCCTCCATGACAGAGTGGTAGGCCAAGGTGGGTGGTGCTGCCTCCAAGGTGTCTCCCTTCCCCATGATGCTGGGTACTGAGAGCAGGGAGCTTTGCTACTTAAAAGCCTCTAGTCTGCTCAGAAAGCCAGCACCTTGAGCTGCAGAGGGTTAGGGTACTCAAGTGAAGTTGTCTTTGAATGCTTGCCTGTGTAGTCACCCAAGTCTGGGATGCTGGGCTCAGCTGTCCACTAGGAACTTGGAGGAGGAAGAAGGGGAAAGCAGTTCTTTTTGTCCCCACTGGTTGTTTCTTTTCTCTCCTCTTGGTTACGGAACTCCCCAAGGTTCCATGTTCCACACACATCACAATTCACCTTCTGCCATTGGCCACAAGCCTTGAGAATGATACACACTTTGGGAAATATTCCTGGAGACAACTTCTGTGATCTGGTGAGACTTCCTCTATAAATCTGGTCCCTCCGACCATTCATGTTTATTGAGACCTATTGTGTCCCAGGAAGTGTGCTGAGTACTGGGATAAAGTAACCAGGAAGGCCAACAGAGACCCTATGCTCCTAGATTCTATACAGAATGAGAAACACCTGAGTGTGAGACTATTGCAGAGAATTGCAGTGTGTTGTAGAAACATATTCTAAGGAATCTAAACCTTAAAATGCATTTGGGGGGTTAAGACAACCTTTTTTTTTCAAACTCATGTTCAGCTGGGCTTCGTTGGATGGTTCATCTGATGGTCTCGGCTGGGATGTGTTTGTTTCTGCTGCATATGTTATGATTATCCAGCAGACTATCCTGAGTTCCCTCATAATGGCACTGAATTCAAGAGGAAGTTTGAGATAATCCGGCTGAGGCCTAGGGTCTGAAGTCACAAAGCATCACTTCCCTACCTTTACATGAGCAAAGACAGCTACAAAGTTAAAAGGATCACTCATGAAAGGATGTAGACTCCACCTCTTAACCTTGAAATGCATTATCTTGCCTTCCATGACCCTGAACTCCTAGTTTTTCTCCCATCCCTCTAGCCATTCCTCAGACTCTATTGGAGCCTCATCTTCCTCCATCCATCTCTTAATCATATCCTGAGGCTTCCATCACAGGCCTTCACATGTTCCTTAAGGATCTCATCCACTCCCAAAACTAATCATTATAATTGATGTTGACTACTCCTAATCTTATCTCCTTCCCAGATATCTGGAATTCCAGATCCAGCATCAATTGCTCACCAGACATTATATAGGAATGTCTTCCCCAGGCACTTTAAATTCACTGTGTCCAAAACTGAACTTATTTTCTTCCCCCAAACTTCCTCTTTCTGTAAGTTCTATACTAGTTGCCCTCAACTGAGACACTCAGATGTCATTCCAGACCCTTCTTTCTGCCTCTGGCCCTACATCCCATCTGTCACCAAATCTGTTTCTTCTAATTCTCTAGCAATACATTCAAGGTTTTCCAAGTCTGCTCCCACTATCTTAGTTCAACCTCCATCATTTAATTGCTCTAGCAGGTTTTCTGCTCCCCTCCAGTCTGTTCACCCTGAAGTGTAAAGTGTAAATCTGGTTTTATTCCCATTTAAAACAATTCAATGTGTTTCCATTCTCCTCAGGATCAAGTCCAAATTCCTTTATATGACTTCAAGATTCAGCCCTGCTTCTCTTTTTTTATTTTAACAATGTGCAGTGCTGCAGCCAAACAGAATTGTTTTTCCTTCATTTTTCCCTCAGTCCTGATGAACTACTCTCCCTTCAGGACTTAGCTTATAAGTGGCTTTAAGACAGCCTTTATTGAATGCTCAAACCCAAACTGGATTGATATCCCCCCTCCAGGGTGCTCCCCAGCCCTGATACTTTCTCTGTCATAGCACCTAACATAGGTCTGTAATTGCTTTTCTTCCTTGCACCTCCTACTAGGCTATAAAGGAGATTAACTGATCAGAAGAGGGAGATGAAGTCAGAAGTTTGAGAAGAATAGATTGTAGGGAATGGAAGAGGGATGATTTGGAAAATGAGCAGGATCACTGGGCAGCTTTGAAGCTGAACATAGTTTATAAACACAGGATGTTAATGTATAGTTTGATATTATTTTAGAATCCTAGATATAGGTGCTTGAATACTGACAGATGAACTTACCCAAGACAAAGGTTTCACTTGGCAGCTGTAATGACATATGGGAGAGAGGCATCAAGAACACAAGCAAGAATGTGAAATGATGGAAGGTGGAATCCAAGCTAAAAAAGAAGACAAAAGCTCAGGGGGAGGGGTTGCAGTGAATTGGAAGAACAAGTTGGATGGGAATGACAAGGACAAGAGGTTGTGGGTCATAGAGGGGTTATCTGGGTTTAAAATTGTGTGTATGTGTGTGGGTATAGGGATGGGGTGGGGGTGGCATTTGGAGGAAAAAACAGGGAGAATCAGATTTCTTGTATCTTCCATCTTCCAAAACAAAACTTCTTCAACAACAGATTATGCCATAGAATACTGGTAAATTCCCATTTATTGGTAGCTGATCTTGCTAGAAGGATGGTCCCAAAATCTTGTTGGAAGCCAGATCTACATCCTCAATCTATCACGAGAAGCAGTTGTCCAGGGCACACCATCGTAAGGAGGCCCACCAGCCCTAGCCATGTTCTGCTTCTCTGGCTAGATAGCTAGTCCCTGGATAGGCAGCTTGGTGGCAGCTCTGAACAGGGGCTAAACCAGTTCACTCGAGGCATGTGTGTTAAGTTGCCTACTATAGACAAATGCACTGCTAAAGTCCTGAAGATACCAAGATGGATAAACTATAACCTTCCTGTGAGGAGTTAGCAAGGGAGACAGACACCTAAGTAAAATAACAGAGTGAGATAAACCACTACAAACAAAGATTGGAAGGAGATATAAGTGAAGGCTTTATAGAGAAGGTCATTTGCACTGTTTAAAAAAAAGTCTCCAAGCAATTAAGTAGTGAATGGTAGATTGGGCAGTCTAAGCAGAAGGAACTAGATGAGGCTTGCAGGCTTGAGAGAACATGACATTGAAAATTTCAATCTGAATACACAATTGGGTTCAAGAAAGGGAATGTACCTGGAGAAGTAATTAAGACCCAGATCTGAGAGGCCTCATATGCCAAGTGTTTTTCTGTTTATCCTATGTACTCATAGTCAGATTTTGATGTGTATCAAAATCAGAACTTGTTAAAAAATACGGATGCCCTTAAATCTACCAAGAAGTAAAAAGCTAACCTTTTCAAACAATATTGCTTCTCTCTCACTTACCAACTTTACATTTCCCTGTATGGCTCCGGAAGATGACTGGTTAGCCAGAGACGGGTAAGATTCCTCAAGGGAGGAACAACCTAAGACAGGCACAGTCACAGAGGGGCCATCAGGTGAGAAATTGGGGATCAACACAGGTGAGGCTTAGAACCCCACCCCCCCTGTTTTGAGAGAAATCTTCTGCATCCGTGGATGTTTTGTTGCCCTTGTCTAGCTTCGATTAATACTTAGTCTATAGGCGCACACCTGATCAACTACATTTGCCCTCATACAGCACTAAACTGTTTTCTACCTTTATCTTGCATCTACCTACCACTTCAGCATTTTATTAAAAATAATAATAATAATAACAATAATAATAAGGGAGAAATGTGGGATTCACATATAAATCAAGTATAAAAATCAAACGAATATTCATATTTGACCTGATTGTTTATAGTTAATAATGTGTGATCAAAACCGAAAGTTTCTGTGATGACTGCCCTTGCACTGTTCACCATGTAAGAACTCACTCACTATGTAAGAATTTGTTCACCATGTAAGAACTTGTTCGTTATGCTTCAGAAGATTGGAGACTGTTGAGAACTAGGCTTGGGGTTGATTAATGATTGTGCATTGAGTCCCCTATACAGAATTTTATTGTTGTTAACAACCATTTGATCAATAAATGTGAGAGATGCCCTCTCAAAAAAAAAAAAAATACAGATGCCCAATCACCCCCTTCCCTAAGATCCTGATTTGGTGGAACCCAGGTATCCATGTTTTTAATAAGTTTCTGGCTGAATTTGATTCACACCAAGATTTGAGAACCACCCTTGCAGGAAATAAGGCAGGAAGGAAATATGACAAGGAAGGAAGGAAGGAAATAATAAGGAAAAGGAAGGAAGGAATCCTTGCAGCAACAGTGTGAAAAATAGATCCAAGGGGGATGAGACTAGCAAAGTGGCTGTCATGGTAATTTAAATGAGAGGATGGGGCCTGAACCAAGGCAGCCACAGAAGACAAGCATTTGGGAGATATTCAGGAAGTAAGCAGAGAGTGCTTGGTGGTACCAATCTGGGGGGGGGCAAGGGGGATTGAGAAAAACGCTTATGTTTTTGGCTTTAGAGACCAAGTACTTGTCACTTAAGGACTATTCTAAAGCCACTCTTAAGTAATTTTTTTTCCCCTAAGTTTCTAATTACAAAATCGTTTGTCTTAAAAACTCAGTTCCCTACAGTCTGGAACCTTACTTCCTCCTGTAAGGAGGAAGGCTGGCTCAGAAAGGGTAAAAGTGGGTAAATGGGCTTTTCAGGCCAGAAGTCACTTGTGATTTTCCGCTGTCCTACTTCTTTCCCTGGGTGAGGGACTCTTAAAAGTCAGCTTCCTTACATGTTGTTACCAAATGACCAAACGAAAGTCAATATGCCCTGGGTCTGATTTACCCTAATGGCAGATCCCCTTAAATAGTTGACACAATCATTGTCTAACCCCATACACAAAAGTAAATTCGAAATGGATCGAAGACCTGAATGTAAGTCATGAAACCATAAAACTCTTAGAAAAAAACATACACAAAAATCTCTTGGACATAAACATGAGCGACTTCTTCATGAACATATCTCCCCGGGCAAGGGAAACAAAAGCAAAAATGAACAAGTGGGACTATATCAAACTAAAAAGCTTCTGTACAGCAAAGGACACCACCAATAGAACAAAAAGGCATCCTACAGTATGGGAGAATATATTCATAAATGAGATCCGATAAAGGGTTGACATCCAAAATATATAAAGAGCTCATGCACCTTAACAAACAAAAAGCAAATAATCATATTAAAAAATGGGCAGAGGAGATGAACAGACATTTCTCCAAAGAAGAAATTCTGATGGTCAACAGACACATGAAAAGATGCTCCACACTGCTAGTCATCAGAGAAATGCAAATTAAATCACAATGAGATATCACCTCACACCAATAAGGATCCCCACCATCCAAAAGACAGACAACAACAAATGTTGGCGAGGTTGTGGAGAAAGGGGAACCCACCTACACTGCTGGTGGGAATGTAAATTAGTTCAACCACTGTGGAAAGCAGTATGGAGGTTCCTCAAAAAGCTCAAAATAGACATACCATTTGACCCAGGAATTCCACTTCTAGGAATTTACCCTAAGAATGCAGCACTCCAGTTTGAAAAAGACAGATGCACCCCTATGTTTATCGCAGCACTATTTACAATAGCCAAGACATGGAAGCAACCTAAGTGTCCATCAGTAGATGAATGGATAAAGAAGATGTGGTACATATACACAATGGAATACTATTCAGCCATAAGAAGAAAACAAATCCTACCATTTGCAACAACATGGATGGAGCTAGAGGGTATTATGCTCAGTGAAATAAGCCAGGCGGAGAAAGACAAGTACCAAACGATTTCACTCATATGTGGAGTATAAGAACAAAGCAAAAACTGAGGGAACAAAACAGCAGCAGAATCACAGAACCCAAGAATGGACTAACAGTTACCAAAGGGAAAGGGACTGGGGAGGACAGGTGTGAAGGAATGGATAAGGGGTTGGGGGGGAAGAAAGGGGGCATTACGATTAGCATGTATAATGTAGGGGGTGTGGCACGGGGAGGGCTGTGCAACAGAGAAGACAAGTAGTGACTCTACAGCATCTTACTACGCTGATGGACAGTGAGACTGTGATAGGGTATGTGGGGGGGGGGACTTGGTGATGGGGGGAGTCTAGTAAACATAATGTTCCTCATGTAATTGTAGATTAATGATACCAAAAAAAAAATAGCTGACACAGACAAGGGTAAACCTTTTCAGAAAAATCTGCAATACGAAATTAAGAGAATTTATGCACAGAGATAATAAAAACATGAAAAGAAACGAATATATGGCAAGATGCTTTACCTGCAAGTAACAATAACTGTCCGTCTGCCCAGCTCACAGGCTAAAAGGGCGACACCCTATCTCTGTGTGCCTCCTTAACAGACTTGGCTCAGGCTTGTCTGCCGTCGTACATTGAGACTGTCATTATATAAACAGGGAGGTCTCCAGTACGGCCTCAGGAAAGAAAGCATTCTTATTTATATATTTATTTTTTGGCGGACCATTCACAAGTAGGAGAGAAGCAGTGAGGTGAGATCCAAACTCCAGTACCTTTGCAATGTCCCTGGCAAAGCGACATCCAACGCCTCACCCGTCCATGAGGGTTGGGGGCCATGAACCGCCTCTCAGCTCGGCCTCAGCAGTCAGTGCGAGTCCCTTCGGTTCCGCCCGCAAACACTAGGTGTAAGGCCCAGCCACTGCCCAGGCTCAGTGTCCTGGCCAGTCACTGGGCTCACGCCGCGGGCACCGCTCTGTCTCCGCTAGTACCCCAAGTTTTCCCGGGGACGGGCGGGCGGCCCAGCAGCGACTCTTACTCCGAAGGGGCATCTGCATCCTCGTTGCCAGGCCTCAGCCGATAGTCTCCCTCGGGAGGAAATCACCGGTCCAGCTGCCGCAGCAGCGGAGGCGTGGTCCCCTCTAGGCTCCAGCAACTAGTTTTCCGCCGGGCTGAGGTCCCCGCGGGTAAGGGCGGAAGTGGTAAGACTGACGTGTCCTGGGCTGCTCTCCCGATCGCCGGGAGGGTCCCCCGCCGGGAGACGGGTTAGCTGAGCCTTACAGGGTCACCAGAGCTGAGCCAGGCCTCCGGCTGCGGAAAGCTCGTCGAGGAGTCGTTAACTGAGCCGAGAGTGGTGTTCCGCGTGGGGTGACCGCAGCCGCTGCGATCAGGCACAGCGGCGGCCAACCCCCTGGAGGTCGGTCGTCGGGTCCTGTCCAGACCGCCGCTTGCGCGCCGCTCTGGGGGAGACCCTGGCAGGAGCCCAGAGGCAGCTACGGGGCTGCAGAGGCCACTGGCACCGCCTCGGCCAGCCCTTTCCGCGCGGTGAGGCCCCCCAGGGCTGCGGCGGGAAGGTGCTTGGGGGGTGCGAGGCCGCTTGGCGTTGCCATGGGAACGCCCCGGCGCGCGGGAAGTCCGGAGCAGATAGGTTGTGGCGTGGGCGTGGGCGTGGGCGTCGCGGGGGGAGTGGTGGTAGGAGGACTAGAGAGCAGAGGATTTCAGTCTTATGCATAGGGAGACATGCTGCGGTGTGGGGGTCGGGAGGTGTCCTCCTGAGGGAGGGCCAGAGAGGCCAAAGGGAAGATTTGGAGCCACTGGGCGCCAGTTCAAGGGCCTGACCTAGGGCGTCATGAGTTGATTCCTGATTTCCACAACCGCAGGACTCCTCCCAACAGGTTCCATTGCCTTAAGGATGACAGTTCGAAGGCACCCCGGAAGCTGGAGCTACCAGTGGTTACCACTCCTGATGCTGCTGCTGGGCACAGGCCACGAGCCTGGGGTGGAAGGTGTGGCACATTACAAAGCTGGAGACCCCGTCATTCTGTATGTGAACAAAGTGGGACCCTACCATAACCCTCAGGAGACTTACCACTACTACCAGCTTCCAGTTTGCTGCCCTGAGAAGATACGTCACAAAAGCCTTAGCCTGGGTGAAGTGCTGGATGGGGACCGAATGGCTGAGTCTTTGTATGAGATCCGCTTTCGGGAGAATGTGGAGAAGAGAATTCTGTGCCACATGCAGCTCAGTTCTGTACAGGTCAGCCTCTCTACATTCGCTAGAACTTAGCCTTCCTTCTCAGGGACTAATAACAGTGCCTTACATTTATGGTTCTCAGAGCCCCTTTATGGAAATGAGTTGACTTGATTCTAACTACAATCCCATGTGTAGCAGGACAGGTGGTGGTATTTGAATTCAGTTGACAAAGAAACATACTTGCTCAGAAGTGACTTTTTCAAGACTACATGGGTCGTGAATTGCAGAGCTCCTGGCTCCAAGCTTTTCTGTTGGTAATAATGTCCCAAATATCACCCGTACGTAGTTTTTTCCTTCCATACCTATCTCTCATTTCTTTCTCTTTCTCAACTGGCTCCTTTACACTCTGCCTCATCTTTCCTTTCATACTTTTTTCTTTAGCAAATCCTACTTAGGGTAGCTGACCTTGGTCTATTTCAGACCTTACACCTGGCATCTCCTTTTTCTAGGCCTTAACCCTGTCAGGTCATATTGCTTTTATTAGGAAATCCCAACAACATACTAGGGTCTAACCCAGTGGTTCTCAACAGGGGACAATTTTGTCTCCCAAGAAATATTTGGCAATGTGTGGATAAATTTTTTATTGTCACTACTGGGGGGGTGCTACTGACATCTGGTGGGAAGAAGCCAGGGATCTTACAATGCACAGGACAGTCCCCCATCACGAAGAATCATCCATCCCAAGATGTCATAGTGCTGAGGCTGAGAAACCCTGCTCTAACCCTATGCCTGGGGAGACCTTGTCTGACTCCTGACTTGCTCTTTGTAGGTGGAGCAGCTGCGCCAGGCCATCGAGGAACTGTACTACTTTGAATTTGTAGTGGATGACTTGCCAATCCGTGGCTTTGTGGGCTACATGGAGGAGAGTGGCTTCCTGCCTCACAGCCACAAGATAGGACTCTGGACCCATTTGGACTTCCACCTAGAATTCCATGGAGATCGAATTATATTTGCCAATGTCTCAGTGCGGGATGTCAAGCCCCACAGCTTAGATGGGTTACAGCCTGATGAGTTCCTGGGCCTCACCCACACCTACAGTGTGCGCTGGTCTGAGACTTCAGTGGAGCGTCGGAGTGACAGGCGCCGTGGTGATGATGGCGGTTTCTTTCCCCGAACACTGGAAATCCATTGGTTGTCCATCATCAATTCCATGGTGCTTGTCTTTTTACTGGTGGGTTTTGTGGCTGTCATTCTCATGCGTGTGCTTCGTAACGACCTGGCTCGGTACAACTTGGATGAAGAGACAACCTCTGCAGGTTCTGGTGATGACTTTGACCAAGGTGACAATGGCTGGAAAATTATCCACACAGATGTCTTCCGCTTCCCTCCATGCCGTGGTCTGCTCTGTTCTGTGCTTGGTGTGGGTGCCCAGTTCCTGGCCCTTGGCACTGGTGAGGTGATAAAAATTAATCAGGGATTTCTCTCAAGGGGTAGAACGAAGCAAGTGGTTTGTTCAGAAAAGATCTTCAGATGTTCTCTTCTGTCCAAGGTGAGGGGCAGACCTAAGGGGTGGGATAGCTCTAGCATGGATGTGTAAATTCTCTTGTGGGTTTTCTGGACAACAGAACTGGGAGATAATGTTTTGCTGGAGGCCCTGGGTCTGGGAGAAAGGGGGCTGATTCCTCCGAAATTGCCAGAGGGACAGGTGAGCCCTAATTCAGGCTTTTCACTACTATCCTGCAGGCATTATTGTCATGGCACTGCTGGGCATGTTCAATGTACACCATCATGGAGCCATTAACTCAGCAGCCATCTTGTTGTATGCCCTGACTTGCTGCATCTCTGGCTATGTGTCCAGCCACTTCTACCGGCAGATTGGAGGCGAGCGTTGGGTGTGGAACATCATTCTCACCACCAGTCTCTTCTCTGGTAAGGACTGTCCTTTCCCTGTTGGGCTGACTTAGGAACTTAGACTGTATCACAGAACCTGGGACAGAATCAGAGTAAGGCTTTAAGGGAATGCAAAGAGGCAAGATCAACAATAATAAAACCACTCAAAAGACAAAGTATATCTCTTGTATAGTTAAAAATTAAGCCCTTAAAGTGTCCTAGGCAGCATGGCAAGCACTTGCCATGCCTTCCTCTCATTTGACCCTCACAGTGACTCTGGGAAGTAGGTAATAACTGTGTCCATGTTGCAGATGGAGGATATTGAACTTCAGGATGGTTAAGAAACTTGCCCAAGATTACACACTTCCAAGTAGTAGTGAACTAGGTTTCAGACCCAGGCAGATTGATTCTAGAGCCTTTACTCCCAACCATTACACTGTATTAACACTCTTTCTTGAATTTATGTTTTAATACTTTTTGATGTTTTTTTATTTTGGAAGTAAGCTACCCCACTCTAGCCTTTCAAGACAGCTTGTCCTTTCAGGCAGTGGTAGCCTGCATTGTGAACGTTCCATGTTCCCATCCTAAGTGGTTTATTTTCCACATTTGTTTAAGCCAGGTCTTTCTGAAAACAGGGTCCTAATTCAAAGAAATGTCTCCTGCTTAAAGTCATTGATGCTACAGCAGGACAGGCCCCTGGAGGCATGTGGATCTGCATTGCTCTTAGATCTTTATGAAACAACTGCCTTGATCCTTAATGAAAAGGGGAGGTGGTGTTGGTTAAAAGAAACAGGCAAAACAGGACACAGAAAGGGTGGAAAGAGTGGTTGTCCTGGGAGCAGATGTTTCGTCCCTCTCCCCTTCAGGTCCAGTCTGAATGGGTGCCCCCAGGGATGTAGCTCCTAGTGCTGACCCTCCTTCTGGGGGCCCATCCCTGCAGTGCCTTTCTTCCTGACATGGAGTGTGGTGAATTCAGTGCACTGGGCCAATGGTTCGACACAGGCTCTGCCAGCCACAACCATCCTGCTGCTTCTGACAGTCTGGCTGCTGGTGGGCTTTCCTCTCACTGTCATTGGAGGCATCTTTGGGAAGAACAACGCTAGCCCCTTTGAGGCACCTTGTCGCACAAAGAACATCGCCCGGGAAATCCCACCCCAGCCCTGGTACAAGTCTACTCTCATCCACATGACTGTTGGAGGCTTCCTGCCTTTCAGGTATCCTCCTTTTATTCCACGGTCATCACTCTCAGGTTCCTGACTTTAACTTTTCCTTGCCCCACTCACCCCACAGCCTAACTCAAAGTCAGTGATAATCCCTGGTTCACCTGTGCCGTTAAGAGCTCATTAAATGGTTCCTCCTTTCTCCAAGCAGGACTGAGTTTGAATCAGTTCAAATATGAGTGTCTCATTTGTAAAGCTCTCCAGAGACATTGATCCTTTCACCTTCCTGAATTTTTACTTTAGTGTCCATAGGCACCATGTGGGTACCCATTTGAATGCTCATCCGTTTTGTTGAGTACTTATAGTGCCAGGCAGATAATACAGGGAAAAATAAAACAGACAAGATCCCTGCTCTCAACCTATCAAGGAAGATGTTCTTGAAACAAGAGCAGCTAATCATAGGTAAAAGAATCCCCATGAACCTAGGGAGTGGAGTGGATCCACTTTCCAGTGACCTAGTAATTTGGAGGGGTGGTCACTGGATTGGGTCTGACCACTGTGCTGGCAGTGCAGTCCTTTAATGCTGACTATACACAGTGCAGTCATTTAATGCTGACTATCGTCTCTTCTTTTCACAGTGCCATCTCTGTGGAGCTGTACTACATCTTTGCCACAGTATGGGGTCGGGAACAGTATACTTTGTACGGCATCCTCTTCTTTGTCTTTGCCATCCTGCTGAGTGTGGGGGCTTGCATCTCCATTGCTCTCACCTACTTCCAGTTGTCTGGGGAGGATTACCGCTGGTGGTGGCGATCTGTACTGAGTGTTGGCTCCACTGGACTCTTCATCTTCCTCTACTCAGTTTTCTACTATGCCCGGCGCTCTAATATGTCAGGGGCAGTACAGACAGTAGAGTTCTTTGGCTACTCCTTACTAACTGGTTATGTCTTCTTCCTCATGCTGGGCACCATCTCCTTTTTTTCTTCCCTAAAGTTCATCCGTTATATCTATGTTAACCTCAAGATGGACTGAATTCTGGGTGGCAAAACTATTGCCCTTCTCTCCCTTTCCTCCTGCGCAGAGGCCCACTGATCTCTCTTACCAACGTCTCTTATATTTGACAGAATTATGTTATGGCATTGCTGCCTTCCCCTTTGCCCTTTGGGCCTCTCTTCCCCTGAGAAGGCCTGGAAATTCTAAATCTCTATTACGTAAGGAGTATATATTTGAACTTTTTAAGTTGCCTTTAGTTTTGGTCCAGATTTTTCTTTTTACAATTGTCAAAATAAAATTTATTAAGAAAAAGATCCTGTAGTTGGAGGGTTTGGTCTGGATATAGGAACACAAACCCTGCCGTTAAGGGCATTGTTCCTTAGAAAACCGGGTCGGCTGCGGAACGCACGCAACTCGAGCGCCCCACGGAGCTTGGGAACCTACATTACCAGAGCTTTATTTCGCGGTTCAGCCGGCGCTCAAGCCCAACGGAAATGGGAAGATCGCTGAATTACCCTGGGGACGGCCGGCGCGCGGAGCAACGCCCCTTCCGCCGGAAGTGGGTTTCGGAGCCTCCACGTGTTGTCCCTTCCACCCGCTGTCCGGCCGGGGAGCGTTGGCTCCGCTGCTGCTATGGAACCCGCCGGCCTGGAGCAGATCCTGTGGGAGCTGCTGCTGCCGGACACCGAGCGCATCCGCCGGGTACGGGGCAAGCGGGACCGGGCTGGGGCAGGCGGGAGGCTGTGGTAAAGGCCTAACTGTGACCTCCAGACTCCCTCCAGGCCACTGAGCAGCTCCAGATCGCTCTTCGGGACCCCGCCGCTCTGTCCGCACTGTGCGACCTTCTGGCCTCGGCAGCCGACCCTCAGGTGAGGCTGACTCCTTCCCGCTGAGCTTCCCATCGAATGCCACCGGTCAAGCCCCAGCAGCTCCTGCCTGCTGCGGCCCGCCTGGTACACATCCGGCGCCAACCCTCACCTGCCTGCTTTCTGTCTTCGCAGATCCGCCAGTTTGCGGCCCTGCTGATTCGCAGACGACTGAACAGCCTCTGGCGACGGCTCGCACCAGAGCCTCAGGAGAGGTGGGCGGGGCCGGGGCGGGGTTGGCTGAGGCGGCACTCGCGCAGGCTGAGTACCAAACATCTGCCACCTGTGTTCCAGGCTCAAGTCCCTGGTCCTGACGGCCCTTCAGAGAGAAACAGAGTAAGTATTTACCCCTCTTATTCTGGGATCCTAAGTGACTCCAGGCTGAGATTCCCCCCCTCTGGGTTTCTGACTTCTTTTTCAACTCCAGGCAGGGACTTGGGGAGCAGGGACTTCACTTCTAGACCAAGGGTGGAGCCACAATTCTGAGACTGTTGAAGACTATAGTTCTTAAGAATGGTCTGTGATGCTCTGCTAAACCCGAGTCAGAGATATGAAACTGAAATTTAGTCTGAGTGAGGCCAAACTCACCAGGTTACATACCCACATTGCTGTTGGTCTCTCTGAGCGGTTAGTCTCTCTGAGCTGCTGTCTTATGCATCCCAACTTGGCAAAAGCCCTATGCCCACACCTGGAGGTTTCTGTCCTGGCCACCCTATAGGGCAGGGCCAAGGAGGGGGATTTGGGTGGGGTGAATCTCTCCTGTTTGCAGGCATTCTGTGAGCCTTAGCCTGGCTCAGCTCTCAGCCACCATTTTTCGAAAGGAAGGCCTGGAGGCCTGGCCTCAGCTCATGCAGCTTCTTCAGCACAGTACCCACAGCCCCCATATCCCAGAAAGAGAGGTACTATCAAATGGTTGGTGGGAGGTAGGGACTGAGAGGCCAGACAGACCATGTAAGGTTTTCCCTCTTATCCCCACACCTGGACAGATGGGGCTTTTGCTGCTAAGTGTTATAGTGACCTCCCGACCTGAAGCCTTCCAACCTCACCACCAAGAGCTTCTTCAGCTTCTGAATGAGACCCTTGGTGAGGTGGGCTCTCCTGGGCTCCTCTTCTACTCCCTGCGCACTCTGACCACCATGGCTCCTTATCTCGACACTGATGATGTGGTGAGACGTGGCCCCGCAGCTTCCCTGGCTCCCTGTCCTTGGGCCTTCATGTCCTCACCCTCACAAGATGCAGAACTATGTCCGCTTCTTCTCTTGCTTTTTGTCCTTCCTGACAACTGAGGGTGGATACTGTGGGTGGCTGTGTCTGGGATCCTCCTATGTAAAGGCTTCAAGGAAGCTGTTAGCTTCTGGGGTCTGAGATGAGGTTGCATAATGCCTTCTGTCCTGTAGCCTCATGCACGGATGTTGGTACCCAAAGTCATCGTGGCAGTGCAGATTCTGATCCCTGTAGATGAGGTGAGGACATTTGGGCAATAGCTGTGTTGGAAGGAGCATGCAGGAGCATCCAGCTGGTCTACTGAAGAAGAGTGTAACCCTAAGATTTGTGTCTCTGGCAGGCAAAGGCCTGTGAGGCTGTGGAGGCTCTGGATGAATTGCTGGAGTCACACGTGCCCATCATCACCTCCCACCTCTCTGAGGTCCTTGCCTTCTTCCTGGAGGTGAGCCTGGGGTGGGCATTGCCCCTGCTGCCCCTCTCCTACTGGGAGTTTCCTTGCTTGTCTCTGATTCAAGTTAGTCTCTGGGCAGGTGGCTAGCAACGTGTCCCTGGGTGATACGATACGTGTGCGTATTCTCTGCTGCCTCACTTTCTTAATCAAAGTCAAGAGCAAGGTGAGTATCCTGCGGTGCATGTCACCACCACCACCACCCCCACTGCCCCCAAATCTCCATCCCTCCTCTCACTCCTGGGGCTTTCTGTCCATCTTAAAGTATCTAAAGTACCATAACCAAGATATTTGAGATTTGGTGTGGCCACACCGCAGCTTCTGGCTTAGAGATCTGCAATCTCCTGCTGGCCCCTTTGTGGCATGGAAGGCAGGAATTTTTAATATGAGTCCATCTTGGGAGCAGAGTCTGAGACACTATTCTACCCTCCCTCTCAAGGCCTTGCTGAAGAACCGTCTCCTGCCACCCTTGTTGCACACCCTTTTCCCCATTATGGCTGCCGAGCCCCCTGTAGGCCAGCTGGATCCTGAGGATCAGGATTTGGAGGAGGAAGAGCTGGAAATTGGGCTGGTGGGGGAGACTCCCAAGCACTTTGCTGTACAGGTGGGATGTGGGATGGGGGTGGTGGGGTGGCAGGCAGGGTGTTAGGTAGTAGTTGTAGGGCAGAGATGGAGCCAGCAAAATCTATCTTTTTATAGGTTGTGGACATGCTGGCGCTGCATTTGCCCCCTGAGAAGCTCTGTCCCCTTCTAGTAAGTGTGGCTCTGTCCTTCTGATACCCCTATGCCCAGGTCGGCCTGCATTCCTGAGGCTGAGGGCCTTTGGGTCCTGGTAGGTATAGAGGGTCTGTTGCCCCAGGAATAGGCAGGCTCATAACAGCATCTCAGGAGAGTTCCTCCTGTTCCCCTAGATGCCCATGCTGGAAGAGGCCTTGCGGAGTCAGAGCCCATACCAGCGCAAGGCTGGGCTCCTGGTGCTGGCTGTGCTGTCTGATGGAGCTGGTGACCACATCAGGCAAAGGTGTTTATTCCCCTGTCCTGGAGAGAAGGTGGGCCATGAGGAGGAGGACCACACAGCCCATGGTAGTTCTGGTCTATGCTGTCATTCAAGCCCAATTGTCAATAGCGTTTCCTCCCACTCTCAGAAGTATGAAAGATAAGTTTAATGGCTGCCCCAGCTGTAGTGACAAGGAGGCGGTATCTACCATATGGTAACAGGGAAAGCCTTGGTTTTCCCAGGGGAAACAAACAAAACAAAAAAATGGCTCAGCCTAGTGCTCTTGGGTCCTGCCTTCAGACTGTGTCATCTTGTCCTGCTCCATCCAGATTGCTGCCCCCACTGCTGCAAATTGTGTGCAAGGGCCTGGAGGACCCATCGCAAGTCGTGCGCAGTGCCGCTCTCTTTGCCCTGGGACAGTTCTCAGAGAACCTACAGGTCAGGAAGGTTGAATGTGGGCAGCCACCATTTCAGAGTGCCCACCCATCCCAGATACTCATCTCAACTCAAATCTTCAGGCATTCCTGCTGCCATTAGCATGTAGGTGTGTGCCCTGTGGTCAGGTTGACTCAGGGCCCCTTCACTCTTTTTCTAGCCCCATATCAGCAGCTATTCAGGGGAGGTGATGCCACTGCTCCTCGCCTACCTGAAGTCAGTGCCTCCTGGGCACACACACCACCTGGCCAAGGCCTGCTATGCCCTGGAGAATTTCGTGGAGAATCTAGGTAGTGATGGCAGTTGGGGGTGCAAGGAAGGGGACGTGACTGTAGCTTTGGCTGCAAGGCGCATCCTGAACTGTCTGCAATGGGGAGAGGGATGTAGTGGGGCCACAGAGAGGATCACCTAGAAGGAAGTGGCCCCCCAGAGGGTAGGAGACCTGGGTTGGTTGGTAGAGAAGGCCCTTTCTCACAGGGCCTAAGGTGCAGCCGTACCTTCTGGAGTTGATGGAGTGTGTGCTGCAGCCTCTGAGGAACCCCAGCAGCTCCCGGGCCAAGGAGCTGGCTGTGAGCGCCCTGGGTGCCATTGGTGAGAAGAAAGTAGCCAGAGGCAAGGGCACGGGTTCACCCAGAGAGCCTGTGGCAGGTGATCCTGGCCCCTGATTCTGTGCTTCCATCCTGCAGCCACGGCTGCTCAGGCCTCCCTGCTTCCCTACTTCCCCACCATTATGGAGCACCTGCGGGAGTTCCTGTTGACAGGCCAGGAGGACCTTCAGCCTGTGCGGATCCAGAGCCTGGGTGAGTAAGGGTTCCCAGGCAGTATTCCCAGGGCCAGGGAAGGGCTGATGCTCACCTGTTCACAGACAGCAGTTCCCCAGGGGAGCACAGGTGTCCTCCTTCTTATCAAAGAAGGTACTCCCGACACTAAACCAGAGTAGGTGGGATTCCTGAATCACCCTCCACCCTAGGTGCCACCTTTGATCCACCAGGCCTTGGCACTGCACACTTCTGGCCCAGTTCCATATCCCAGAGCTAACCAAGTCCTTGTTGCCACAGAGACGCTAGGGGTGCTGGCCCGAGCAGTTGGGGATCCCATGAAGCCCCTGGCTGAGGAGTGCTGCCAGCTGGGACTGGGCCTGTGTGGCCAGGTAGATGACCCTGACTTGCGGCGCTGCACGTGAGTGAGCCCTCAACTTGCCCCTGTCCCGCCACTGGATCCCCATCCCTTACCCCAGACCCCAGTCTTCTGGTCCTGGACCATAGGTTTCCCTGGGTTCCCCCACCCTGTCTGGCTATACCAGGCAAGATTATACAGCTTCCATCTAACTCCACCAGGTACAGCCTGTTTGCAGCCTTATCAGGGCTAATGGGTGAGAGTCTGGCACTCCACCTGCCACAAATCACCACACTCATGCTGTTGTCACTGCGTTCCACTGAGGGCATTATGGTGAGGAGATGGTGGGCTTGGCTGGTGAGGGAAGGCCAGCCCTGGGTTGTGATTCATCTTCTGGGCCCAGCTGAGCCAAAGTCCCTCCTGTGCATCCTCTGTCCAGCCTCAGCAAGATGGAAGCAGCTCCTTCCTTCTGTTTTATGATGAGAGTGATGGGGAGGAAGAGGAGGAACTCATGGACGAGGAAGAGGAGGATGACTCTGAGATCTCAGGGTACGGAGGGGTGCCATTCTGTTCAGAGGTATCTTGGCCTTGGGCAAGGGCACAGTGGGGCACAGTCTTCCTGATGCCTGAGCACTGCTGCTTCCGCACTGTACTCTAGGTACAGCGTGGAAAATGCCTTCTTCGATGAGAAGGAAGATGCCTGTGCTGCACTGGGGGAGATTTCTGTGAACAGCAGGTGAGCATCAGCCTTTCCCTGGCCCTGAGAATCCTGCCTGCAAACCCCTTGCATATGGCGTGTGTTTGTCCACAGTGTGGCCTTCCTTCCCTACATGGAAAGTGTCTTTGAAGAAGTGTTCAAACTGCTGGAGGTGAGAGAGTCTTTGGGTCTGAGGGTTGCAGGCCCCATGTTTGCCCTGCACACAGCAGGCACAGCCGCCCCTCCTCATCTGCAGTGTCCTCACCCGAATGTGCGGAAAGCAGCCCATGAGGCGGTGGGTCAGTTCTGCTGTGCACTGCACAAGGCCTGTCAAAGCTGCCCCTCAGAACCCAACACTGCTGGTGAGAATGGGAGGCTGGGGCTGGGTGCAAGGAAGAGAGGGGCGGGGCCTGACTGGACATCAGCCAGTAATGTCCCCAGCTCTGCAGGCTGCCCTGGCCCGAGTGGTGCCATCCTATGTGCAGGCAGTGCGTGGGGAGCGGGAGCGCCAGGTGGTAATGGCTGTGCTGGAGGCCTTGACTGGGGTGTTACGCAGCTGTGGGACCCTCACACTGCAACCCCCTGGGCGCCTTGCTGAGCTCTGCAACATGCTCAAGGCTGTGCTGCAGAAGAAGGTGAGTAGGCCAGAGGGGCTTCTGGGTAAGATGGTGGCCCGGCCTCAGATGGGGAGATTCAGAGGCTACAGGTGCAGCTACCCCTTTCCCTGACTCATGGAAACAAGGGGCAGGCAAGCCAAGGTTTTGTCAAGCTCCCTCTTCCTGCAGATAGCCTGTCAGGACACTGATGAGGAAGAGGAGGAGGACCAGGTAAGAGCTACAGATGCAAACTGGGACTAGGCAGTCCAGATAGTCCCACAAGGGCAGGTGTGGACAGTGTACTTGGGCTTGGTCTGGGGGAGCCACATAATGGCTCCAAAAGATGCAACCCTGCTTCCACCAAGACAGTGGAGTCTGGGAAGGCTTCCTGGAGGTGGGGATTCAAGGTGGGATTGATTGATAGGTAAGAGTAGGAGCCAGAAGAAAAGGCTGGACCTAAATAAGCCCAGTCTGGAAAGGGCCTGTTTTGTGGCAGTGGTGGACTGCCTGCAGGAGTGGCCAAGCATGGTGGGAGGTGTCCACAGGTGCAGAGCTGGCTCTGGTTCTCTAGCCCCTGACCTGGCCCCACAGGCTGAATATGACGCCATGTTGCTAGAGCATGCTGGTGAGGCCATCCCTGTGCTGGCAGCTGCAGCCGGGGGAGACGCCTTTGCCCCCTTCTTTGCCCCCTTCTTGCCATTGTTGCTGTGCAAGACCGTGAGTATTTCCTCTGGCTTCAAACTTTTTTTGCCCATGTGCCCTATGTCCAGCCTCCTACTCTGTCCCAGTCCCTAGGCTGACTTGCACTCCTCTCCCCACCAGAAACAGGGATGCACGGTGGCAGAGAAGTCCTTTGCAGTGGGAACGCTGGCAGAGTCCATTCAGGCCCTGGGTGCTGCCTCAGCCCAGTTTGTGTCCCGGCTTCTCCCTGTGCTGTTGAGCTCCACCCGGGAGGTAGACCCCGAGGTGCGGAGCAATGCCATCTTCGGGCTGGGTGTGCTGGCAGAGCATGGGGGCCACCCTGCCCAGGAGTATCCTTGGCTAGCAGAAGGGGGCTGGGGTGAGGTTGGGAGAGTATTCCTGGGGCTCAGAGATCCAAGAGGTCTGCCTGGGTGCCTATTCCTTGACTGTGGAACCAGACACTTCCCCAAGCTGCTGGGGCTCCTGTTGCCCCTCCTGGCGCGGGAGCGCCATGACCGTGTCTGTGACAACATCTGTGGGGCACTCGCCCGCCTGCTGATGGCCAGTCCTACAAGGAAACCAGAGCCCCAGGTGAGGAATGGGGGCATCAGGCAGGGCCAGTAAGCTGAAAAGGGTGCAGGGTGGTACATGAGGCATCTGTGTGTCCAGGTGCTAGCTGCCCTGCTGCATGCCCTGCCCCTTAAGGAAGACTTGGAGGAGTGGGTCACCATAGGGCACCTCTTCAGCTTCCTGCACCAGAGCAGCCCTGACCAGGTAACCTTGATGCTGCACGGCCCTTAGAGGGGAGCTTGTCCTCCAGTCTCAGTGACAGGCAGAGTTGGAGTCAGTTGTGGCTAAATGCAGTTACAGTTTAAGCTGTCCTTTGACATAACATATTCTTTTGCTTTCATATTTGTCTGCAGGATTGGCAGCCATGCCTGTAGTGGGAGAGGAGGGACTTTCTCTTACCACATAGCATTTTTTCTTAGGGAAGCTCTATCCTCCCTGGCTATTTCTACCCTCTGGTCTGAGCCAGAAATCAGAACTTCCTAGGCTGATGTCCTTTACCAGGGCTCTTTCATACTGCACTCCATGAAGGAGGCTGGGTACCTGTGGGCCACCTACCTTCCATTCTAGTCAGCTATTCTGCTTTCTGAGGGAGATTTGTCTTCACCCCGTGGCTAGATTTGGATTCATGTCCCAGGGTCCCTGTGTGCATCACCTCTGTCTTGCATCTTTAGAAACTATTGTATTGGTGGAGCTCCTGGATGTCTGGGCTGCTTTTGGTCTTGAGGCCATCACTTTGAAGCCATCCCCTCCAAAAAAATTATTACCATGTCTCATGGGTCCTTCTCATGCTCCACAGTTGTTTTGGATGCCTGTGAATCAGTGTCAGGTTCAAACAGCCCTAGTACGAGACTTTGCCTCTTTTTGGTCCCTATCCTTGGGGCCCAGGATGCTGCTTCCCAAGTCAGCCCTTCTTTACCCACAGGTTGGGGATGTGGCCCCTGAGCTCCTGCGTATCTATAGCCTCATTCTGGCTGACAACAAGATCCCACCAGGTGAGAGGGCAGAGCCAGAGGGAGGCAGGGAGCATCAGAGCTCCAAGGTCCTGAGACATCTAGGGGTTGGGATGCCAGTCCTCCCTGGATCTCTCCCTCTTCGCTCTCCACCCAGACACCAAGGCTGCACTGCTGCTGCTCCTGACATTCTTGGCCAGACAGCATACCGACAGCTTCCATTCTGCACTAGGCTCATTGCCTGGTGACAAAGCTCAGGAACTCCAGGCTGTCCTGGGCCTCACCTAGGCTGTGGGCTACAGCCAGGCCAAAGAGAACCGAGCCTGCCCAGGCCCCAAGACCACCTCTCAGCCCAGTTCCAGCTCACACAGTACCAATGATTCAGGGCCTCACACCCACAGCCCTGCTTGCTTGCCTTATGGGGACACCTTTGGGGTTGGATCTGTTAACGCTGTGGACAATACAAATGGAGTTATGACATCATCCTGTAAGAAAGGCAGTTCATTTTCTGCTTGAACAGTAGCTCAGAGCAGAAAGCACAGAGATGCGTGTTCAGAAATGAGGCGGCCAGGATCTAGTTTAATGTAGCTGGTTTCCTAACAGCTTTGTAAATTGGCTCTAGCCATAGTGGAATCGGGGCCCTGGCTGGATCAGGAGGCGCCCATATGGCTTCTCTTGTTCCACACGTAGAATCTTCTGTGCTGCAAGCACTGGTCAAGAGGGGAGGAGAGAGCCAGTTAGGGCAAGTCCCTAGAGTAGCCTCTGGCCCATGTGTCCCCACAGACAGATGCACACACACACATGCCCACACTCACCCAAGAGCAGGTAGAAGACCCGGGCAGCCATCCTGCGGGGGCTGCAAGGTGATACCAGGCTGCTGAAATCAGGCTTCCTGTTGGCCTGCAGCTCCAGGGCCACTGCCCTATAGAGATCAAGAACTGTTAGCTGAGTCCCCAGCCTGGACTTCCCTCATGAGGCACCCCTCTCTGGTACCTGTGCATGGCCTCCAGCGAGAGCAGCTCAGGCTCTGGGGGCAGCTCCACAGGCATCTCCATGGGTACTTCAGGGAGTTCAGGCACCATGGGCAAAGCAGGGGGCTCTGGCTGCTCTGCCTCAGCCCAGGCCCTAGAATGGGAAGTAAAGTGGAACAAGGAACATGACAGCTGTAACAGCGATGGGCCATGCCCACCCCAGCCAGTCTCCTGACCTGGCGAGGGCTATAGGCCTGGGTGCCCCCAGGCTGGCAGCTTACCACCGTTCTTCCAGGGGGATGAGGCTGATGCGGGACTTCTCTTCCTCAGCTGCTTCTAGGGAGAGCTCTGTTGGGGGAAGGCGAGGTCCTGGTAGGGCTGCTCATTTGAGAGGTCAGGACCTTGGGGCCACCTGGTTGAACTGGGTGCCAGAGCTATGCAGTGAGTTGCTAAAAGTACCCAGGTGGGAGAACTGAAGAGAATTCTCATTCCTCATGTTAAGCACACCCTCTGATTAAAACCATCAACACTTGGGGTACCTGTTGCCTGCAACAGTAGTTCAGGTGGTGGCCCCCACTGTCTACATTTCCCAGTGCCTACCTGAAGACAGCATGAGGGGTCCACTGGGCTCCTGGGCCTCCCTCAGCACCTGGGGGTGGGAGAAAGAGAACTAAGACCCCCAGTATATAAGCACCTGGAGCAGGGGTCAAGCAGTCCCACCATGAGCCAGCCTAGGCTCTGGGGCAGGACACAGCCCAGTCCTGTGCCCAGAACCTGGCATTGCTGGCTCCTATTGGCAAAAGGCAGCCTGCTGGAGCTCTGGCAAAGCAAACTGGTCTCTAGGAAAGATGGGTGTGGTTACCTCAATATCACTCGGAGTTTCAGCCTTTCTTATTTCCTCAGCTGCTACCTCCCTCTCAGCAGCCTCCTCCTCAGGCTCCTGGGGTGGCCTTCGTCTCCTGACCTGTGCTCTTGGGGGTGGCTGGGCACAGTGTGTCCAGAGAGCCAGCAGTTCTGGAGGTAGCCAGCACGCTGGAAACGAGGGCATTGGGAACAGGATTGGTGGTGTGAGGAATATGGGTTCAGAGGATGCCATGTGCCAACTCCTGCCACTCCTTACTGTGAGTTGGGGTTCGAAACAGCTCTGCAGGACTTTTCGTGGTCCTTTCTGGAGGCTGCACCATTGGCTGCATGGGGGGAAGGCCATAAGCCTCGTGAGGAGGGAGCCACTCCTCACTACCCCTTCCCCACCTCTTTGCAGTGCCTTGTTCCAGGCCTGGCTGTCCAACCCTTTGAACATCCTGCTCCTGCCTGCTCTGACTATTAAAAGTAGGACTTTTTTAACTGGTATCCATGGATGTGCTCACTGGGGTCACCAAAGAACACGGAGAGTTCCCTAATGCATGCACTTTGGGAAATGCTCTCATCTCCCCAGGAGTTTACAAGGCCCTGCATGCACCTGCCCCAGGCCCTCACTGCCTCCCTCCATCCCCTGCAGAGCTAAGGCTGCACTTACACACTCCCAGCAATGGGCTCTGGTTTGCAGTTGTTCCTGAAATTTCTCTCGGGAAATCTGAGTCTCCTTGTCCCAGAACAATAACTGGCGGCGGCGGCGAGCAGGTGGACTCCTAGGAGTTGGGAAGACTGGGGGCCTCCTCCGCTGATTAAGGACGGGAGGTGGGAGCAAGGTTACCCGTTACTCCTTTTCCTGTCATCCTGACAGCAAACAGGCCTCACACTCCTGCCCCCCAGAGGTGCCTTGGGAAAGCTTGGGCAGGGCCTCTGCAAGTTTGCACCTACCACCCCTGTTTGAGAAGGCAAGTTGGATAAAATGGGGTGTGGCCAGGGGCACCTTTTACTAATTTGCACAAAGGCCCAGCAGTGGTGCAGGGCTTGGAGAAGCCAAATACAAATGAACAACTGGCTGAGGAGGAGAGTGGAAGCAGGCAGGGGTTGCTGGTGAAGTGTGCTACTCACCTCTAGGCTGAGTGGGGCTGGTGGACGCAGCTCTTGAGGAGGGGTCACCTCTGCAACAACACTTCAGGTCCTGGCTCTGCCCCACACCCTTTGCCCTCATGGCCACCCAGACAAGAAGCTAGAGAGCCTCCCTTCAGCAAGTTGGAATACAGGGCCCTTGCCTGCAGCAGCTATGCAAGTGGCCCTGGCAAGGCCCCCCCCCCGGCCTGGTAGGTGCTCACCAGTAAGTGGGGCCCCGGGCTCCCAGCCTGCCAGCCTGAGTTCTTCAGGGGCTAGCAATTGGCCTGGAAGTGGCTCTATTGCCCCTTCCACTCTGAGGAAAGAAGGGTAAAAGAAATTAGGTCATCGTCCCAGCAATAACCCCCTAACTGGCCCAAGGGTTCCTACCCTTACTGTGCAAGAGCTAGAGGCGAGAGTGGGGGAACTATGGTGTTTCCCTCTGGGGCCCGGGGCTCCTCCTTGGTCTCTGCAGAGAGAGGATCAGGGCTCAGTGTGCAGAAGAGGAGAGGGGGGGCACTGCACAGGCCCAGGTTGTCAATGCCAGGGGCCTGACCGTCTGGTGCTAGGTGGGCCCTACGACGTTCCTCTAACAGGAGAGCCTCATCTTCCTCAGCGATCAGTAGGTCAAGGTCTCGGCGGCTGACCTCTGGGAGGTCCTGTTCACCCTGTTGAGAGGGGAAGAGCAAGGAGAGGGTACTCAATTCCATTTCTAAAAAAGGAAAGTAAGATCCAGGAGGCATGCTACAGGGCTGGGCTGAGCAAGCTCCACTGGGTGCTCAAGTGCCAGGGGCAGGGAGTCTGGAAATGGTGACGGAGAAGGCGGGACTCTGGGCAGGGAGAAGTAGGTAGATGCAAGGGGAGCTAGGCTATAGAAAGCAGACCTCAGGCCTCAGACTGTGCAGGGGCACAACTCACCTCAATCTGCAGCATGTGTATGGGCTCCGCCTCCTGGATGGTGATGGCCTCGGGAGACAGCACAGTGACCAGGATCCTTTCTGGAGGGGCAGGGAAGTCACACCAGCCTCCCTGCTGCTTTCCAAGTTCCCACATGGACTCAGGTCAACCCAGGTTCTAGTGAGGCCCAGCCGGTCACTGGCAATCTGACCCTGGTTACGTTGCTTAACAACTATGGGCCTAGTTTCCTCAACTGTAAAATGAGGATGAAAATTCTGACCTCATAGGACTATTGGGAGACAATGATGGGATTACAGACATAAAGACCTCTGCTCAGAGCCGTCTCTTAAGAGAAGCTCAAAGATTGTCATTTCAGTTCTTAGGCCTTCCTTTTTCTCTTGCCAGAAAGAAGACTCTCTACTCACCTGGTTTCCTAGGCTCTTTAGGGATTCTCTCTGGGGTTGCAGCCTCCAAGAGGTGTCGAATCTTTGGGGAGGGATTGGGGACAAACAACAGGATTAAGCTTCAGCCACTGCTTTCCCACTTTTCACACCCTCATTCAGACAATGGACAGTAATACCCCATCATGCCTAATTCTTGGGGCATCGGCATCACTATGCAGTGAACCCACTTGCCATCTGTTCCCCTCTCTTCCCATTCCTGCTGTCAGCCCCCTCAATTATCTAGCCTCTGTCATTTTGTCTTTGTGAGAAGCATTGCATCCTTAGTCAACTTATGGGGGACAGAGGGTACAGGAAAGATTGGTATGGTCTAGGGGGGGAGACAAGTTTGTATATGACCTCAGCAAGAGTCAACACAAGGATAAAATAAGGCCCTAGTGATGTGCTGTGTTCCAGAACAACATTGGATTCTGGCTGGGAGTGGGATAAAGTCAGTGGAAAAGGGTAGTATTTGAGCCAGGTCTGTAAGGAAATGTAGGTCTTAACTGGTAGAGAATGAGCAGTGACCATTATGGGCTAGGGAAACAACATAACCAAACAAATGAATGTAGCATCATTAGGATATATGGATCAGACTAGTGTTTGGAAATGAAAAATGCCCAGGGGATATGCTGAGAGATGTCTGACAATGGCTAGGTCTGGACTGGGGTATGGAAAACTCTAAATTCTAGTATTCTTTTTGCAGTGGGGAACTCCTGGAAGTGCTTTGAAGGAAGGGAATAACACTTTCTAAATTGTGGGGCATTAGGAACTGATAGAGAAGGGAAACCCAATGCCAAAGGACAGGTGCCTGGATTAGGGCCTTGGCTGTGGGAACTGTGGAAATAAGTGGGGACAAGAGCTGCTTCTAGGTTGGCTCTGAATAGGTAAGTGGAGTAGTTTTGTCTGGATGGGTCCATCAAGACCATTCCTCTGCACTAACTCCTGAGGGGCAGAGCTGTGGCAGGCTCCCTTCCACTCACCCCAGTGTCAGCAGTCTCTGTATGCATTGTGAAATCAGTCTGAGGTGTCCCAGGGGATTGAGCCCTACCTGAGGGATATTGAAGGGACTGGGAAGTATGGGATCCACAGATATCATCCCAAAAAAGGGGTCTGGAGCATCTTCCAGGGTTTCCATCAAGTCCAGGTGGTTAGGAAGCAGCAGGTTGGGTCTGAGAAAGAATTTGGGCTGTTGTGGACTGAGGCTGAGATGGGCTGAGGTGAAGCAGAGAGGTTCCTTAGCCAAGGCTGGGTGGTCCCAGGCCCAGGGGGGCAACTCACAGGTCAGCCTCTACCATATCAATGCGCATCTGCAGCTGGGCACGGTGTAAACGCTCCAAGATGTGCTGGATGTCCTCTGTGGGCAGGGAAAGCAAGGTAGAGAGCCAGCCTAGCCAAGGGCCACTCAGCTCTGCCCCATCTTAGAGCCTTCCCAGCCTTACCTACGAGGTACTGGCATTGTTGAAAGTAAACGCGGATCACGCCGATCTGGAGCTGGGCTGAAAGGTAGAGGGAGAAGCGGGGCCGCGGCAGGCCAGGCAGCGGGGGTTGCACTCGCACCAGCACATAATTGAGGATTTCCTCGCTGGGGGAACACGCGCCTTGATGACCGCCCTGCTACGGATCAACCCCACAATCTTGCCCACCCCAAATCATCCCCTAACCCTGATACCAGGCCATTCCTCCCTTTTCTGGGCCTTACCAAGTCTTCACCACGTTCACCTTTAGGTATTCGCGCTTCACCAAGCGGCTGCCGCGCGTCGCCGCCAGCCTGGAGGGGGAAGAGGAGCGTCAGGCTGGGGTCCGTGGGCCCCCGTTTGGTACGCCCACCCGGCCTGGCCCCTACCAGATGGTGGCGAAGCAGCCGGTGTGGCGCTGAAGCACGTTGGGATAGTAGAACATCGTTTCTCTGGGGTTTCACCTTCGCCTTCACCACTGCTCTATTCGGATCTCAATCCAAATTCTTTAGGGCACGGGAGTTCCCAACACCGTTGGTGAGAAGGGTTTGGACAGGTGGCGTGTCAGGTGGACATAGAATGCCAAATGCAAACTGGAGAATAAACGATTTAGGGGAGAAGTAAATGGAGACGCAGATTGCATACACAGTAGTTGGGACGCGCCTCTCCGTCGCCCCTGGGTGGGTTTGCACGCCCCGTGAGTACTTCGAACTTACTGGAGCCTTCCGAGTTGGTTTCCAGGTTGGAGATGCAGAGCTCTTGGAATGAAGGCCCACGCTGTGACCCAGACCAGGTCCCGAGGGAGAACGGGTTTCCTCCGTAGAGATGCGGGGGCCCTGGGCCTTTGCGCTCAGTCTCGGCCCCTGCAGTCCCGGTCGTGGCGCCCTCCGGCGGCACTTGGTCCCACGGCAGGGAGTGCGCACCCTGGTGCTCTAAGCCTCGCTCCTCAGTAGGCCCCCAGAAACAGCCAATGGGGAACGGGGTGGGCTCGGGAGCGCGGGTTCCAGGACGCCAAGTAGCCTGCCTGGTGTTGAAGCAACAGGAATGTCCCGCGTCAGGCAGCAAACCAATAGGAAGAACCCTGCGCGCTGCCCCATTGTAAGGTGTCTTGACCAATGGACTCTCGTTCTCCTTCTGGTAACAAGTATTCCTCGGAGAGGCCCTGCTCTGCGGGCCAATGAGCGGGGAGCAAATCCCAGCCTCTGCCCGGCAGCGGGCTTGGTAACAAGGGCCCTTCAACTAGTAGGGGTGGTAGGGTCATGCCGAGGGCAACTTCTCCTGCCCGGTTTGGGGCACCTGACCTGCGGTTAGACCTTCCCTTTTCCCCAAATCCCACCAATTATCAATTGATTGATTCATCTTTGTGTCCAGCCTAGGGCCTGTCGGCAGCTGGAGGTAGAAACGATGTAAGGCTGGCTTGGGGCCACCAGCTTGAGGTGGCCTTGGAGCCCCCCACAGGTCGATGGGCAAGAAGTCAGATCTCACAGGAAGCAGTGACGGGGCTTGTTGGGTCATTTCCTAAACCTAAACAACTGAGGTTGTGGGCATCCCCCAACAGGCTGTTTTCCAGTTATGAGTGTCCTCCTGGCTTTAACAGACCTTACCTTTGTTGGATGCAGGGAACACTTCTCTATATGCCAAAGCCGTTTGTCTCAATTCTTTGTGTAAAATTAAAGTTGTATGGCTGTAGTTACAAATACCCCTTGTCCCCATGCTCCCTGCCTTTACACAGCATTTCTTTGGCCTAGAATGCCCTTCCAACTGTGAGTCCAGGGCATGTTCTGCCTCTTAAGAGACTCAGCTCTTATTGCAGTAAACATTTGTCAAATGAATGTACACTCGCCCTGAATTTAAAACCATGGAATGTCAAGGCTGAAAGAGATTTCAAAACCTAGTCCAAGCCTTACCTTTACAAATGGAGAACAGAGGCCCATAAAGACTGTTTCTCCCAGACCACACAGCTTCTTAGTGACAGCCTGGCTGATAGCTCTGCTCTCTTGAATTCCAATGTTCCCAATACTTATTCTACTGTGCTTGACTACATTGGCTTCTATATGACATAAATGTCAACATTTTTAAGTATTTACAATGGGGCACAAAGATGATAACATAGGGATACCTGTCCTTAAAGTGTTTAGAATTTAGTTTAGGAAATGGGCAAGGGATACGGTAATTTATTCATCCATCCATCCATTCAACAATTATTTATTACATGCCTACTATGTGCCAGCACTCCTCTGGCCACTGGGATATAGCAATGAACAAAATAAGTCCCTATTCTTATGGAGTAGGGGAGAGAAATGAGAAGTAGGCAAAAAAGTACAAGAAGTGATCAGAGCTATGAAGAAAAATGAGGCATAGGAAAAGAAAAAGTAGTGAAGCTACTATTTAGGTTGGGTTCACAGGGAAACCTGCTCTGAAAGAGAGAAGGCAAGTCACTTGCCTACCTAAAGAAAGAGTATTTTAGACAAAAGAACCAGCAAGTGCAAGGGTCCTGAGGCAGAAATGTGTTTGGTGGGTTCAATAAGCCTGGAGAAGAATGGCAAGAGGTATGAGGTTAACGAGGAGGATAGAGGCCACATTGCAAGGATCTTAGAGGCTATTGTAAGGATTTGGGCTTTTACTCTGAGTCAAGAGCCAATGGAGGGTTTGAGCAGAAGAATGACATAGTGCAATTTACATATTAAGAGATTTACTCCTGAAAATCAGCTGAAGGTGGACAAGAGTGAAAGCAGAAAAGAAATGAATGAAAGCTGGAAGAGGTATGACAAATGATGGCAGCTGGTTTCCAAGTATTGGGGGTGGGTGGGGGTGGAAGAAGGAAACAGATTCTGGACAGATTCTGAAAGAATAATGATGAGATTTGCTGATGGATTGGATGCAGGGTGTGAGAGCAAATGGAAGTCAAGGAGTTAGCAGGTACAAAGAAGTTCAGCAAGGGTTTCAGCAAATTAAGCGCCTAACAGGGCTGGTGTACTTGTGCCCTCAGTGGCTGATTTCTCTGCTGCTCGTAGAGACGCCTGTTTGGGTTCTCAGGATACTGAGCAAGACTAAAGAGAAGGTCCAAGGAGGTAGAAAGACTCAAAAGCATCACTGATATTTGTCAAGTGAGACAGCAGGAAGATCCTCAAGGATCTAGGCATCTAGATTTGACCCTGTAAGTGAGCCACAGGAGGCTCATAAAAGTGACATGATAGGAAGAAGTCTGGCCTGAGAGGCCCTTTTCCTCCATTCTGCCATCATATATAGGGAAGACAATGCTGGAGGCTGTGGCAGTTAGATAAGCTGTGACTTAGGTCTGAACTAGTCTAGTGGAAGTGAGTGTACAGAGGCAGGATGACAAGTGGCCTTGTGAAGGAAGAACTTCCAGTTTGGTAACAAGATAAACACAGGAGTAAGGGAGAATGTCAGCTGATTTGGAGCCCTCATATCTCAGTGAACATAGCATTGGTGACACAGCAGTCTAGGCAGGGTGTTTTGTGGGACTTATAGAGTGAGGCACCAGTTAGGGAGTACCCTTCAGTTGCGAGGACAGCACTGTGCTGGGAGGTTAGGCACCAGGACCTGGTTGGCCCCAAGCACACAAGGTGCAGCAGCTCTTCCCTCTGAGTTCTCCTTCCCTCCCAGGTCCCAAGGCCTCTGGCCTCATAGTTCCAGGTCAACTTCAGGTTCTCCTGCTTATTTAGACCAGAGGCCTATTGTGAAGGCCCAAAGCAGGGTCATCTAGCCAAGAACTGTGGAGCCAGATTTTCCAATGTAAAGTTAGTAGCTACAGGGGCTGTAGGCCCAGGGACCCTCTTCGTGGCTGGCCCCGACCCTCTCCCCAATCCTGGTTGCCTAGAAGGTACAGAGAGCCAAGCCGAGAACCCACAGCCCTGGCAGCTTTCTAGCCAGAACCTGGGGAGGGGAGGAAAGGGGCCTGGAGATGTCAGCAGGAAGAGAGCCGGAGTGCTGTGTTCTCATGTTATATCTCCATCATCTCCCTGTGACCCTTGCTACCTTTTCTCCCAACAAATAAGATGCTGATTCCTCTTCAGTAAAATTTTATTGTAAATCCTTAGTGAAATCTAAGAAGAAATATAAAGTGCTTGGCTTTGGGGTTGGGGAAGAGTCCCCTGAGTTCACACCATTTGGACTTTCCCAATTCAGTTCCTCAGAAATCAAAGAGGAATATAGAGGGCTTCAAAATTTAAAAAAAAAGATAAGTCATAAAAACTGTTGAGTTCCCCACCAGCCAGGGTACACGAGGAGTTCAAGGATGTAACTATCACTGACAACCACTGAGAATTATCACCCAGTGAGGCAGGTCAATAGCGTGGAGAATGAGTGTCTTTCAAAGATAGGAGGAAGAGAGAGGAGGGGAGGAAGGTGGGTCCCCCAGGCTCTGCACCAGGGACAGAGTGGCTGCCTGCTCCTCCGGTGTCTCCTCCAGTAAATGTCGGGCAAAGGCCTGCTCCATCTGTGTGGCAAGAGGGTACCATGAGCATACAGAGGCAGGCTTTTGCCCCAGGAGCTACTCCAATAGGCCCCTTTTCCTGGCACCCCTGCCTCCCCCCACAACAAGCATGCTATTCTTCCCCTGCCCCGAACTCACCTGCACTGTGATAAGACTCTGTGGGGTGTGGCTGGGGCCAGGGTTCTCCTCCCAGAAATTCAGTGTTACCTGGAACTTGGGTGGTGGGCCCAGGCCCTGGGAGTACTTGGCCAAGTCTGAAAGAGAAAGGGTAGAGGGCTGGAAGGAAAAAAAAAAGAGAAGAGGGACTACAGGCAGGGAGGGTATAGGGACAAGCCCATCCCAGAGATAGCAGGTGGGTGTGGGGCTACTTGAAGACCAAGGCCAGAGCAGGCGTGGCAGGGTGGCAGGGTTGTGAGCTGTTGCCTCAAGCCAGAAATGCTGGGATTTAAGCTGCTACTTGTGCATAGGCATGCACAAACAGGAAAGTGCCCCTTCCTCCAGTATGAGTATTTAGAGGTGGCTGATTATTATGTAGCTGGAAAAGCTCTCTGCTGGGAGGGTTTAGAGCACTGGTTGCTAACACAGATGCATCCACACCTGTTGCCTGCTCACGAGCACCCTCCCTATGCTGGAGCAGCCATGGCCCAGGGAACATTCATGCTTTGTGGCCACTATATTCAAGCCTTCACTCCCAAGGTCAGATTTAGAGTTCAATGGAGGCAGGGAGTGGAATCCCTTCCAGAGCAGATGGGAGAGGAGCCCCTAGTAGCCTGGAGTGTGACATGCACCAGCTCTCCTGAACATGTGGATAGCCATGAGTGCACGTGTGTATGTAGAAGAGGGCCACAGGGTACACTTCCCAGGATTACTGTATGCTTCCATGTGGTGGTGCTCCCCAAGATGTGACACTCATGTTCTGGGTGCCACCATAGAGCTTCATCTGCTATGGCCTTGACTGGGGAAAGATGGGGGCAGCTTGCCAGAGCTGAGCACAGGTCCTCACAAGTTGTGCACCATACAAGTGGAGGGGGGCCATGCCTGGGCTGTGACGGAGGATCTACTTGGGGGAGCACCCGGGGGTGGCAGGGCCCACCAAGTTGCGCCAGGGGGTGGGTACTAATACATAGGGGGGCAGGGGCTCAGGCACTGAGCTGGAGCAGCCTCACCTCTGCAGAAGTAGGCAGTTCTAAAAAGCTCCACGCACTTGTTGCTGGGCAGCAGATGCGGGCCTGGACCAGGAGGGGAGTAGGGCGCGTTCCAGGAGATGGGGATAGGGCAAAGACGCTGGACGAAGAGGCCTCGGGAGTTGCTGGCCACCAGGACACCTCTCTTGAGTTGGCTGAGCAGGCGCTGGGTAGGCTCTTGTGGACCAGGCTTGGGAAATACCACCTGCTCCATTCCGCACTGGGAGCCCAAGGGCTCAGCCACAAGGCGGCAGTCCAGGCTCTGCACCTGGGCCTCCCCCACCACGTGCCCATTGTAGATGAAGGTAAGCAACAGCGAGTAGTCTGCGGACAGAGATCGGCCAGCTGCACCAGTGCCTCTTCCCAGAGGCCCACCTGGTCAGCACGAGGTTCTGGAGAAACAAAGAGGGCTCCTTGCAAACCCAGCATCCTCATCTAGCTGGTGAGAAATGTAAGGCCCTGAGAGGGAAGCCAGGCAGGCAGTGGGAAGGATAAGGCAGGCTGTGGGGTAGGGGCAGCAGCTGGGCCTTCTGAGGACAGTGAAGGTACCCTCCCTCCTCATCCTCATTCCCCTCACCCTCACAGCCAGGGGACTTCCTGTCAGACTTTCCAGTCATTCAGGAGAGTAGCTAATACACAGATGCCCACTGAGGCCTCCGGGGTTAATGTCCACGGTCTTAGAGTTTACAGGAAGTCCCAGAGGTTGGGCCTCTGCTTACCCCACATAAATCAATGTCTCAAAGCAGGGGCTATTTCTGAGAAGCTGTTTTGAGTCTGGAGTCTGGCCAGGTGCACTGCCTAGACACCAGTGCCTCAGTTCTGGGAAAGCTGGGCCCAGTTTGCTGCAAGCCCTGGCAGATTAAAATAATGTGTGTACAGCCACAGGAAGGCTACCTGGGGGGACACAGAGCAGAGATGAGTCAGAAATGCCAAGTACCTGAGTCTGGAGGAGGCAGAAGCTCCAGGGACACCTGATCTCCTTGGAAAGGGGCCTCAGGTGTGTCTGTACCTGGAAGAGAGGCAGAGGCACATCATTCTGAGTGGTTTCAGGGAGCCCAAGGGCTGAGGGTACAGCACGGGGATGACAGGAGGCAGGGGTACTGGTACCTTCCCGAGGCTCCAGGCTGCTCCTGCTGCTCCCAGAGTCTGAATGGCCTGCTTCCCCACTGGCCCCCACCTCCTCCTGCAGACACAGTGTCCGTCGTTGGCCTGCTCTTCCCGTTACTGTCCTGCCCTCCAGCCCCCTCCCCAGATCTCACCTTTCTGAGGGGGTCCTGGAGTGAGGAGGGACTGAGTGTGCAGTTCTTTGTGGAACCTTCCCTCTCTGAGGACACAGAACTGTGGGGTCGCTTTAATGGTGATTTCTGGGTCTCTGGCTGGGCTATGGAATATTGTGGATGGGGAGAGAAAGGTCAGTGTTGTCAGTGGGGGTAGAGGGTAGGGAAAAGACTGGAAGCAGTGAAAGGACAGGCAGTCCTGGGCCAGGGAACCTGGGACAGCACTCTGCCTGAGGGGCCTAGAGGAGGCCCACCACCCTCTGGGAGTGGAGGGCTCCTATCTCCACCCATCCTCCCCAGTGTGCTCACTCTAGGCGTGGCTGGGCAACAGGACACCCACCAGGGAGGGTTCCTGGTGGCAGCAGCCGGTACACCTTGTAAGGCTCAGCCCCATCCCTATGGCCATTCTCAGGAACCTCCTCAAATTCAGGACTCTTGTTGAGGGCACAGCGCAGACGAGTCTTCCAGATAGCAGGGCCTTCTGCATCCCCCTCCTTGTACTTTCCCTTAAACATTGCCCAGGCCTAGAAGTGAAAAAGAGCAGTGTTATAGACCCCATCTGATCCTCTACTAGGGCTGGCTTCACAAACGTGCAGCCTGAGCACTCACACAGAGGGGCCTGTGCTAAGGTTTATGCTCAGCTGTGCTGTCTTGAAATCCTTAATAACACGTGTGCTTCCATTCTGCATGCTGCCAATCTCCCCTTTATCTGAAACCGAGGCAGTCACAACCCCTTTAGGGTAAGAATGCTAGTAGTGTCTACTCCATCCCTCAGAGGGTCTAGTAACCAAGCCCTTTCACCTTGAAGAAAGCAGCATCCTGATCCTCCCGGAAGTCCTGCTTGCCTGCGTGCTTCCAGGGAATCTGGAACATTGTCTTCGCTGCATCATACCAGCACACCCCTGGGAAGAGCCCGCTCTCCAGTTGCTCCACCACCCAGTTCCGGAGCTTTCGGGTGCTGCGTGCCCTGCCTGATGCCATCCTGGGGATAAGAGCAGCAGGAAGCATCAATAGAAATGACACTTTGGAAGGGAACATCTGCTGAGATCCTGGCCATGGGGATTGGATTCTAACAAAGCCCCCAGAGATCCCATCTGCCTTTCACCTCTAGACATATCTCAGGATTCTCTGAGGCTGAATTGTTTTGTCTCTGCCATCAGTAGAAATTACAAGAAGTGCTTTAACATCCTAAACTGTGACATCTCAAAGGAAACCTTGGCACTGGTCTGAAAAAAAAAAATTTTTTTCAGGTGTCTGGAGTAGAATTCCCTTGGTGGTGTTCCTGGTAAGAGGCCCTATCTGGATCCCCAAACATTTGTAGAGGCAGTATCTGCTACTGGGATCACTGATTGACCCTTTTTTACTCTCCCAACCCCACAACCTATCCTTTGACTCCCATCCCTCACCTCTGCTTGCCCCAGGGGTAGGTGGGGCAGGGAGTGGGGTAGGTGGGGGCAGGGGCAGAGCTGCAACGTAAGTGGGCAGGGCCGGAAGGCAAGCAACAAGAGTCAGCCGGGGCTGGGGAGATTCCTTCCCCAAACCCAGCAGCAGATTCTCCTGTCCTTTGCCTATAGGGCTGGGGACACTGGACTCTGGTCAGTCTCTTACTCAGGCCCAAACTCTTGCTCCTTGCTTACAGGCCTCCTGTTCCTCAGTCTCACAGAAGGGCCCCCAGGAGCCTGGCCTCATCTCCAACCCCACCGGGCCTTCTAGTCCTAGATCCAAGCTGACAGCCGATTCTTGGCTGATCTTACCTGAGCTGCTGTGCAGGCTGTCCCAGGGCTCAGCTGACCTCAGCTCAGCTCCAGGTTAGGCAGCTTCCGGATCTCTCCGCCCCTTTCTACGGTCCCCACCCTAAGTTTCAGTTCTTCTCCAGGGACGCCTGTTCTCAGAAATCACGTGGTCTGAGTTGCAGGGCAGCTCATTGCCACCGGAGGGCAGCAGCATCTCCCTGCCGCAATCCTGTCAGTGGTAGGAGGGCCCCGCCTGGCTCAGGCTCTTTCCCCTTCCTCCCTCAGATAGTCCTTGCTGGGACACTGCTGCTTCCCCAGGGAGGCCACAGTCCTGGGGCAGCCTGGGATTTCGGGATTGCTCGGTATCACCTGTGCATCTGTGTTCCCCCACAGTGCCTGCTTGGTACCTCAAATAGCTGCTGAATTTGATGAAAGGTAGAAGGGAGGCAGGGGAGGAGGAAGCCCAAGCCAGGAGGCTGCATGGTGGGGGTGGGAGGCGGCCTCCCCTTGGCCATCCATAGTATCAATTCCTTTCTAGCCCTGAGTACAGGCAGAGTCAGGAAGTGGGATGCATGGGGTGGGGGTGGGAGTGGGGACCTTTCAGTAAAGCTCTGTTCAACCCCCCTTTCCCTGGCGCCCCCAGATGGTGGGGCCAGGAAGAAGGACCACCAAGAAGCCTGGGCAAGGAGATGCCTCTTTATTGGTGCTGGAGCGGTTCTTGAGGGAGATGGGCCACAGAAACCTGGCCAGGACCCTTGCCCTCAGCTATTTCCTCCTGCGGGGGATACTCTGTCCCAAGGGCACCTTTTCCATCAGCTTCTGCAGAAGGAGAGAGATGATGATGAAACTAGAAGCCTGGAGCTCAGGCAAAGCCTGGAGAGGGGACTTCTAGAGCATGGAGTCAGAGGCATGGGGAGCACTGGGGAAAGACTTACCTGCAACAAGTGGGCGTGATAGGCTGGGGCATCCTCCCCAGCCAGTGGCTGGGGACGCATGTGCAGGTAGCGCTCGACAGCTGTCTCCAGCTCCTCCACCTCATACAGGGTGGCTGGGTCCAATGAGTGGGCATTGATGAGGCTTACAAGATACTCTTTGTAGTGTGCCCTGGGTTGATGAGAAGGCAGAGTGTGTGTTCTGTGTTCAGCTAATTTTAACTGAGGGCTTCGCTGGGCACTGGCATTCTCAGATGAGCAAGACTGCCTGTGGCAGCCTGTGCATGCTGCTGGCTGCTACCTATCCATGCCCTGGCCCAGAGAGCCCCTCCCTCGGGCTCTTTGCAGGACCTACTGATCCTATAGACCCACCTTACTGCCTGAGCATACCCTGAGTGCTCCTGTCTCTCTCCCCAGCCACACTCCATGCCCTGCCTGGCACTCACTGGCAGAGGCCAGCATAGCCATCCGGAGTCTCCTTGCCACAAGCTTCATCCTGGAGCCCGTTGGGAACCTCCTTCTGTTCCATCACTCGGCAGCCACCTAGGAGTGAGGGAAGGAAGGAACACTTTGTTGGGAGAAGGCCATTGACCACAAAGCCCCAGGAGAACTGGGATATTGATGGTGGCATGGGAGGCAGCCCCCAGGGAGGGTACTGGGGACAAAAACCCTGCTCTCCCAGTGGTGGTGGTGGTGGTGGGGGTACTCAGAGATGCAATTGTGGCAGCCCAATGCTTATACAAAAGCAGGAACCTTGCTGTCCCTGCTTTTATCAAAGCTGGCTTTTGGCCCATAATCCATGCTCCCTTGAGACAACTCTTATGGTTGTGATTCAGTTCTTGCTTAGTTATTCTGCAAAAGTCTTACTCTATCTAGATGGGAAGAAGTTGGGTAGATTAGAATCACACGTAAAATATTTCTGTGGCCCTCATGGAACCTAAAATAGTGTAACTACCAAATCTCATTAAATACTCCCTTAGTTAACTAATGAATCATTATCCTTTGGGAATGGGAGAAGAAAATTAGTATTGAGGGGCCATGTGCTTTAATGTGGTCTTATGTAAAACAGCTTAACTGCAAGGTGGATATTAACCCCATTTTACAGAGGAAGAAATAAGGCCTGGGGAGGTTAACTCACCAAAGGGCACGCAACAAGTGGCATAGGATGGATGGGCTTTGAGCCCAGGTCTCACAGCACACCCAAGCCTCTCCTTTGCCTGTCTCACAGTGGAAGCCCAGCCCACCTTCTCCCCTTCTCTAGGACTCATCTCAATACTTACCTCCAGGGACTGCCCGGGCCCCTGCTGGGGGCTCTGTATTGAACATGATGTTATTGTCCTGAGGAGGGACAGACAGATGGGGATTAGGTTCCCTTTGATGCCAGCCCCCTGAATTTCCCTTCTCGCCACCCTCGGCCAGGCCTCCTCTCCTAGGCAACCTGCAAACCCAGCCAGGCTGGCCACTCCTGACCTGTAACAGCTTCTGGAGGCGGACAGCAGTCCAGTCCCGCAGGTAGAAGAGACAGTCTCGGGGGTGGTGGCCGTGCAGGGACTTTTTCACCCTGCAGTTGGGGTCTGGACATTTCTGGTGGAAACCCAGATGGGAGAAGGGAAGATGGAGACTGTTGGGGTCCTGGCCTCTCAGGAACCCCTTTGTGAGGAGTGTAAGAATGGGGGAAGATGGAGACATTGGAGGGTCTGGAGCAAGCAGAGGGGGAAAGGGGACAGACAGGTGCTTTACACCCCACTGGCCTCCTCTTCTCTCCTTTACACCCTCTTCTCTTTTCTTCCCCAGAGGCCTCTGTCCCTCATACCCGATGGCAGCCCCCTCCCTGTGTCCCTTCTACCCCCATTCTCAGGGCTTACATTCTTGGCGTAAAAGGCATTGTAGCAGCCACTGCAGAACTGGTGGCGGCACTGGGTGCAGTGGAAATGCATGCAGCCTCCTCGGGCCAGTGCGTATGAGAACTTGCACTTGGGGCAGTCTGAGAGACAGAGCAGGTCAGGGCTGCCACTCTTTCTCCAGGCCCTCAGGCAGAGGGCTGCAGGCAATGATGTATTACTGGGCAAACAGGCCAGTGGGGCAGCCTTACCAATGCCATTTTCCTGCAGATACATCGCCAGTCCCTGGGCCTGGTATTCTGGGTCATTGGTGCGTTTCCAGTTCTGGAAATCCTCGCAGCTTCGGCCTCGGTGCTGCTCCTCCCACTGCCAGAAGGAAAGCATCACCTGGGAGCTCCACCCCAGGCCCCTCCACACATACCCAGTGGGCCCTGGCTTAATTTACAGCATCCACCATTTGCTCAAATCCCAAACCAAGGGGCCAGTCTTGGTTCTTCTGTTTCCTCATACCACCACACATCCACCAGCAATTCTGGTTTCCACCCCCAATCCTATCTCAACCCTGTCTCCTTTTTCTACACCCCTATTGTGACCACCATAGTCTGGGCCAGGTCAGGTCTTGCCTTGGTTACTGGTCTCTCTGCCTCCACTCCTGCATCCCTATGGTCCATTCTCTACCTTGCAGCCAAAGTGCCTTTGAAAGGGTAAGTCAAGCAGCTTCAACAGTACTGGGAGTATTCTAGTTTTTAGGTTTGGTGGTATGCTCTCAGGTGTTCATTTTATTATTGTGTTTCATAACACTGATGCAACTTTTTGGTATCAAATGCTAAACTTTTTAAGAGGTAAATGAAATAGTATCGTCCCTTGCTTAGTCTTATAATGAAAGGCAAATACCTTCCTCATTTGGCCTCAAGGCTCTCCTGACCTGGCAACTAGCTCCTCTCTGAACGCCTGCCACTCTCCCCTTGCTCTTGAGGATCCAGCCACACAACCCTTTTCTTATCATTTTGGCCTTCCCATGTGTTGTTCTTTCTGTCCCAAATACTCTTTGCATAATTGGCTTCTTCTTAACTTTCAGACTTAAGCTTAAATTAAACTATTTTTAGAGAAGACTTGTCTGACTTTTCTACCTTTAGGAGGTCCATTACTTCATTGCTGAGCTCAAATTCCTATTAGTTTTCTTCACAGAACTTTAGTCAGTGTGTAATTATGCTTGCTCCATCCTTCACTTCCTTTCTTTTCTTCCTCGTCACCTTTCTTTCTTCCCTCCTTCATCCTTCCACCTTTTCTCTCTCGTCCCTCTTTCCTCTCTCCTTCTCCCCATCTACCCCAATACTAGTCTGTGAGCTCTTTGAGTCCTGAGCTCATATCTGTTCTGTTCTCTAGCAGAGCAGACCACCTGAGATAACACAGTACCTGCCAGTAGCTCAGCAAGTATTTCTGAGAGGATGAATGTGCCTCACCTGGCGCTTGCAGAGAACACAGAAGGTCTGGTGACACTGGGGACATGTTGCCTCCAGCTGCTCACGCTCATATATGAAGCCAAAGGAGCACTGTGGGCAGGAGAGCATAAAGCAATCTGAGGCCTGACCTGGCACCACCCCTGCCCCTGTCAGCAACTCTGGCAGGCCACATACCTGCACGCACCACAAGAACTTAGGGTCCCGCATGAGCACACCCTCAGTCAGCTTCTTGTGAAACAGTGCATAGGCATCTGGCTCTAGGCTCTCTCGAAGCTGGGACAGGATATAGAAATGATATGTGGACAGGGTTCCTATTCAAAGCCCAGGGCACCCTGAGTCCCAGGGACTGTAGTACCTGGATGTCGAGGGTGGAGAAGTAGCTGAGCAACTGCGTGTCATCGGTGAGGTCGGGACGACCACAGGCAGGGCACACCATGTCTGTGATGTGTTTCTCCTTCAAGGCAATAGTGAAGTGCTGGCGGAAGCAGTCAGGACAGATGGTACACTCACAGGATGTCAGGGCCTGCATCTAGACAGTGAGAGAGGGTGAGGAGAATGTCAGAAGCTGTCAACCTGGGGAAGGGGCAGTAAACAGGTGTCCACTGAGAAACAGGGTCTAATTAACAACTGGGCAGGTAGCAACCTCAAATACCAGGCATACAACTTAAATGTTTGAAGACTTAACGTGGAAGAAAATAGGCAATGGTGAGACCTAAGGTGAACAGAAGAATGCCCTCCAAAGGCACTCACTTTCAATTAAAAGGAAACACACAAATAACATCCTTGGAATGACAAAACTACAGAGATGGAGAACCGACTAGTGGTTGCCACATGAAAGGAGGAGGAAAGGAGGTTATAACTATAAAGGAGTAGCATGAGGGGGTTCCTTTGTGGCAATAAAACAATGGTATCTTGGTTTTGATGGTAGTTCTGTGAATCTATACATGGGATAAAACTGTACAGTACTGTACATCCATGTGAACAATGACAAGGTCTGCAGACTAACTTTGTATCAGTGTCTATTTCCTGGTCTTGATACTGCACTATAATTATATAAGATATCACCACTTGGGGAAAGTGGGTAGAGAGCATGCAGGACTCTATTATTTCTACAACTTCCTGTGAATCTACAATTATTTTAAAGAGTATTATTTTTACAACTTCCTGAAAATCTGCAATTATTTTAAAGAGTAAAGACAAAACAAAATAAAACACAGCTGGCCTAAATAAACTGGACTGTATTTGGCTAAAGAACTACCACTGCTGACTTGAAGTGGGGGCTCAGGAGATAGGAGGGTCCTATGTGTACCACCTGGATATTTGATGATGACATTAAAGAATTGTGGTAATTATTTTTTTGGTGTGACAATGGTATTCGTGGCTGTGTTTTCAGAGTTTTATCTTTTGGAGATACATACTGAAATATTTACAGATGGACTATAAGATGTCTCAGATTTGCTTCAAAATACTCCTCCATCTATGTAGGCCATACATTGGTAATTGTTGAAACTTGGTGATGAAGACATATGGTTGAGGGGTGAGGGATGGAAGAGAAAATTTGTTATAGTTTCCTCTACTACTGTATGTTTGAAATTTGCCATAATAAAACCTTTAAAAAGGGGGGTAGGTATGTGGCCTATTCCTGCCCTCCCCTTCCTAGAAACCTTCAGGGCACATGACAACTGCAGAGCAAAGACAGGACCAGAGACAGGCAGAGTGGGGGTTCAAAGGGAACAGAAGCATTCCCAGGCCAGGTACAGCGAAGAGGGGCTCACCCGGTTGCGGGGCAGGGCCCAGCCGCACACTGCACACTCCTGGGTAAGCAAGCGGCGCAGGAAGGCCCGGTCCTGGCTGTGCCTCACAGCTTCCACCACATCCCCCAACTCATAGTTCCTGGGTGTCTCCTGCAGCAGTGACAGCGCCAGCTCGGCCCGGCCCCAGCTGGGGAGCGTGTACACTGCCAAAAGCCGTCTGACCAGGCTCTGCAATGGGATTTGGGTAGAATGGGGAGAAGTGGCTATCAGAGCCCAGGGGCCCTACCCCTCAGCTTTCCCTCTTCCCCACTAAGTGGCCTCTTCACCTCCTCCCAGCACCTGCTTGTCTGGCCCATCCCAGGAAGGGGTGGGCTCAGGGCCATTGTCCCAGAGACGCTGATGGAAGGGCTCAAGGCGCTGGCGTTGTAGCTCAGTCAGGGCCCGTGCCACGTCACCCCCATGTTGGAACAATGCTTGAAGAGATCCTTCCTCAGGCCCAAAGCCTAGGGACTGGAGCTCCTGCACCTGCGAGCAGGGAGAGTGGAGAGTAGCGAAGAGGGAAGAGCAAGCGAGGAGAGTGTGAGAGGTTCTGAGACCCACAACTCTCAACCCTGTCCCAGCACAGCAGGTACCTTCCTCCGCCGGGCCCTCACACACTCCTCCACCGCTTCATCAAGATTGCCGTGACGATCTAGCCAGGCTTTCCGGGCCTCTTGACAGGAAAAGGCACCTAGCCTTGGGTCCTGCTGTCCAGCCAGCTCAGCCACCATCTCCAGCACATAGGGCAGCTCTGAGCGCAACCACTGCAGGGGTACTTCAGTGCCCGAGTACTGCAGAGCCGAGAAGACCTCCTCTGGACTGGCACCTGCAGTTTCACCTTCCTAAGGCACAGTCCCACCCAGACACAGGGCCTGTCACGATGGGCACTCTCCACCCACCCTCAATCTGAACCAAAATGCCGATAGTAAGCATTTTGAGCTCAGACATACGGCTCATCTGAGCAGTGTCTAGTGTACTTGTCATGTAAAAGGATTCAGTAAGAGGCAGCTGCTGCTAACCATGACAAGTTTTACAAGAACTTGTATTAACCAACTGTAGCCTTTCCCTTCCCCCACTAGCTCAGCCTCATCACATTCCAGGCCCAAATCCTCACCCGGATCTTGATCACAAGCTGGAGACCTTCCTCTCTCATCTTGTCTTGGCGCTGCTTCTCCGTGTCTCCACAGGAACTGCGCAGGGGGCCACTGAGGCATCGTGGAGGCCCTGGCTCAGGCGGTCGCTCTTCCAAAGAGGTGACATGTAGCTCGGGGGTGTGCTGTACTGGGATGGGGCTACTGGTCCGGTTGCACATAGCACACACCCAGCCAGGGCCCAAGTTGCAGAAGGTACAGTGAACACAGTACCAAACTGGAGTCTGGGCAGAGGAGAGCAAAGTATTCCCCTGCTGGGAAGGCAGAAAGAATTATCCCATTGAAAGCTGGCTGAGGCTCAGATGGAAATACAGGGAGCTGGAAGGAAGGTAACGGGGAATTAAAGGAAAACAGGGGATGAGGAAATAAGAGAATGGCCTATGGTAACAGGTGCAGATGAAGAGCTAGGAAAGCCAGGAATAGATTACCTGAAGGGGATGCAGGCAAATGCCAGCATCCCGAGAATCCACCACCAAGCTAGGAGGCTGAGCCAACCGAGGTCGCTCACATATGGCACACAGCACAGCTGCTGCCTCATTCTCAAAGGTGCAGCTCTGGCAGGCCCAGCGACCCCGTGCAAGCTCAGGTTCTAGGCTCCCAGCTCCTTGGGGACTCTCAGTCCCCAGCCCCAACCCCTTACAGCCTCGGGGCCGATCACAGGCCACACAGAGCACCGCCCACGGTTCATTTAGCACAGCACAGGCAGCACAGTGCCAGGGCAGACGGGCACTCGCAGGATCGGGAGAAGAAACAGAGCTGTCTCCCAGGGCCAGCAGGGAGGCTGGCTGAGGCTGCGGAGGAGCTGAGGCAGGTAAGCTGGAATGGAAAAGCAACATGACCTGAGTCCCTTACCCCTGGGCACCCCTCATTCCCTGCATGCTGAGACAAGGCTCTGGCTTTTGCACATGTTCTGTCTAGAATGCTTCCATATCTATAAGCTGCTCAATGTTTAAATGGTGGCTTAAAGTTCCTATCTTGCTAGTAAACACCCCTAACTTAGGGCATGGCCCATAGTAAAATGGGTCTGCCCCATTTAGTGCCTAAAACTGTCAACTGATTAGCTGATCCTTCAGACTGGGTTGCATCTTCCTAGTCCCTATTTGCACACCACAGTGATCTACCTTGTGACTGCCACTTGCTTGGAATGTATGTCTTACGATCTCCTGGGGGCAGTAACCTGCTGCTTGTCCTCTATGAAACCATCTTTAGCACAGACTATGGCACACAGATACTTAAGTCATTATAAGTTATTTCAATTTCACTCCCACCCAGAAAAGAAGGCCTCTCACCTAGTGCTCAGGTGTGTGGCCTGGGCGGCCCCAGGCAGGGTCTGGCGGAGGTGATGGGCACGGGATGGGTGCCCGTGGAACAGGCGATCACAAACTAAGCACAAAGCCTGCTTACAGGCTGAGCAGTGCAGTGTGCCTGGGATAGAACCACAGAGGACGCAGGGACCAGGAGTGGAGCCTGGAGAAGAGGAAAGAACAGATTAACTTTCTGAAAAAGACCAAGATATATCTGAATCTACTGTGGAGGAAGACAAATCACATACTACTTTTCAACATTATCTGACCTCAAGGAAACAATGTTAATCTCTTTTAAAAAATAAAGGAAATCAACCAAGATAGCCAGAGGGCCCCAAATTTCCATCAATATGGTCTACTAACACCCCTCCCCCCAATATAGGACCAATAATACCTGGGACAAAGGGTGTGTTGAGGGGGCCAGGAGCAATCTCTCTCAGCAGGGGGGCAAACTCTGAGAGCTGCAGTATCTGAGGAGAAAGGGCAGGGAACAGACAAATGTTTGGGGACACAGAGTCCCACAACCTCTGTCCCCTTTGTTCACCAGGGCCCAGAACCACCCCCATGCAACCCCTATTCCTGCCTTCTTACATCATCTTCAACTTTGTCTTTCAGCAGCTGCTCCAGTGCCTGCTGTCTTGGGTGGGTATTCTGCAAGCAAGATGAAAAGAGTCCCCACCTAGAGCAAGGCCCTCTCTCAAAGCCCTGACCCTCAACATTCACAGGGAGAACAGTACTGGGTGTTCCCAGGTTGCTGTGGGGATTGTGCCCATGGTTTAGAAGCAAGGGGCTCCCCAGGCTGGCTCTGAAGTTAGGCAGGGCTCCCCAGCCCTGGTGCTTAAGCCCTGGACTAAAGACACCTCACCTGTAACAGCAGACTGAGCTCTGTCCGAAGCAGCAGTACTTCCAGTGTGACTGTAGCAACTTGGTGCTCATCTGGCTCCTCCTGACCCTCAGGGAAGCTCAACCCATCTGGCTGCTCCTCTGTGTAGCCATACAATCGCAGAACATCCCGGCCCCCCTGACACACATTCAAACCAGTCACTGCCCAGCAGGTCCTCTTCCCAATAGGGCTGGATTCCCCTCATTCAGCAGAGCCTCAGGCCCTTTCGAGCCAACCCCTAGCCCAGGCCAAGTCCCTTTCCCCAAAAGGGGCCCAGAGGCTTCACCTGAACAGCATCCACCGTGCTGCGAAAAACAGGGTTGTTAAACTTGACCCCGCGCCAGTACCGGGGCCGCTGAGGGCTGAGGAGGTTGCGGCCATATTTCTCCAGGATATTCAGGGCCGTGGACAGGGTGTTGAGGTAGTTTCGGGGCTGGAAGCAGAAAGCAGAGCTGTGAGCCCCGCCCTGACATCAGGTCCTACGTCTCGCTTCCGAGCGGGACCGGGCCTCACCTCTCCATGAGCGTTGCAGCGAACCAGGCGTGCGGCGTCCAGTTGCAGGTAGCGGGCTGCTGGCGGCAGAGAAGTGACCAGGAGCGGCCAGAGCTGCTCCAGGGAAAACGCCTGCCCGGAATCCCTCCTCAGCGCTCTGGCCAGCTCCTCGCGGGCTTCCAGGAAGGCCTGCTCCTCCGCCTCCCCTGGCATCCTGAGACCAGAGTGAGCCCCAGCCCCGCCGCCCTCCAGGATCGGCGCAGGCTGTGCACAGACCTCCCACCGTCCTTCCTTCCTGGTGTCAGGTTTTGCTACCCAACCCGGTCCCAGCTGCCCCGGGTCACTCAAGCCACCCACAGTCACTCTCCCGCCCGGGACCTTCGCTAGGCTTAGCCGGGAACAGGAAATACTCGGAAAGAGGGCGGGATTGAGATCTAGTTTCAGGGGAAGGGGTGGGGATTCAAGTTAAGGAAGGGCGGGGTCACGTGATTGGGGCGGGGTGAATAAGAGGCCGGGTCCCAGCCAATGACAAGGGTAAATGGCCCCATAGCTCTGGCCCCATAGCTCCGCCCCCAGAGCTCTCGGCTTTAAATCCCTTTGTACGGCTCTTCTCTGCTTCCCCCCAGGCTGATTCCGCCCCTCTCGGATAGTACCAGGCGTTGGGGATACCTTATTTCCTTCAAAGCCTTCCTCTCTATCCAGAGCAGTCAGCCATGCTCCGGTCCCCATCGGTGAGGCCCCACTCTGCGGGGAACTCAACTCTGGCGGGCCTGAGCTCCACTTAAAGGAATCTCGTCCCTTCTCCAGTTGGTCTTGAAGGCCGGGTGCCCTCCCGGAGAAAGCCTCAGCGCGCCTGCTCCCTTCCATATCCTGTTAGCCTTTCTCAGCTCCAGGCCTCCTACTACTTCTCCCACCCTCTCTGGTTCCTCCCCGGCCCTTCCCTGCAGTTGAGCTTTCTATGGGGAACCCTACCACTGAGCACCTTTCCCACTGTCCCATCACTTTCACCCAAACACCGGACTTGCCTTGGACGGCCCTACCCTTCTCTGCAAGCCCCTCCCCTACTCCAAGGGACAGCCCCTGTTCAATCTCCGCCGTCCCACATGTTCCGGCTCCTCCCTCGGACTGTTCCTGGGCTTGTGAACGAGTCAGCACCGCCTCTTCCAGTCGCAACAAGCGGAGAATGGCTGAGCGGCTCCCTATAGTTTGCGGCCTGCCAAGGGGAGGGGGAAAAGAAGAAAGGGGCGGGGTTGAGGGGGGCGGGCCTGGACGTGGGGAGTGAAAGCGAAAGCCTCGGCCGCGAGCCGGGAGACCCGAGATCTAGCAACTGGAGCAGCATGGCCAAGCCTTGTGGGGTGCACCTGAGCGGGGAAGCCCGCAAACAGGTATCGGGGGGACAGGAGTCCAGGAAGGGATCGGGGAGCCCTCCAGGATGGAGGCCAAGCTAGGTGCTCCAGGGGACCATGGCCGTGCCAGAAAACTCCCCCAATCTCTCTCTAGTGCTTTCACTTCTGCCGGGGATTCCCAGATTCCTACCCTTTGGCCAGTCTCTGCACTGAGCGTGGGCTTCCGGGAGAATCTAGCTTGTGGTTGGAAAGGCCTGAGCCAAGTTGGAGGGCAGCCCTGTTGGGGGTGGGATCTTACTCTTGACAACCGAGACCCTTAACTAACATCCGGGTACTGCTCTCTGTGCAGGTGGATGTCTTCAGGCAAAACCTTTTCCAGGAGGTAAGTATTCTGGATTCAAGCGATTTGACTCAGAATCTTAGACTAATACTTGAGGGTAACAGCTTCTTGGAGTGACCCCCACACCCACTTTAGGCTCTCCTTCAGTTATCAGACCTTCCACAAAGATAAACTCCTAATTATCGATCTTTACCTTTAATTTGATCCCTCTTAATACTCTTGCCACATCTGCCACTTCTTCTCCCCTCTTTTGGTGTGGCGATGAAAGCTGTTGTCCCAAGGCAGGAATACCACAGTTCTCACCTTGGTTCTGCCACTTACCAGCTTGGGAAAATCTCTTCCCTTCTTAGGGCTTCAGTTTCCTCAATCGAAGTACTGGATTCAGTAATTTCCAAGAACACTCCCAGTCCCACTTCTCAGACATCTCACTGAGCATGTTGTGAGATCCCCAGTCCTTGCAATGTAACCCACAGGCTGAGGAATTCCTCTACAGATTCTTGCCACAGAGAATCATATACCTGAATCAACTCTTGCAAGTGAGTACTGTGGGCCCCTTTTGCCCCATCCCATGGCCTCTCTCCTCTTTACCTACCCTCTCTAGCTAACAGCTGGCCTCAGCATGCAGAGAACAGTTGTGAGTTGTGGACTGGGAATGGTAGGATGGTATGAGGCCTGAGCCTAGGTTGGGAGACGGGATGGGTGCGTTGTGTGGGTGGGAAGCAAGGCTGTGTGACTCAAGATGAAGGGACGAGGCCGCCGGGCAGCCCCTGACAGTGAGCTCTGTGCAGGAGGACTCCCTCAACGTGGCTGACCTGACCTCTCTTCAGGGTCCACTGGACATTCCCATACCAGATCCCCCACCCAAGGATGATGAGGTGAGGCACTCAGGGATAGGGCTTGGACTAGGAACCCAGTTTATAAACCCAGTTGGAGATGACGGTCTCCAGTACTTTTCTAAAGCTACTTTCCCACTTTTTACCTTAGATGGAAACAGATAAGCAGGAGAAGAAAGAAGGTAAGAGAGGAAGGGGTGGCTTGGGAAATTGAAATGGCACATTGACTGCTGGATGAGAATGGGCCTGAATCCCCTTTTTCTCACAGTCCCTAAGTGCGGCTTTCTCCCTGGGAATGAGAAACTCCTGGCCCTTCTTGCCCTGGTTAAGCCAGAAGTCTGGACTCTCAAAGAAAAATGCATTCTGGTAAGCCTGGGAACTGGGGGAAACAGAGAAAACAAGCCAGGTCATGCCCTGGTCTCTTTCCGAGGACCTTCAATAAGGACCTCATTCAGGTCCTTCCTTTGGGGAACTGTTCTTGAAATAGGAAACTTCCTTCTGTGCCTTGTGCTTAGATACCTTTTGTTCTCCTCATTCTGATGTCACAGTGGCATCCCCAAAATCAGAAGCTATGCTGGTACAGAGTGCAGGTACAAGGATATAGTGAGTTGGTATAGGAACTTAGGCCTTAAAGGGAGACTGCCTGGGCTCAAATCCTCACTCTATCACTTACATACTGCTAACCTTAAGTAAAATCACTTAGACATTCTGTGACTCAGTTTTTTATCTGTTAAGTAAATAAACATTAAAAAATAAGAATATACAGTAAGAATATCTACCTTGAAAGGCTGCTTTGAAGATCAAATTAGATATATAATACACAGCACAGTCACTGGCATGTAAGAAGAGCTCAATTATCTATAACTTACTGGGAAGTGGCAGTCAGAGGAAGAATCCAGTAAGTTTGCTCAATGATTCCTACATGATACCTCTTAACATAGGTGATCACATGGATCCAGCATCTGATCCCCAAGATTGAGGATGGGAATGACTTTGGTGTGGCAATCCAGGTAAGAAAAAGGTGTGTGATGACATTGAGAATTGGGAGAGACAATGAACTGGGAGGAGGAGAGGGATGGAGGGTGAAGGAGGGAGGACATAAAGTGTTTTCTTTGCCTCCTATCTCTTTCATCACCTCAGGAAAAGGTGCTGGAGAGGGTGAATGCAGTCAAGACCAAAGTGGAAGCTTTCCAGACGACCATTTCCAAGTGAGGGCAGCTGGAGGGCCAGCATGGGGTGGGGCATGCTGCTAGGAGATTTCTCTGAAACTTTCAAAGTTGGGCAGCCTCATCAGGATGGTGGGGGCTGGGGAAGGGTTTGAGGGAATACACATCTGAATGCCCTTTGGTTCCTGTGGTTACTCCCCTTGCTTCCTGCAGGTACTTCTCTGAACGGGGGGATGCTGTAGCCAAGGCCTCTAAGGAAACCCATGTAGTGAGTAGATAGCCCACCAGCCTTTAGCTGAGGCTGGGGTGGGTGAGGATGGGGGGATAGAGGTCTTCTTTGCCTGGTTTCTGACCTTCCCAATGTGGAGAATATTAAGTCAAAAGTATTGCCTAGGAAAACTGATTTGGGCTTAGAAACCTTGACCTCTTTCTCTGCTTGATCCTGAGATTTCATTTCCTGGTGCTGAGAAGGGGCTCATCCTCAAGCTACCTATACCCTAAATGAGGAAACCAGGCTAATGTCCCAACCTCCCATGGGGTTGACTCAGCTTTGCCTCCCATATCCCAGATGGATTACCGGGCCCTGGTGCATGAGCGAGATGAGGCGGCCTATGGGGAGCTCAGGGCCATGGTACTGGACCTGAGGGCCTTCTATGTGAGTGAGGAGTAAGCCTCTAAGGGAAGTAGATGGGGGCAGGGGAAAGGCCAAGAACCTCACTGCTGCTCTTTTGGCCTTCTTCCAGGCTGAGCTTTATCATATCATCAGCAGCAACCTGGAGAAAATTGTCAACCCAAAAGGTGAAGAGAAGCCATCTATGTACTGAGCCCAGGACTAGAAGGAAAATAAATAACCTATACTTTGTGTAGATTACCTCAGATGTGTTCATTCATTTAAAAAGCATTTATTGAATGCCACCTGTGTCCAGACACTGAACAGGAATGTAAAGGTGGGAAAGGGAGGGAGCACCAAGAAGACAAAGTTGAATCAGATGCCCATCCTGGTTCTTAAGTCATCCCAAACAACAGGATAGAAACTGTTACACACCAGGGCAGCCATGGAGATGACCCATATTTGTGAATTTCACAAGATTGTTTCCATCCATGGTGTCTTATGAGTGCTTCCTGGAAGAGGTGGCATTTGAGTACAGCACTCAGGCTTTGGTCAGGGAATGAAGAAAGGAACAGCCCTCCTTGTCAGCTCCTTCCCTCATCTCGCTCATGCACCAGGGCCTTGTCCCTGGAGGGACAACGAAGTTTCACATAATTATGGGTGAATGGTTGGACTCTTAAAGTACTGGGAGGGGAAAAAAAAACAAGGCTTCATGGTGAAGGAAACAACAATGCAGGACATTATGGGAGGGATGGGACTGTAAATTTTTCTTTTTGTCCTTTTCCCCCCCTCTTTCAGCCAATTGCCATCTTTAGTTCTACAGATAATGCCTTTAGGAAATCAAGGGCCAGATATCTTATAGGTGCAAAGGTAACATGGCTCATAGTGAGTGACAGAGCCGGTCTAGAATACAAATCCATTCATTCCATAGTAGTAGTAGGAGCAAGGCAGGAAGCTTTGTTGCTTCATTCGAAAATCCACCGCTTCGGGACACGCAAGGCGGGGCTGGGTGCTGCACCCTGCAGGCTTTGCATTGCCTGTGGGGGCTAGCGACACAAACAACAGACGAAGCCATCCGGCAATCCGGAGCCGAAGTCCAGTAGCCTAGCCAATCAGAGTGCGGGCAGTTATCTGCCAGTACTTTCCCTTTCAAGAGAGACAAAGGCGGGGCAGGGTTTGGACGCGGCGGATGATTGGACTAAATGAGAACCTCCAGACCTATCAAAGAGCGCCAGATGGGCGGGACTCCAGAAGCGGGTATAGCTTAGAGATGCCCGCTCTGGGCGGTGAAGATAGACGCAGGTCTGTGGCCGCACGCTGGGGCGCGTGGAGGCGGAGCTCAGGGCAGCAGCATGCAACCGCGACCGGGCCTCTGCGGGCCGGTCGCCGGAGCCGGCGGGCTACTTTCGAGCAGAGTCAGAGTCCTCGGCGATCCTAAGTGAGGGGCCACGAGGAAGGGCCAAAAGAAGGTGTTGCAGCGCCTAAGCGGGCTTCGCCGACGCAAGCTGGGACCCCCCGCTCGCCATGGGAGAGGTGGAGATCTCAGCCAGGGCCTATGTGAAGATGTGCCTGCACGCCGCACGATACCCCCATGCCGCGGTCAACGGGCTATTGCTGGCGCCGGCGCTGCGGTCTGGAGAATGCCTGTGCCTCACCGACTGTGTGCCCCTGTTCCACAGGCACCTGGCCCTGTCCGTCATGCTGGAGGTCGCCCTCAACCAGGTGCCGCCGCTGGACGCCCAGCGACCACCGCGAACCTCCCCTCACACCCTTAATCCAAGCCCATCCCCCAGCATCTTAGCAGTAGTGCGCACCCATAGGGCGGACAGCACGACTTAGTTATTGATGGCCCCTTCCCCGTGGCAGGTGGATGCGTGGGGCGCGCAGGCCGGGCTGGTAGTGGCTGGGTACTACCATGCCAATGCAGCTCTGGACAACCAGAGGTGAGTGGGGTAGCCAGAGGCAGAAGGCTAAGGGTTATGCTGTGGGAGATCAAGAGAACACCTCTTGTCATTCCTTCCATCTTTCCTTGATCAGAGGCTTAGGAGCAGGGGCTGTGTACCAGGCACAGGCTGGGTACTGGAGGTGAGGAAATACGAAGAAATATAAAGGAGCTCTCTAGAGGAGCTGCCCTGGGGATGAGGAAGGTAACGGTGTAAAGAACAGGCTGACACCTACTTAACTGAGGTGCCCCCAAGTCCTTCTAGAACACAAAGGAAACCCAACCAGCAACTTTAAAAAAGGGAAGTTTCTTTTTTTATATATAGCAAGTTACCTACTTAGATAATAATCATATAGCTGGATCAAATTATACATATTGTATGCTTTTTCCTCCTTAATAAATTCATTTTCCCATCTCTATCCAAGTTCTACCTTATCCTAACAGCTGTATAGTTAGAATATGGATGCACCATGATTAATTTAATGCCTTACATTACACATTGAGGTTGTTTCCAATTTTTGTTTATAAACTGCCCTGTTATTATGTTAAGTTCTTTGTTAGTGTAATTTCTAGGTCAGCATATGTATACAGGTTAACTCTGGGTGGTTATGCCAAATAACCCTCCAAAAAACCACCTCTGATTGCCACTCTCACCAGCAGTGTCTGAGCACCTGTTTCCCACAGCACTCAAGCATCAAGTTGTTGTTTGTGAAGCATCAAGTGGGCCTTAACCCTCTCAGGCCAGCTACAGGAATGGGCCATCACTGCACCCACATCTACATGACCTGGGAGGTCCAGCTCAGATGGACTGGGTCTGCCTACAGCTCCTCATTTTCTGATCTTCCCTCTACACAGCCCTGGGCGCCTGGCCTTGAAAATGACTGAGCGGATTGTGGAATTCTTCCCTGATGCAGTACTTATTATGGTGAGGCTTGGGTGTCAGGAAGGGGAGTCGGAGAGAAAGTAGAAAGGGGGATCCTTGAAACTCTCACCTGTCCTTCCTTGTCCACACAGTTGGATAATCAGAAACTTGTACCTCAGCCTCATGTGCCCCCAGTCATCGTCCTGGAGAACCATGGTCTCTGTTGGGTCCCCAAGGACAAGAACTTGTGAGTGCCCCCCTCCCCCTCCACTTTTTGGTAGCCCAAAATGCCTGAGCTTTCTCTGTCCTTGATCCTGCCCCAAGAGTCCTTCTCTAGACCCTAACCTTTGCCAAATATCTGGCCCTACTGCTTGCTGAGTTTGATCTCGAAAGGGGTTATTATTTCAGAGTAATGTGGAGGGACTGGGAAGAGTCACGGCAGATGGTGGGAGCACTGTTGGAGGGCCGGGCTCACCAGCACCTTGTGGACTTTGACTGCCACCTTGATGACATCCGACAGGACTGGACCAACCAGCAGCTTAATACCCAAATCACCCAATGGGATGGTCCCACCAATGAGAATACCTGATCCATGCTGGGGTGGTTAGGATCCAATAAAGAGACTTGGGCTGATGGGCAATGGTATAACGTTATTTATTATGCCTGGGAGGCAAGATGAAGGAGGAACCTCAATAGGTGGAAAGTGGGAGAAAATCTGGATTCCCCTGTAAAGATAGGAAGGTCTCTACTGGACCCACCACGGAATGAGAAGAGCCTCTCAATAGATCATTCCCTTTGTTTCTCCCCTGGGCTTCTTGAGCTTCTCGAAATTCTTCAGGATGATGTCATATAACACAGCCTACAAGGTCAGGGAGGATTGGGGGTCAGCCACAGGCTCCACTGGCTCTATGCCCCATTACTAGCCTTTTGGAGAGGCTGAGCTCTGTCACCCTTTACCCCCAGCCTGCAGGGTCAGGGAGTAGCTGGCTTGGGAAAGCTACCTCTGCCCACCCCTGCCCTTGTCTCCTCACGTAAGCATTGCGGATCTCCATAACCATTAGCCGGATGTCCCGGTACTCGGCCTCATCCAGTTCATGCACCAGCTGCCGATAATCACCCTGCAGGAGACTCAGGTCAGGCCTGACTTCAAATAGATCCTTCCCCACTGTGCACCCTGACCTGGACCTCACCTACCACATGGGGCTGCTTGGCTGCTTTGGCCACGGCATCACCCCGCTCAGAGAAATACCTGTGGAAAATAGAAGGGTGTGGAGCCAGGAGGAGGAGGAGGAGGGAGCCAGACCTCTCTCCAGGCCAAAGGCAGAGTATTCGTGTGGATGCAGGTGGGCAGTCACTCACTTAGAGATTTGAGTGTGGAAGCCTTCCAGCTTGGTGTGAAGGCTGGTCATCAGCTCAAACACCTTCTCCTGGGGAAAGAATGCAAGAGGAAAAGTGGGAAACAGCATGGACTAGAGAGGTAAGGAAGGCAGAGAGGTGAGGCAGCACTCTTACCTGAACAGCCACTCCAAAATTGTTTCCATCCTCAATCCGAGGTATCTGCAGCTGCAACCAGGTGGTGACCTGGGAGGAGGGAATGGCATCAAAACTCTATCAGCCCCCAACCCAATTCCCAGGTTCCTATCCTCTGCTTCCCTGCCCACAATGGGTGGAGGTATGCCAGATCCATCCTGAGGCCTAGGGCCTGGAGTTCTGGCTTCATTTGCCGTGCCCTCTCCTGCTAAGACCTGGCAGGTGCTATGCCCTAACTGGCAGAGAGCAAGGAGGATGAAGGATTTGACCAGAAGCCTGCAGCTGGAAGTGGAAGAGCTCACCAGGTTGAGCTGCTCAATGACATCCTTGATCTCAGGCTTTAGGCGCTGCAGGAGGACCACGATCTTCTCATTACAGTTCACTGGGCCACAGGGAGGACCTAGGGAGAGAGCAACGGGTCAGTCACATGGTTGGGACTGTATGAGGAGCAGGGAAGAGGAATCCTTAGGGAGGAGCTTCTGGGAGATAAGACTCAAGTGCCTATCCACCCTAGTGGTACCTTTGTCTTCATCTTCCCCTTTCTTCTTTTCATCCTTATCTTCTTTCTGCGGGGAGACAGCAGCTCTAAGGTGTCAAGTGTAAGGCTGATTTCCCCCCGTGTTTAGGTCCCTCCTCCCAGCTCTTCCAGCTTGCCTCCTGCTGCTTCTTCCGCTTCTCCTTCTCTTTGTCCTTAACTGGATCAGGCACTGGAATGTCCAATGGGGCCTTCAGATTGTTCAGGTTGGCTTCATTGAGAGCTGGCTCCTGGTGCAGGGTGGGAGGAGGGCTGGAGGCAAGGGTGTCCCTCTCACCTCCTCACTCTTCATGGCCCCCCAGGCTCTCCCCCTGGCCTCTATGTTCTAGCTTCCTGCCCCAGCCCAGTACCTTTAAAAAGGCATCCAACTCAGAAATCTTCTTGGGGAAATAGCTCCCGAGCAGCTTCTCTGTCTGTGTGTGAGGTGAGGCTCAGAATCAAATTCCCTTCCTAGGCAGTGAAGCAGTTGCTGACACTGTCTAACGAGGGAGGGCTGAGCAGTGGGAGTTGGGTAAGAGTGAGATACTGATGGCGCAGATCTTACCTTGGCACACAGGTCTTCCCGGAACACATCCACCTGTGAGACACAGGAGCCCTTCAGCTATTGGGCTTTATGGCCAGTTTATGACGGCCGTTCCCTTAGGGTTCTGGGGATCCGGGGAAGGGTGAGGTGCATCCTGTGGGGTGGGGTTGGGGAGGGTGGAGTGGAACCCCATGCGGCTGGATTTGGGGGCTGAAAACATTCCTGGCGGCTAACAGCAAGTGGCTCAAGTGAGAACTGATGCCTCAAGTCTCCCGGGCTGCGTGAGGGGCTTAAGAGACCCTCTGCGACTGGGGCAAGGAAGGAGCCGCGGTGTGGAGCTGCCCAAGAAGTGGCAGGGCAGGTCCCGCACCCCGCGGTGTGTGGCCCCGGGCTCCGAGCCAGCAGACTTCCCCTCCACACCAGCTCTCCGCTTCACTGCACCCCGCTGAACCTCGGCCGCCGCCTCTCCCAGCAGGCAGACCTTGCCTGTATACCCCGGGCACCGTGGCTCACGTGGGCGCCTACTGACCCTCATTCCCGCCAGAGGCCGGGGGGCGGGTCACGGACTCCTTCAGCCTCTCGGAGCCACGCCTCCGTAATGGGCTCTTCCTCGAACCCGCAACTCTCACCTTGGCTTGGGCTTCAGGCTGGCCCCTGAGCGTGGCCATGGCCGGGACGAGGGGCCGAGCGCCGCACGACGAACGAGGAGGGGGCACGGGAAGGGAAAGCGAAAGCAGCGCTCGCTACCCACACGGCCTTCCTGGCTAGCGGGGAGTGGAGGTACTAGAGGAGGCGGGGACAGACCAGGGAAAGGAAAGGGCGAAGGGGTGAGAAGGTGACGCCGGCGGGGATCCCCCTAGAGCCCGAGAGGGGCGGTTCCTCGCGCCTCCGCCCCCGCCTCCCAGTCTCCCGAGCTCCTAACCTCTCCCAGCCTCTCTTTTCCCAGCCCGTCCCTCGATGCCCACCCCCAGCCTCCGCCCACCCCGCTTACCTTCCTCCGCTTTCTTTCCCCGCCTCGCCTCCCACGCTGGGCGTGCTGGCCTCCTGGTCTTCCGAATCCCGTAGGCCCACTACCCCGGCCGGTGTCCGCCTATGGACGCCCCGCC